>NC_134287.1:23579717-23892160 GCF_949628215.1 Phalacrocorax aristotelis | reverse complement strand
GGCACTACAATGTGCGGGGATGCCCTGGGATGTACTGTGGAGGAACTAGGATGTACAGGCTTGTACTCGGTTGTACCGGGTGGAACTGGCAGGGATTTGAAATGTCCTAGTATCTACTAGGATGTACTGGGATGTACTGGGAGGTAACTGTTGTGTACTGGGAGTGAACTGGGAGGGAACTGTGAAGTACTGGGATGTACTTAGAGGGAACTGGGATGTACTGGGAGGGAACTGGGATGTACTGGGTGGAAAGTGTTGGGAATTGGGATTTACTGGGAGGGAACTGGGATGGACTGGGAGGGAACTGGGATGTAGTGGGACATACTGGGAGGGAACTGGGATGTACTGGGATGTACTGGGAGGGAATTGTTATGTACCGAGGGGGAACTGGGATGTACTGGGAGTGAACTGTGAAGTACTGGGATGTACTTAGAGTGAAGTGGGAGGGAACTGGGATTTACTTGGAGGAAAGTGGCATGTACTGGGATGTACTGGAATGGAACTGGGAGTGAACTGTGTGTGAACTGTGAGGGAACTGGGATGTACTGTGAGGGAACTGGGATGTACTGGGACGTACTGGGACAGACTGGGAGGGATCTGGGATGTACTGGGAGGGATCTGGGATGTACTGGGAGGCACTACAATGTGCGGGGATGCCCTGGGATGTACTGTGGAGGAACTAGGATGTACAGGCTTGTACTGGGTTGTACCGGGTGGAACTGGCAGGGATTTGGGACGTACTGGGATGTACTGGGAGGGAACTGTGAAGTACTGGGATGTACTGGGAGTGAACTGGGAGGGAACTGGTATGTAGTAGGATGTACTGGGTGGGAACTGGGATGTACCAGGATGTACTGGGATGTACTGGGAGGGAACTGGTATGTACTGGGAGGGAACTGGGATGTACTGGGATGTAGTGGGAGGGAACTGGGAGGGAACTGGGATGTACTGGGAGGGAACTGGTATGTACTGGGAGGGGATTGGGACGGACTGGGAGGGAACTGGGATGTACTGGGAGGCACTACAATGTGCGGGGATGTCCTGGGATGTACCGTGGAGGAACTAGGATGTACAGGCTTGTACTGGGTTGTACCAGGTGGAACTGGCAGGGATTTGGGATGTACCAGGATCTACTGGGATGTACTGGGATGTACTGGGAGGTAACTGTTGTGTACTGGGAGTGAACTGGGAGGGACCTGGGATGTACTGGAAGGCACTACAATGTGCGGGGATGCACAGGGATGTACTGTGGAGGAACTAGGATGTACAGGCTTGTACTCGGTTGTACCGGGTGGAACTGGCAGGGATTTGAAATGTCCTAGTATCTACTAGGATGTACTGGGATGTACTGGGAGGTAACTGTTGTGTACTGGGAGTGAACTGGGAGGGAACTGTGAAGTACTGGGATGTACTTAGAGGGAACTGGGATGTACTGGGAGGGAACTGGGATGTACTGGGTGGAAAGTGTTGGGAATTGGGATTTACTGGGAGGGAACTGGGATGGACTGGGAGGGAACTGGGATGTAGTGGGACATACTTGGATGGAACTGGGATGTACTGGGGTGTACTGGGAGGGAATTGTTATGTACCGAGGGGGAACTGGGATGTACTGGGAGTGAACTGTGAAGTACTGGGATGTACTTAGAGGGAAGTGGGAGGGAACTTGAATGTAGTGGGAGGGTACTGGGATTTACTTGGAGGAAAGTGGCATGTACTGGGCTGTACTGGAATGGAACTGGGAGTGAACTGTGTGTGAACTGTGAGGGAACTGGGATGTACTGGGACGTACTGGGACAGACTGGGAGGGATCTGGGATGTACTGGGAGGGATCTGGGATGTACTGGGAGGGATCTGGGATGTACTGGGAGGCACTACAATGTGCGGGGATGCCCTGGGATGTACTGTGGAGGAACTAGGATGTACAGGCTTGTACTGGGTTTTACCGGGTGGAACTGGCAGGGATTTGGGATGTACCAGGATCTACTGGGATGTACTGGGATGTACTGGGAGGTAACTGTTATGTACTGGGAAGGAACAGGGAGGGAACTGGGATGTACTGGGAGGAAACTGGGATGTACTGTGAGGGAACTGGGACGTACTGTGAGGACACTGGGATGTACTGTTAGGTACTGGGAGGGAAGTGTTATGTTCTGAGGGGAACTGGGACGTACTGGGATGTACTGGGAGGGAACTGTGAAGTACTGGGATATACTGGGAGTGAACTGGGAGGGAACTGGTATGTAGTAGGATGTACTGGGTGGGAACTGGGATGTACTGGGAGGGAACTGGTATGTACTGGGAGGGAACTGGGGTTTACTGGGAGGGAACTGGGATGTACTGGGACATACTGGGAGGGAACTGGGATGTACTGGGAGGGGATTGGGACGGACTGGGAGGGAACTGGGATGTACTGGGCTGCACTGGTAGGGAACTGGGATGTACTGGGAGGTAACTGGAATGTCCCAGTTGACACCCACTTCCCTCCCAATGCCTCCCAGTATATCCCAGTTTCCTCCCAGTATATCCCAGTTTCCTCCCAGTACATCCCAGTAAATCCCAGCTCGCTGCCAGTACATGCCAATACATCGCTGTACATTCCAGTTCTGTTCCTGTACATCCCAATACATCCCCGTTCCATGCCAGTACATCCCAGTTCCCTACCAGTTCATCCCCGTACATCCCAATTCCCTCCCGGTTCACTACCACTTCTTTCCCAGTGCCTCCCAATACATCCCAGTTCCGTCCCATTACATCCCAGTACATCCCAGTTCCCTCCCAGTACGTCCCAGTTCCCTCCCAGTACATCCCAGGTCCCTCCCAGTACATCCCAGTACGTCCCAGTACTGGGAGGGAACTGGGATGTACTGGGAGGGAACTGGGACGTACTGTGAGGACACTGGGATGTACTGGTATGTACTGGGAGGGAAGTGTTATGTACTGAGGGGAACTGGGACGTACTGGGATGTACTGGGAGGGAACTGTGAAGTACTGGGATGTACTGGGAGTGAACTGGGAGGGAACTGGTATGTAGTAGGATGTACTGGGTGGGAACTGGGATGTACCAGGATGTACTGGGATGTAGTGGGAGGGAACTGGTATGTACTGGGAGGGAACTGGGATGTACTGGGATGTAGTGGGAGGGAACTGGGAGGGAACTGGTATGTACTGGGAGGGAACTGGGATGTACTGGGACATACTGGCAGGGAACTGGGATGTACTGGGAGGGGATTGGGACGGACTGGGAGGGAACTGGGATGTACTGGGCTGCACTGGTAGGGAACTGGGATGTACTGGGAGGAAACTGGAATGTCCCAGTTGACACCCACTTCCCTCCCAATGCCTCCCAGTATATCCCAGTTTCCTCCCAGTATATCCCAGTTTCCTCCCAGTACATCTCAGTAAATCCCAGCTCGCTGCCAGTACATGCCAATACATCGCTGTACATTCCAGTTCTGTTCCTGTACATCCCAATACATCCCCGTTCCATGCCAGTACATCCCAGTTCCCTACCAGTTCATCCCCGTACATCCCAATTCCCTCCCGGTTCACTACCACTTCTTTACCAGTTCCGTCCCATTACATCCCAGTACATCCCAGTTCCCTCCCAGTATATCCCAGGTCCCTCCCAGTACATCCCAGGTCCCTCCCAGTACTGGGAGGGAACTGGGATGTACTGGGAGGCACTACAATGTGCGGGGATGCCCTGGGATGTACTGTGGAGGAACTAGGATGTACAGGCTTGTACTGGGTTGTACCGGGTGGAACTGGCAGGGATTTGAAATGTCCTAGGATCTACTAGGATGTACTGGGAGGTAACTGTTATGTACTGGGAGGGAACTGGGACGTACTGTGAGGACACTGGGATGTACTGGTATGTACTGGGAGGGAAGTGTTATGTACTGAGGGGAACTGGGATGTACTGGTATGTACTGGGAGGGAACTGTGAAGTACTGGGATGTACTGGGAGTGAACTGGGAGGGAACTGGTATGTAGTAGGATGTACTGGGTGGGAACTGGGATGTACTGGGAGGGAACTGGTATGTACTGGGAGGGAACTGGGATTTACTGGGAGGGAACTGGGATGTACTGGGACATACTGGCAGGGAACTGGGATGTACTGGGAGGGGATTGGGACGGACTGGGAGGGAACTGGGATGTACTGGGCTGCACTGGTAGGGAACTGGGATGTACTGGGAGGAAACTGGAATGTCCCAGTTGACACCCACTTCCCTCCCAATGCCTCCCAGTATATCCCAGTTTCCTCCCAGTATATCCCAGTTTCCTCCCAGTACATCCCAGTAAATCCCAGCTCGCTGCCAGTACATGCCAATACATCGCTGTACATTCCAGTTCTGTTCCTGTACATCCCAATACATCCCCGTTCCATGCCAGTACATCCCAGTTCCCTACCAGTTCATCCCCGTACATCCCAATTCCCTCCCGGTTCACTACCACTTCTTTCCCAGTGCCTCCCAATACATTCCAGTTCCGTCCCATTACATCCCAGTACGTCCCAGTTCCCTCCCAGTACGTCCCAGTTCCCTCCCAGTACATCCCAGTTCCCTCCCAGTACTGGGAGGGAACTGGGATGTACTGGGAGGCACTACAATGTGCGGGGATGCCCTGGGATGTACTGTGGAGGAACTAGGATGTACAGGCTTGTACTGGGTTGTACCGGGTGGAACTGGCAGGGATTTGGGATGTACCAGGATCTACTGGGATGTACTGGGAGGTAACTGTTATGTACTGGGAAGGAACAGGGAGGGAACTGGGATGTACTGGTAGGGAACTGGGATGTACTGGGAGGGAACTGGGACGTACTGTGAGGACACTGGGATGTACTGGTATGTACTGGGAGGGAAGTGTTATGTACTGAGGGGAACTGGGACGTACTGGGATGTACTGGGAGGGAACTGTGAAGTACTGGGATGTACTGGGAGTGAACTGGGAGGGAACTGGTATGTAGTAGGATGTACTGGGTGGGAACTGGGATGTACCGGGAGGGAACTGGTATGTACTGGGAGGGAACTGGGATGTACTGGGATGTAGTGGGAGGGAACTGGGAGGAAACTGGTATGTACTGGGAGGGAACTGGGATGTACTGGGACATACTGGCAGGGAACTGGGATGTACTGGGAGGGGATTGGGACGGACTGGGAGGGAACTGGGATGTACTGGGCTGCACTGGTAGGGATCTGGGATGTACTGGGAGGAAACTGGAATGTCCCAGTTGACACCCACTTCCCTCCCAATGCCTCCCAGTATATCCCAGTTTCCTCCCAGTATATCCCAGTTTCCTCCCAGTACATCCCAGTAAATCCCAGTTCGCTCCCAGTACATCCCAGTACATCGCAGTACATTCCAGTTCCGTTCCTGAACATCCCAATACATCCCCGTTCCATGCCAGTACATCCCAGTTCCCTACCAGTTCATCCCCGTACATCCCAATTCCCTCCCGGTTCACTACCACTTCTTTCCCAGTTCCGTCCCATTACATCCCAGTTCCGTCCCATTACATCCCAGCACATCCCAGTTCCCTCCCAGTACATCCCAGGTCCCTCCCAGTACATCCCAGGTCCCTCCCAGTACTGGGAGGGAACTGGGATGTACTGGGAGGCACTACAATGTGCGGGGATGCCCTGGGATGTACTGTGGAGGAACTAGGATGTACAGGCTTGTACTGGGTTGTACCGGGTGGAACTGGCAGGGATTTGGGATGTACCAGGATCTACTGGGATGTACTGGGAGGTAACTGTTATGTACTGGGAAGGAACAGGGAGGTAACTGGGATGTACTGGTAGGGAACTGGTATGTACTGGGAGGGAACTGGGACGTACTGTGAGGACACTGGGATGTACTGGTATGTACTGGGAGGGAAGTGTTATGTACTGAGGGGAACTGGGACGTACTGGGATGTACTGGGAGGGAACTGTGAAGTACTGGGATGTACTGGGAGTGAACTGGGAGGGAACTGGTATGTAGTAGGATGTACTGGGTGGGAACTGGGATGTACCGGGAGGGAACTGGTATGTACTGGGAGGGAACTGGTATGTACTGGGAGGGAACTGGGATGTACTGGGATGTAGTGGGAGGGAACTGGGAGGGAACTGGGATGTACTGGGAGGGAACTAGTATGTACTGGGAGGGAACTGGGATGTACTGGGAGGGGATTGGGACGGACTGGGAGGGAACTGGGATGTACTGGGCTGCACTGGTAGGGAACTGGGATGTACTGGGAGGAAACTGGAATGTCCCAGTTGACACCCACTTCCCTCCCAATGCCTCCCAGTATATCCCAGTTTCCTCCCAGTATATCCCAGTTTCCTCCCAGTACATCCCAGTAAATCCCAGCTCGCTGCCAGTACATGCCAATACATCGCTGTACATTCCAGTTCTGTTCCTGTACATCCCAATACATCCCCGTTTCATGCCAGTACATCCCAGTTCCCTACCAGTTCATCCCCGTACATCCCAATTCCCTCCCGGTTCACTACCACTTCTTTACCAGTTCCGTCCCATTACATCCCAGTTCCGTCCCATTACATCCCAGTACATCCCAGTTCCCTCCCAGTATATCCCAGGTCCCTCCCAGTACATCCCAGGTCCCTCCCAGTACTGGGAGGGAACTGGGATGTACTGGGAGGCACTACAATGTGCGGGGATGCCCTGGGATGTACTGTGGAGGAACTAGGATGTACAGGCTTGTACTGGGTTGTACCGGGTGGAACTGGCAGGGATTTGAAATGTCCTAGGATCTACTAGGATGTACTGGGAGGTAACTGTTATGTACTGGGAGGGAACTAGGACGTACTGTGAGGACACTGGGATGTACTGGTATGTACTGGGAGGGAAGTGTTATGTACTGAGGGGAACTGGGATGTACTGGTATGTACTGGGAGGGAACTGTGAAGTACTGGGATGTACTGGGAGTGAACTGGGAGGGAACTGGTATGTAGTAGGATGTACTGGGTGGGAACTGGGATGTACCGGGAGGGAACTGGGATGTACTGGGAGGGAACTGGTATGTACTGGGAGGGAACTGGGATGTACTGGGACATACTGGCAGGGAACTGGGATGTACTGGGAGGGGATTGGGACGGACTGGGAGGGAACTGGGATGTACTGGGCTGCACTGGTAGGGAACTGGGATGTACTGGGAGGAAACTGGAATGTCCCAGTTGACGCCCACTTCCCTCCCAATGCCTCCCAGTATATCCCAGTTTCCTCCCAGTATATCCCAGTTTCCTCCCAGTACATCCCAGTAAATCCCAGCTCGCTGCCAGTACATGCCAATACATCGCTGTACATTCCAGTTCCGTTCCTGTACATCCCAATACATCCCCGTTCCATGCCAGTACATCCCAGTTCCCTACCAGTTCATCCCCGTACATCCCAATTCCCTCCCGGTTCACTACCACTTCTTTCCCAGTGCCTCCCAATACATCCCAGTTCCGTCCCATTACATCCCAGTACATCCCAGTTCCCTCCCAGTACGTCCCAGTTCCCTCCCAGTACATCCCAGGTCCCTCCCAGTACTGGGAGGGAACTGGGATGTACTGGGAGGCACTACAATGTGCGGGGATGCCCTGGGATGTACTGTGGAGGAACTAGGATGTACAGGCTTGTACTGGGTTGTACCGGGTGGAACTGGCAGGGATTTGGGATGTACCAGGATCTACTGGGATGTACTGGGAGGTAACTGTTGTGTACTGGGAGTGAACTGGGAGCGACCTGGGATGTACTGGAAGGCACTACAATGTGCGGGGATGCCCTGGGATGTACTGTGGAGGAACTAGGATGTACAGGCTTGTACTCGGTTGTACCGGGTGGAACTGGCAGGGATTTGAAATGTCCTAGTATCTACTAGGATGTACTGGGATGTACTGGGAGGTAACTGTTGTGTACTGGGAGTGAACTGGGAGGGAACTGTGAAGTACTGGGATGTACTTAGAGGGAACTGGGATGTACTGGGAGGGAACTGGGATGTACTGGGTGGAAAGTGTTGGGAATTGGGATTTACTGGGAGGGAACTGGGATGGACTGGGAGGGAACTGGGATGTAGTGGGACATACTGGGAGGGAACTGGGATGTACTGGGATGTACTGGGAGGGAATTGTTATGTACCGAGGGGGAACTGGGATGTACTGGGAGTGAACTGTGAAGTACTGGGATGTACTTAGAGTGAAGTGGGAGGGAACTGGGATTTACTTGGAGGAAAGTGGCATGTACTGGGCTGTACTGGAATGGAACTGGGAGTGAACTGTGTGTGAACTGTGAGGGAACTGGGATGTACTGTGAGGGAACTGGGATGTACTGGGACGTACTGGGACAGACTGGGAGGGATCTGGGATGTACTGGGAGGGATCTGGGATGTACTGGGAGGCACTACAATGTGCGGGGATGCCCTGGGATGTACTGTGGAGGAACTAGGATGTACAGGCTTGTACTGGGTTGTACCGGGTGGAACTGGCAGGGATTTGGGATGTACCAGGATCTACTGGGATGTACTGGTATGTACTGGGAGGTAACTGTTATGTACTGGGAAGGAACAGGGAGGGAACTGGGATGTACTGGGAGGAAACTGGGATGTACTGGGAGGGAACTGGGACGTACTGTGAGGACACTGGGATGTACTGGTATGTACTGGGAGGGAAGTGTTATGTACTGAGGGGAACTGGGACGTACTGGGATGTACTGGGAGGGAACTGTGAAGTACTGGGATGTACTGGGAGTGAACTGGGAGGGAACTGGTATGTAGTAGGATGTACTGGGTGGGAACTGGGATGTACCAGGATGTACTGGGATGTACTGGGAGGGAACTGGTATGTACTGGGAGGGAACTGGGATGTACTGGGATGTAGTGGGAGGGAACTGGGAGGGAACTGGGATGTACTGGGAGGGAACTGGTATGTACTGGGAGGGAACTGGGATGTACTGGGAGGGGATTGGGACGGACTGGGAGGGAACTGGGATGTACTGGGAGGCACTACAATGTGCGGGGATGTCCTGGGATGTACCGTGGAGGAACTAGGATGTACAGGCTTGTACTGGGTTGTACCAGGTGGAACTGGCAGGGATTTGGGATGTACCAGGATCTACTGGGATGTACTGGGATGTACTGGGAGGTAACTGTTGTGTACTGGGAGTGAACTGGGAGGGACCTGGGATGTACTGGAAGGCACTACAATGTGCGGGGATGCACAGGGATGTACTGTGGAGGAACTAGGATGTACAGGCTTGTACTCGGTTGTACCGGGTGGAACTGGCAGGGATTTGAAATGTCCTAGTATCTACTAGGATGTACTGGGATGTACTGGGAGGTAACTGTTGTGTACTGGGAGTGAACTGGGAGGGAACTGTGAAGTACTGGGATGTACTTAGAGGGAACTGGGATGTACTGGGAGGGAACTGGGATGTACTGGGTGGAAAGTGTTGGGAATTGGGATTTACTGGGAGGGAACTAGGATGTACTGGGAGGGAACTGGGATGTAGTGGGACATACTTGGATGGAACTGGGATGTACTGGGGTGTACTGGGAGGGAATTGTTATGTACCGAGGGGGAACTGGGATGTACTGGGAGTGAACTGTGAAGTACTGGGATGTACTTAGAGGGAAGTGGGAGGGAACTTGAATGTAGTGGGAGGGTACTGGGATTTACTTGGAGGAAAGTGGCATGTACTGGGCTGTACTGGAATGGAACTGGGAGTGAACTGTGTGTGAACTGTGAGGGAACTGGGATGTACTGGGACGTACTGGGACAGACTGGGAGGGATCTGGGATGTACTGGGAGGGATCTGGGATGTACTGGGAGGGATCTGGGATGTACTGGGAGGCACTACAATGTGCGGGGATGCCCTGGGATGTACTGTGGAGGAACTAGGATGTACAGGCTTGTACTGGGTTTTACCGGGTGGAACTGGCAGGGATTTGGGATGTACCAGGATCTACTGGGATGTACTGGGATGTACTGGGAGGTAACTGTTATGTACTGGGAAGGAACAGGGAGGGAACTGGGATGTACTGGGAGGAAACTGGGATGTACTGTGAGGGAACTGGGACGTACTGTGAGGACACTGGGATGTACTGTTAGGTACTGGGAGGGAAGTGTTATGTTCTGAGGGGAACTGGGACGTACTGGGATGTACTGGGAGGGAACTGTGAAGTACTGGGATATACTGGGAGTGAACTGGGAGGGAACTGGTATGTAGTAGGATGTACTGGGTGGGAACTGGGATGTACTGGGAGGGAACTGGTATGTACTGGGAGGGAACTGGGATTTACTGGGAGGGAACTGGGATGTACTGGGACATACTGGGAGGGAACTGGGATGTACTGGGAGGGGATTGGGACGGACTGGGAGGGAACTGGGATGTACTGGGCTGCACTGGTAGGGAACTGGGATGTACTGGGAGGTAACTGGAATGTCCCAGTTGACACCCACTTCCCTCCCAATGCCTCCCAGTATATCCCAGTTTCCTCCCAGTATATCCCAGTTTCCTCCCAGTACATCCCAGTAAATCCCAGCTCGCTGCCAGTACATGCCAATACATCGCTGTACATTCCAGTTCTGTTCCTGTACATCCCAATACATCCCCGTTCCATGCCAGTACATCCCAGTTCCCTACCAGTTCATCCCCGTACATCCCAATTCCCTCCCGGTTCACTACCACTTCTTTCCCAGTGCCTCCCAATACATCCCAGTTCCGTCCCATTACATCCCAGTACATCCCAGTTCCCTCCCAGTACGTCCCAGTTCCCTCCCAGTACATCCCAGGTCCCTCCCAGTACATCCCAGTACGTCCCAGTACTGGGAGGGAACTGGGATGTACTGGGAGGGAACTGGGACGTACTGTGAGGACACTGGGATGTACTGGTATGTACTGGGAGGGAAGTGTTATGTACTGAGGGGAACTGGGACGTACTGGGATGTACTGGGAGGGAACTGTGAAGTACTGGGATGTACTGGGAGTGAACTGGGAGGGAACTGGTATGTAGTAGGATGTACTGGGTGGGAACTGGGATGTACCGGGAGGGAACTGGTATGTACTGGGATGTACTGGGAACTGGGATGTACTGGGATGTAGTGGGAGGGAACTGGGAGGAAACTGGGATGTACTGGGAGGGAACTGGGATGTACTGGGACATACTGGCAGGGAACTGGGATGTACTGGGAGGGGATTGGGACGGACTGGGAGGGAACTGGGATGTACTGGGCTGCACTGGTAGGGAACTGGGATGTACTGGGAGGAAACTGGAATGTCCCAGTTGACACCCACTTCCCTCCCAATGCCTCCCAGTATATCCCAGTTTCCTCCCAGTATATCCCAGTTTCCTCCCAGTACATCCCAGTAAATCCCAGCTCGCTGCCAGTACATGCCAATACATCGCTGTACATTCCAGTTCTGTTCCTGTACATCCCAATACATCCCCGTTCCATGCCAGTACATCCCAGTTCCCTACCAGTTCATCCCCGTACATCCCAATTCCCTCCCGGTTCACTACCACTTCTTTCCCAGTTCCGTCCCAATACATCCCAGTTCCGTCCCATTACATCCCAGTACATCCCAGTTCCCTCCCAGTACGTCCCAGTTCCCTCCCAGTACATCCCAGGTCCCTCCCAGTACATCCCAGGTCCCTCCCAGTACTGGGAGGGAACTGGGATGTACTGGGAGGCACTACAATGTGCCGGGATGCCCTGGGATGTACTGTGGAGGAACTAGGATGTACAGGCTTGTACTGGGTTGTACCGGGTGGATCTGGCAGGGATTTGGGATGTACCAGGATCTACTAGGATGTACTGGGATGTACTGGGAGGTAACTGTTATGTACTGGGAGTGAACTGGGAGGGAACTGGGATGTACTGGGAGGGAACTGGGACGTACTGTGAGGACACTGGGATGTACTGGTATGTACTGGGAGGGAAGTGTTATGTACTGAGGGGAACTGGGACGTACTGGGATGTACTGGGAGGGAACTGTGAAGTACTGGGATGTACTGGGAGTGAACTGGGAGGGAACTGGTATGTAGTAGGATGTACTGGGTGGGAACTGGGATGTACCGGGAGGGAACTGGGATGTACTGGGAGGGAACTGGGATGTACTGGGAGGGAACTGGTATGTACTGGGAGGGAACTGGGATGTACTGGGACATACTGGCAGGGAACTGGGATGTACTGGGAGGGGATTGGGACGGACTGGGAGGGAACTGGGATGTACTGGGCTGCACTGGTAGGGAACTGGGATGTACTGGGAGGAAACTGGAATGTCCCAGTTGACACCCACTTCCCTACCAATGCCTCCCAGTATATCCCAGTTTCCTCCCAGTATATCCCAGTTTCCTCCCAGTATATCCCAGTTTCCTCCCAGTACATCCCAGTAAATCCCAGCTCGCTGCCAGTACATGCCAATACATCGCTGTACATTCCAGTTCTGTTCCTGTACATCCCAATACATCCCCGTTCCATGCCAGTACATCCCAGTTTCCTACCAGTTCATCCCCGTACATCCCAGTTCCCTCCCGGTTCACTACCACTTCTTTCCCAGTGCCTCCCAATACATCCCAGTTCCGTCCCATTACATCCCAGTACATCCCAGTTCCCTCCCAGTACGTCCCAGTTCCCTCCCAGTACATCCCAGGTCCCTCCCAGTACTGGGAGGGAACTGGGATGTACTGGGAGGCACTACAATGTGCCGGGATGCCCTGGGATGTACTGTGGAGGAACTAGGATGTACAGGCTTGTACTGGGTTGTACCGGGTGGATCTGGCAGGGATTTGAAATGTCCTAGGATCTACTAGGATGTACTGGTAGGGAACTGGGATGTACTGAGAGGTAACTGGGATGTACTGTGAGGACACTGGGATGTACTGGTATGTACTGGGAGGGAAGTGTTATGTACTGAGGGGAACTGGGACGTACTGGGATGTACTGGGAGGGAACTGTGAAGTACTGGGATGTACTGGGAGTGAACTGGGAGGGAACTGGTATGTAGTAGGATGTACTGGGTGGGAACTGGGATGTACCGGGAGGGAACTGGGATGTACTGGGAGGGAACTGGTATGTACTGGGAGGGACCTGGGATGTACTGGGATGTAGTGGGAGGGAACTGGGAGGGAACTGGGATGTACTGGGAGGGAACTGGGATGTACTGGGAGGGAACTGGGATGTACTGGGACATACTGGCAGGGAACTGGGATGTACTGGGAGGGGATTGGGACGGACTGGGAGGGAACTGGGATGTACTGGGCTGCACTGGTAGGGAACTGGGATGTACTGGGAGGAAACTGGAATGTCCCAGTTGACACCCACTTCCCTCCCAATGCCTCCCAGTATATCCCAGTTTCCTCCCAGTATATCCCAGTTTCCTCCCAGTACATCCCAGTAAATCCCAGTTCGCTCCCAGTACATCCCAGTACATCGCAGTACATTCCAGTTCCGTTCCTGTACATCCCAATACATCCCCGTTCCATGCCAGTACATCCCAGTTCCCTACCAGTTCATCCCCGTACATCCCAATTCCCTCCCGGTTCACTACCACTTCTTTCCCAGTGCCTCCCAATACATCCCAGTTCCGTCCCATTACATCCCAGTACATCCCAGTTCCCTCCCAGTACGTCCCAGTTCCCTCCCAGTACATCCCAGGTCCCTCCCAGTACTGGGAGGGAACTGGGATGTACTGGGAGGCACTACGATGTGCGGGGATGCCCTGGGATGTACTGTGGAGGAACTAGGATGTACAGGCTTGTACTGGGTTGTACCGGGTGGAACTGGCAGGGATTTGGGATGTACCAGGATCTACTGGGATGTACTGGGAGGTAACTGTTATGTACTGGGAGTGAACTGGGAGGTAACTGGGACGTACTGGTAGGGAACTGGGATGTACTGTGAGGGAACTGGGACGTACTGTGAGGACACTGGGATGTACTGTTATGTACTGGGAGGGAAGTGTTATGTACTGAGGGGAACTGGTGCGTACTGGGATGTACTGGGATGGAACTGTGAAGTACTGGGATGTACTGGGAGTGAACTGGGAGGGAACTGGTATGTAGTAGGATGTACTGGGTGGGAACTGGGATGTACCAGGATGTACTGGGAGGGAACTGGTATGTACTGGGAGGGAACTGGGATGTAGTGGGAGGGAACTGGGAGGGAACTGGGATGTACTGGGAGGGAACTGGTATGTACTGGGAGGGAACTGGGATGTACTGGGATGTACTGGCAGGGAACTGGGATGTACTGGGAGGGGATTGGGATGTACTGGGAGGGAACTTGGATGTATTGGGAGGGAAGTGTTATGTACCAAGGGGGAACTGGGACGTACTGGGATGTAGTGGGAGTGAACTGTGAAGTACTGGGATGTACTGTGAGGGAACTGGGATGTACTGGGAGGGAACTTTAAAGTACTGGGATGTACTTAGAGGAAACTGGGAGGCAACTGGCATGTACTGGGATGTACTGGAATGGAACTGGGAGTGAACTGTGTGTGAACTGGGAGGGAACTGGGATGTACTGTGAGGGAACTGGGATGTACTGGGATGTACTGGGACATACTGGCAGGGAACTGGGATGTACTGGGAGGGGATTGGGACGGACTGGGAGGGAACTGGGAGGAAACTGGAATGTCCCAGTTGACACCCACTTCCCTCCCAGTTTCCTCCCAGTATATCCCAGTTTCCTCCCAGTATATCCCAGTAAATCCCAGTTCGCTCCCAGTACATCCCAATACATCGCCGTACATTCCAGTTCCGTTCCTGTCCATCCCAATACATCCCCGTTCCATGCCAGTACATCCCAGTTTCCTACCAGTTCATCCCCGTACATCCCAATTCCCTCCCGGTTCACTACCACTTCTTTCCCAGTGCCTCCCAATACATCCCAGTTCCGTCCCATTACATCCCAGTACATCCCAGTTCGCTCCCAGTACATCCCAGTTCCCTCCCAGTACTGGGAGGGAACTGGGACGTACTGTGAGGACACTGGGATGTACTGGTATGTACTGGGAGGGAAGTGTTATGTACTGAGGGGAACTGGGACGTACTGGGATGTACTGGGAGGGAACTGTGAAGTACTGGGATGTACTGGGAGTGAACTGGGAGGGAACTGGTATGCAGTAGGATGTACTGGGTGGGAACTGGGATGTACCGGGAGGGAACTGGGATGTACTGGGAGGGAACTGGTATGCACTGGGAGGGAACTGGGATGTACTGGGATGTAGTGGGAGGGAACTGGGATGTACTGGGAGGGGATTGGGACGGACTGGGAGAGAACTGGGATGTACTGGGCTGCACTGGTAGGGAACTGGGATGTACTGGGAGGAAACTGGGATATACTGGGAGGCACTGGGAGGGAAGTGGGTGTCAACTGGGACATTCCAGTTTCCTCCCAGTACATCCCAGCTCCCTACCAGTGCAGCCCAGTACATCCCAGATCCCTCCCAGTACATCCCAGTTCCCTCCCAGTCCGTCCCAGTACATCCCAGTACATCCCAGTTCCCTCACAGTTCACACACAGTTCACTCCCAGTTCCATTCCAGTACATCCCAGTACATGCCACTTTCCTCCAAGTAAACCCCAGTTCCCTCCCACTACATCCAAGTTCCCACCCACTTCCCTCTAAGTACATCCCAGTACTTCACAGTTCACTCCCAGTACATCCCAGTTCCCCCTCGGTACATAACAGTTCCCTCCCAGTACACCCCAGTACATCCCAGTTCCCTCCCAGTACATACCAGTTCCCTCCCAGTACATCCCAGTACTTCACAGTTCCCTCCCAGTTCCCTCCCAGTTCCCTCCCAGTACATCCCAGTTCCCTCTAAGTACATCCCAATACTTCATAGTTCCCTCCCAGCACGTCCCAGTACGTCCCAGTTCCCCTCAGTACATAACACTTCCCTCCCAGTACATACCAGTACATCCCAGTGTCCTCACAGTACGTCCCAGTTCCCTCCC
The DNA here is from genome assembly GCF_949628215.1 of Phalacrocorax aristotelis. Taxonomy (NCBI): domain Eukaryota; kingdom Metazoa; phylum Chordata; class Aves; order Suliformes; family Phalacrocoracidae; genus Phalacrocorax; species Phalacrocorax aristotelis. The sequence goes on along the minus strand of NC_134287.1, from coordinate 23,876,214 downwards.
AGTACATCCCAGTACGTCCCAGTTCCCCTCAGTACATAACACTTCCCTCCCAGTACATACCAGTACATCCCAGTGTCCTCACAGTACATCCCAGTTCCCTCCCAGTTCACTCCCAGTACACAACAGTTACCTCCCAGTACATCCCAGTACATCCTAGTAGATACTAGGACATCCCAAATCCCTGCCAGTTCCACCCGGTACAACCCAGTACAAGCCTGTACATCCTAGTTCCTCCACAGTACATCCCAGGGCATCCCCGCACATTGTAGTGCCTCCCAGTACATCCCAGGTCCCTCCCAGTACTGGGAGGGACCTGGGATGTACTGGGAGGGAACTGGGACGTACTGGGAGGGAACTGGGATGTACTGGGATGTAATGGGACGGAACTGGGACGTAATGGGACGGAACTGGGAAAGAAGTGGTAGTGAACCCGGAGGGAATTGGGATGTACGGGGATGAACTGATAGGAAACTGGGATGTACTGGCATGGAACGGGGATGTATTGGGATGTACAGGAACGGAACTGGAATGTACGGCGATGTATTGGGATGTACTGGGAGCGAACTGGGATTTACTGGGATATACTGGGAGGAAACTGGGATATACTGGGAGGAAACTGGGAGGGAAGTGGGTGTCAACTGGGACATTCCAGTTTCCTCCCAGTACATCCCAGTTCCCTACCAGTGCAGCCCAGTACATCCCAGATCCCTCCTAGTTCCTCCCAGTATATCCCAGTACATCCCAGTTCCCTCACAGTACATCCCAGTTCCCTCCCAGTTCACACACAGTTCACTCCCAGTTCCATTCCAGTACATCCCAGTACATGCCAGTTGCCTCCCAGTTCCCTCACAGTACATCCCAGTACTTCACAGTTCACTCCCACTACATCCCAGTACGTCCCAGTTCCCCCTTGGTACATAACACTTCCCTCCCAATACATCCAAGTTCCCTCCCAGTACATCCCAATCCCCTCCCAGTACATCCCAGTTCCCTGCCAGTACATCCCAGTACATCCCAGTTCCGTCCCAGTACATCCCAGTTCCCTACCAGTACATCCCAGTTCCCTCCCAGTTCCCTCCCACTACATCCCAGTTCCCTCCCAGTACGTACCAGTTCCCTCCCAGTACATCCCAGTACATCCTGGTACATCCCAGTTCCCACCCAGTACATCCTACTACATACCAGTTCCCTCCCAGTTCACTCCCATTACATCCCAGTACTTCACAGTTCCATCCCAGTACATCCCAGTACGCACCAGTTCCCCTCAGTACATAACACTTCCCTCCCAGTACATAACAGTACATCCCAGTGTCCTCACAGTACGTCCCAGTTCCCTACCAGTACGTCCCAGTTACCTCCCAGTTCACTCCCAGTACATAACAGTTACCTCCCAGTTCACTCCCAGTACATAACAGTTACCTCCCAGTACATCCCAGTAGATCCTGGTACATCCCAAATCCCTGCCAGTTCCACCCGGTACAACCCAGTACAAGCCTGTACATCCTAGTTCCTCCACAGTACATCCCAGGGCATCCCCGCACATTGTAGTGCCTCCCAGTACATCCCAGTTCCCTCCCAGTACTGGGAGGGACCTGGGATGTACTGGGAGGGAACTGGGATGTACTGGGATGTAATGGGACGGAACTGGGATGTAATGGGACGGAACTGGGAAAGAAGTGGTAGTGAACCGGGAGGGAATTGGGATGTACGGGGATGAACTGGTAGGGAACTGGGATGTACTGGCATGGAACGGGGATGTATTGGGATGTACAGGAACAGAACTGGAATGTACAGCGATGTATTGGGATGTACTGGGAGCGAACTGGGATTTACTGGGATGTACTGGGAGGAAACTGGGATATACTGGGAGGAAACTGGGATATACTGGGAGGAAACTGGGAGGGAAGTGGGTGTGAACTGGGACATTCCAGTTTCCTCCCAGTACATCCCAGTTCCCTACCAGTGCAGCCCAGTACATCCCAGATCCCTCCCAGTCCCTCCCAGTACATCCCAGTACATCCCAGTTCCCTCACAGTACATCCCAGTTCCCTCCCAGTTCACACACAGTTCACTCCCAGTTCCATTCCAGTACATCCCAGTACATGCCAGTTGCCTCCCAGTTTCCTCTAAGTACATCCCAGTACTTTAAAGTTCCCTCCCAGTACATCCCAGTTCCCTCACAGTACATCCCAGTACTTCACAGTTCACTCCCACTACATCCCAGTACGTCCCAGTTCCCCCTTGGTACATAACACTTCCCTCCCAATACATCCAAGTTCCCTCCCAGTACATCCCAATCCCCTCCCAGTACATCCCAGTTCCCTGCCAGTATGTCCCAGTACATCCCAGTTCCCTCCCAATACATACCAGTTCCCTCCCAGTACATCCCAGTTCCCTCCCAGTTCCCTCCCACTACATCCCAGTTCCCTGCCAGTACATACCAGTTCCCTCCCAGTACATCCCAGTACATCCTGGTACATCCCAGTTCCCACCCAGTACATCCTACTACATACCAGTTCCCTCCCAGTTCACTCCCATTACATCCCAGTACTTCACAGTTCCATCCCAGTACATCCCAGTACGCACCAGTTCCCCTCAGTACATAACACTTCCCTCCCAGTACATAACAGTACATCCCAGTGTCCTCACAGTACATCCCAGTTCCCTACCAGTACGTCCCAGTTCCCTCCCTGTTCACTCCCAGTACATAACAGTTACCTCCCAGTACATCCCAGTAGATCCCAGTAGATCCTGGTACATCCCAAATCCCTGCCAGTTCCACCCGGTACAACCCAGTACAAGCCTGTACATCCTAGTTCCTCCACAGTACATCCCAGGGCATCCCCGCACATTGTAGTGCCTCCCAGTACATCCCAGGTCCCTCCCAGTACTGGGAGGGAACTGGGATGTACTGGGAGGGAACTGGGACGTACTGGGAGGGAACTGGGATGTACTGGGATGTAATGGGACGGAACTGGGATGTATTGGGAGGCACTGGGAAAGAAGTGGTAGTGAACCGGGAGGGAATTGGGATGTACGGGGATGAACTGGTAGGAAACTGGGATGTACTGGCATGGAACGGGGATGTATTGGGATGGACAGGAACGGAACTGGAATGTACGGCGATGTATTGGGATGTACTGGGAGCGAACTGGGATTTACTGGGATGTACTGGGAGGAAACTGGGATATACTGGGAGGAAACTGGGATATACTGGGAGGAACCTGGGAGGGAAGTGGGTGTCAACTGGGACATTCCAGTTTCCTCCCAGTACATCCCAGTTCCCTACCAGTGCAGCCCATACATCCCAGATCCCTCCCAGTCCCTCCCAGTACATCCCAGTACATCCCAGTTCCCTCACAGTACATCCCAGTTCCCTCCCAGTTCACACACAGTTCACTCCCAGTTCCATTCCAGTACATCCCAGTACATGCCAGTTGCCTCCCAGTTTCCTCTAAGTACATCCCAGTACTTTAAAGTTCCCTCCCAGTACATCCCAGTTCCCTCACAGTACATCCCAGTACTTCACAGTTCACTCCCACTACATCCCAGTACGTCCCAGTTCCCCCTTGGTACATAACACTTCCCTCCCAATACATCCAAGTTCCCTCCCAGTACATCCCAATCCCCTCCCAGTACATCCCAGTTCCCTGCCAGTATGTCCCAGTACATCCCAGTTCCCTCCCAGTACATACCAGTTCCCTCCCAGTTCCCTCCCACTACATCCCAGTACATCCCAGTTCCCTCCCAGTACATACCAGTTCCCTCCCACTACATCCCAGTACATCCTGGTACATCCCAGTTCCCACCCAGTACATCCTACTACATACCAGTTCCCTCCCAGTTCACTCCCAGTACATCCCAGTACTTCACAGTTCCCTCCCAGTACATACCAGTACATCCCAGTGTCCTCACAGTACGTCCCAGTTCCCTCCCAGTACATCCCAGTTCCCTACCAGTACATCCCAGTTCCCTACCAGTACTGGGATGTACTGGGATGTAATGGGACGGAACTGGGATGTATTGGGAGGCACTGGGAAAGAAGTGGTAGTGAACCGGGAGGGAATTGGGATGTACGGGGATGAACTGGTAGGAAACTGGGATGTACTGGCATGGAACGGGGATGTATTGGGATGGACAGGAACGGAACTGGAATGTACGGCGATGTACTGGGATGTACTGGGAGCGAACTGGGATTTACTGGGATGTACTGGGAGGAAACTGGGATATACTGGGAGGAAACTGGGATATACTGGGAGGAACCTGGGAGGGAAGTGGGTGTCAACTGGGACATTCCAGTTTCCTCCCAGTACATCCCAGTTCCCTACCAGTGCAGCCCAGTACATCCCAGATCCCTCCCAGTCCCTCCCAGTACATCCCAGTTCCCTCCCAGTTCACACACAGTTCACTCCCAGTTCCATTCCAGTACATCCCAGTACATGCAAGTTGCCTCCCAGTTTCCTCTAAGTACATCCCAGTACTTTAAAGTTCCCTCCCAGTACATCCCAGTTCCCTCACAGTACATCCCAGTACTTCACAGTTCACTCCCACTACATCCCAGTACGTCCCAGTTCCCCCTTGGTACATAACACTTCCCTCCCAATACATCCAAGTTCCCTCCCAGTACATCCCAATCCCCTCCCAGTACATCCCAGTTCCCTGCCAGTATGTCCCAGTACATCCCAGTTCCCTCCCAGTACATCCCAGTTCCCTCCCACTACATCCCAGTTCCCTCCCAGTTCCCTCCCAGTACATACCAGTTCCCTCCCACTACATCCCAGTACATCCTGGTACATCCCAGTTCCCACCCAGTACATCCTACTACATACCAGTTCCCTCCCAGTTCACTCCCAGTACATCCCAGTACTTCACAGTTCCCTCCCAGTACATCCCAGTACGTCCCAGTTCCCCTCAGTACATAACACTTCCCTCCCAGTACATACCAGTACATCCCAGTGTCCTCACAGTACGTCCCAGTTCCCTCCCAGTACATCCCAGTTCCCTACCAGTACATCCCAGTTACCTCCCTGTTCCTTCCCAGTACATAACAGTTACCTCCCAGTACATCCCAGTAGATCCTGGTACATCCCAAATCCCTGCCAGTTCCACCCGGTACAACCCAGTACAAGCCTGTACATCCTAGTTCCTCCACAGTACATCCCAGGGCATCCCCGCACATTGTAGTGCCTCCCAGTACATCCCAGTTCCCTCCCAGTACTGGGAGGGACCTGGGATGTACTGGGAGGGACCTGGGATGTACTGGGAGGGAACTGGGATGTACTGGGATGTAATGGGACGGAACTGGGATGTAATGGGACGGAACTGGGAAAGAAGTGGTAGTGAACCGGGAGGGAATTGGGATGTACGGGGATGAACTGGTAGGAAACTGGGATGTACTGGCATGGAACGGGGATGTATTGGGATGTACAGGAACGGAACTGGAATGTACGGCGATGTATTGGGATGTACTGGGAGCGAACTGGGATTTACTGGGATATACTGGGAGGAAACTGGGATATACTGGGAGGAAACTGGGAGGGAAGTGGGTGTCAACTGGGACATTCCAGTTTCCTCCCAGTACATCCCAGTTCCCTACCAGTGCAGCCCAGTACATCCCAGATCCCTCCCAGTCCCTCCCAGTACATCCCAGTACATCCCAGTTCCCTCACAGTACATCCCAGTTCCCTCCCAGTTCACACACAGTTCACTCCCAGTTCCATTCCAGTACATCCCAGTACATGCCAGTTGCCTCCCAGTTTCCTCTAAGTACATCCCAGTACTTTAAAGTTCCCTCCCAGTACATACCAGTTCCCTCACAGTACATCCCAGTTCCCTCCCAGTTCCCTCCCACTACATCCCAGTTCCCTCCCAGTACGTACCAGTTCCCTCCCACTACATCCCAGTACATCCTGGTACATCCCAGTTCCCACCCAGTACATCCTACTACATACCAGTTCCCTCCCAGTACATCCCAGTACATCCTGGTACATCCCAGTTCCCACCCAGTACATCCTACTACATACCAGTTCCCTCCCAGTTCACTCCCAGTACATCCCAGTACTTCACAGTTCCCTCCCAGTACATCCCAGTACGTCCCAGTTCCCCTCAGTACATAACACTTCCCTCCCAGTACATACCAGTACATCCCATTGTCCTCACAGTACGTCCCAGTTCCCTCACAGTACATCCCAGTTCCCTACCAGTACATCCCAGTTACCTCCCTGTTCCTTCCCAGTACATAACAGTTACCTCCCAGTACATCCCAGTAGATCCTGGTACATCCCAAATCCCTGCCAGTTCCACCCGGTACAACCCAGTACAAGCCTGTACATCCTAGTTCCTCCACAGTACATCCCAGGGCATCCCCGCACATTGTAGTGCCTCCCAGTACATCCCAGGTCCCTCCCAGTACTGGGAGGGACCTGGGATGTACTGGGAGGGACCTGGGATGTACTGGGAGGGAACTGGGATGTACTGGGATGTAATGGGACGGAACTGGGATGTAATGGGACGGAACTGGGAAAGAAGTGGTAGTGAACCGGGAGGGAATTGGGATGTACGGGGATGAACTGGTAGGGAACTGGGATGTACTGGCATGGAACGGGGATGTATTGGGATGTACAGGAACAGAACTGGAATGTACAGCGATGTATTGGCATGTACTGGCAGCGAGCTGGGATTTACTGGGATGTACTGGGAGGAAACTGGGATATACTGGGAGGCATTGGGAGGGAAGTGGGTGTCAACTGGGACATTCCAGTTTCCTCCCAGTACATCCCAGTTCCCTACCAGTGCAGCCCAGTTCCCTCCCAGTCCGTCCCAATCCCCTCCCAGTACATCCCAGTTCCCTGCCAGTATGTCCCAGTACATCCCAGTTCCCTCCCAGTACATACCAGTTCGCTCCCAGTACATCCCAGTTCCCTCCCAGTTCCCTCCCACTACATCCCAGTACATCCCAGTTCCCTCCCAGTACATACCAGTTCCCTCCCACTACATCCCAGTACATCCTGGTACATCCCAGTTCCCACCCAGTACATCCTACTACATACCAGTTCCCTCCCAGTTCACTCCCAGTATATCCCAGTACTTCACAGTTCCCTCCCAGTACATCCCAGTACGTCCCAGTTCCCCTCAGTACATACCAGTTCCCTCCCAGTACATCCTGGTACATCCCTCTACATACCAGTTCCCTCCCAGTTCACTCCCAGTATATCCCAGTACTTCACAGTTCCCTCCCAGTACATCCCAGTACGTCCCAGTTCCCCTCAGTACATAACACTTCCCTCCCAGTACATACCAGTACATCCCAGTGTCCTCACAGTACGTCCCAGTTCCCTCCCAGTACATCCCAGTTCCCTCCCAGTTCACTCCCAGTACATAACAGTTACCTCCCAGTACATCCCAGTAGATCCTGGTACATCCCAAATCCCTGCCAGTTCCACCCGGTACAACCCAGTACAAGCCTGTACATCCTAGTTCCTCCACAGTACATCCCAGGGCATCCCCGCACATTGTAGTGCCTCCCAGTACATCCCAGGTCCCTCCCAGTACTGGGAGGGACCTGGGATGTACTGGGAGGGAACTGGGACGTACTGGGAGGGAACTGGGATGTACTGGGATGTAATGGGACGGAACTGGGATGTAATGGGACGGAACTGGGAAAGAAGTGGTAGTGAACCGGGAGGGAATTGGGATGTACGGGGATGAACTGATAGGAAACTGGGATGTACTGGCATGGAACGGGGATGTATTGGGATGTACAGGAACGGAACTGGAATGTACGGCGATGTATTGGGATGTACTGGGAGCGAACTGGGATTTACTGGGATATACTGGGAGGAAACTGGGATATACTGGGAGGAAACTGGGAGGGAAGTGGGTGTCAACTGGGACATTCCAGTTTCCTCCCAGTACATCCCAGTTCCCTACCAGTGCAGCCCAGTACATCCCAGATCCCTCCCAGTCCCTCCCAGTCCCTCCCAGTACATCCCAGTTCCCTCACAGTACATCCCAGTTCCCTCCCAGTTCACACACAGTTCACTCCCAGTTCCATTCCAGTACATCCCAGTACATGCCAGTTGCCTCCCAGTTTCCTCTAAGTACATCCCAGTACTTTAAAGTTCCCTCCCAGTACATCCCAGTTCCCTCACAGTACATCCCAGTACTTCACAGTTCACTCCCACTACATCCCAGTACGTCCCAGTTCCCCCTTGGTACATAACACTTCCCTCCCAATACATCCAAGTTCCCTCCCAGTACATCCCAATCCCCTCCCAGTACATCCCAGTTCCCTCCCAGTACATCCCAGTACATCCCAGTTCCCTCCCAGTACATACCAGTTCCCTCCCACTACATCCCAGTTCCCTCCCAGTACGTACCAGTTCCCTCCCAGTACATCCCAGTACATCCTGGTACATCCCAGTTCCCACCCAGTACATCCTACTACATACCAGTTCCCTCCCAGTTCACTCCCAGTACATCCCAGTACTTCACAGTTCCATCCCAGTACATCCCAGTACGCACCAGTTCCCCTCAGTACATAACACTTCCCTCCCAGTACATAACAGTACATCCCAGTGTCCTCACAGTACGTCCCAGTTCCCTACCAGTACGTCCCAGTTACCTCCCAGTTCACTCCCAGTACATAACAGTTACCTCCCAGTACATCCCAGTAGATCCTGGTACATCCCAAATCCCTGCCAGTTCCACCCGGTACAACCCAGTACAAGCCTGTACATCCTAGTTCCTCCACAGTACATCCCAGGGCATCCCCGCACATTGCAGTGCCTCCCAGTACATCCCAGTTCCCTCCCAGTACTGGGAGGGACCTGGGATGTACTGGGAGGGACCTGGGATGTACTGGGATGTAATGGGACGGAACTGGGATGTATTGGGAGGCACTGGGAAAGAAGTGGTAGTGAACCGGGAGGGAATTGGGATGTACGGGGATGAACTGGTAGGGAACTGGGATGTACTGGCATGGAACGGGGATGTATTGGGATGTACAGGAACAGAACTGGAATGTACAGCGATGTATTGGCATGTACTGGCAGCGAGCTGGGATTTACTGGGATGTACTGGGAGGAAACTGGGATATACTGGGAGGAAACTGGGATATACTGGGAGGCATTGGTAGGGAAGTGGGTGTCAACTGGGACATTCCAGTTTCCTCCCAGTACATCCCAGTTCCCTACCAGTGCAGCCCAGTACATCCCAGTTCCCTCCCAGTCCCTCCCAGTACATCCCAGTACATCCCAGTTCCCTCCCAGTACATCCCAGTTCCCTCCCAGTTCCCTCCCACTACATCCCAGTACATCCCAGTTCCCTCCCAGTACATACCAGTTCCCTCCCACTACATCCCAGTACATCCTGGTACATCCCAGTTCCCACCCAGTACATCCTACTACATACCAGTTCCCTCCCAGTTCACTCCCAGTACATCCCAGTACTTCACAGTTCCCTCCCAGTACATCCCAGTTCCCCTCAGTACATAACACTTCCCTCCCAGTACATACCAGTACATCCCAGTGTCCTCACAGTACGTCCCAGTTCCCTCACAGTACATCCCAGTTCCCTACCAGTACATCCCAGTTCCCTCCCTGTTCCTTCCCAGTACATAACAGTTACCTCCCAGTACATCCCAGTAGATCCTGGTACATCCCAAATCCCTGCCAGTTCCACCCGGTACAACCCAGTACAAGCCTGTACATCCTAGTTCCTCCACAGTACATCCCAGGGCATCCCCGCACATTGTAGTGCCTCCCAGTACATCCCAGTTCCCTCCCAGTACTGGGAGGGACCTGGGATGTACTGGGAGGGAACTGGGATGTACTGGGATGTAATGGGACGGAACTGGGATGTAATGGGACGGAACTGGGAAAGAAGTGGTAGTGAACCGGGAGGGAATTGGGATGTACGGGGATGAACTGGTAGGAAACTGGGATGTACTGGCATGGAACGGGGATGTATTGGGATGTACAGGAACAGAACTGGAATGTACAGCGATGTATTGGGATGTACTGGGAGCGAACTGGGATTTACTGGGATGTACTGGGAGGAAACTGGGATATACTGGGAGGAAACTGGGATATACTGGGAGGAAACTGGGAGGGAAGTGGGTGTCAACTGGGACATTCCAGTTTCCTCCCAGTACATCCCAGTTCCCTACCAGTGCAGCCCAGTACATCCCAGATCCCTCCCAGTCCCTCCCAGTACATCCCAGTACATCCCAGTTCCCTCACAGTACATCCCAGTTCCCTCCCAGTTCACACACAGTTCACTCCCAGTTCCATTCCAGTACATCCCAGTACATGCCAGTTGCCTCCCAGTTTCCTCTAAGTACATCCCAGTACTTTAAAGTTCCCTCCCAGTACATCCCAGTTCCCTCACAGTACATCCCAGTACTTCACAGTTCACTCCCACTACATCCCAGTACGTCCCAGTTCCCCCTTGGTACATAACACTTCCCTCCCAATACATCCAAGTTCCCTCCCAGTACATCCCAATCCCCTCCCAGTACATCCCAGTTCCCTGCCAGTATGTCCCAGTACATCCCAGTTCCCTCCCAATACATACCAGTTCCCTCCCAGTACATCCCAGTTCCCTCCCAGTTCCCTCCCACTACATCCCAGTTCCCTCCCAGTACATCCCAGTACATCCTGGTACATCCCAGTTCCCACCCAGTACATCCTACTACATACCAGTTCCCTCCCAGTTCACTCCCAGTACATCCCAGTACTTCACAGTTCCATCCCAGTACATCCCAGTACGCACCAGTTCCCCTCAGTACATAACACTTCCCTCCCAGTACATAACAGTACATCCCAGTGTCCTCACAGTACATCCCAGTTCCCTCCCTGTTCACTCCCAGTACATAACAGTTACCTCCCAGTACATCCCAGTACATCCCAGTAGATCCTGGTACATCCCAAATCCCTGCCAGTTCCACCCGGTACAACCCAGTACAAGCCTGTACATCCTAGTTCCTCCACAGTACATCCCAGGGCATCCCCGCACATTGTAGTGCCTCCCAGTACATCCCAGTTCCCTCCCAGTACTGGGAGGGACCTGGGATGTACTGGGAGGGAACTGGGACGTACTGGGATGTAAGGGACGGAACTGGGATGTATTGGGAGGCACTGGGAAAGAAGTGGTAGTGAACCGGGAGGGAATTGGGATGTACGGGGATGAACTGGTAGGAAACTGGGATGTACTGGCATGGAACGGGGATGTATTGGTATGTACAGGAACGGAACTGGAATGTACTGCGATGTACTGGGATGTACTGGGAGCGAGCTGGGATTTACTGGGATGTACTGGGAGGAAACTGGGATATACTGGGAGGAAACTGGGATATACTGGGAGGAAACTGGGATATACTGGGAGGCATTGGTAGGGAAGTGGGTGTCAACTGGGACATTCCAGTTTCCTCCCAGTACATCCCAGTTCCCTACCAGTGCAGCCCAGTACATCCCAGTTCCCTCCCAGTCCGTCCCAATCCCCTCCCAGTACATCCCAGTTCCCTGCCAGTATGTCCCAGTACATAACAGTTCCCTCCCAGTACATACCAGTTCCCTCCCAGTTCCCTCCCAGTACATACCAGTTCCCTCCCACTACATCCCAGTACATCCTGGTACATCCCAGTTCCCACCCAGTACATCCTACTACATACCAGTTCCCTCCCAGTTCACTCCCAGTACATCCCAGTACTTCACAGTTCCCTCCCAGTACATCCCAGTACGTCCCAGTTCCCCTCAGTACATAACACTTCCCTCCCAGTACATACCAGTACATCCCAGTGTCCTCACGGTACGTCCCAGTTCCCTCCCAGTACATCCCAGTTCCCTCCCAGTTCACTCCCAGTACATAACAGTTACCTCCCAGTACATCCTAGTAGATCCTAGGACATTTCAAATCCCTGCCAGTTCCACCCGGTACAACCCAGTACAAGCCTGTACATCCTAGTTCCTCCACAGTACATCCCAGGGCATCCCCGCACATTGTAGTGCCTCCCAGTACATCCCAGATCCCTCCCAGTACATCCCAGATCCCTCCCAGTCTGTCCCAGTACGTCCCAGTACATCCCAGTTCCCTCACAGTACATCCCAGTTTCCTCCCAGTACATCCCAGTTCCCTCCCTGTTCCTTCCCAGTACATAACAGTTACCTCCCAGTACATCCCAGTACATCACAGTAGATCCTGGTACATCCCAAATCCCTGCCAGTTCCACCCGGTACAACCCAGTACAAGCCTGTACATCCTAGTTCCTCCACGGTACATCCCAGGACATCCCCGCACATTGTAGTGCCTCCCAGTACATCCCAGCTCCCTCCCAGTACTGGGAGGGAACTGGGATGTACTGGGAGGGAACTGGGATGTACTGGGATGTAATGGGACGGAACTGGGATGTATTGGGAGGCACTGGGAAAGAAGTGGTAGTGAACCGGGAGGGAATTGGGATGTACGGGGATGAACTGGTAGGAAACTGGGATGTACTGGCATGGAACGGGGATGTATTGGGATGGACAGGAACGGAACTGGAATGTACTGCGATGTACTGGGATGTACTGGGAGCGAGCTGGGATTTACTGGGATGTACTGGGAGGAAACTGGGATATACTGGGAGGAAACTGGGATATACTGGGAGGCATTGGGAGGGAAGTGGGTGTCAACTGGGACATTCCAGTTTCCTCCCAGTACATCCCAGTTCCCTACCAGTGCAGCCCAGTACATCCCAGTTCCCTCCCAGTCCGTCCCAATCCCCTCCCAGTACATCCCAGTTCCCTGCCAGTATGTCCCAGTTCCCTCCCAGTTCCCTCCCACTACATCCCAGTACATCCCAGTTCCCTCCCAGTACATACCAGTTCCCTCCCACTACATCCCAGTACATCCTGGTACATCCCAGTTCCCTCCCAGTACATACCAGTTCCCTCCCACTACATCCCAGTACATCCTGGTACATCCCAGTTCCCACCCAGTACATCCTACTACATACCAGTTCCCTCCCAGTTCCCTCCCAGTACATCCCAGTACGTCCCAGTTCCCCTCAGTACATAACACTTCCCTCCCAGTACCTACCAGTACATCCCAGTGTCCTCACGGTACGTCCCAGTTCCCTCCCAGTACATCCCAGTTCCCTCCAAGTTCACTCCCAGTACATAACAGTTACCTCCCAGTACATCCTAGTAGATCCTAGGACATTTCAAATCCCTGCCAGTTCCACCCGGTACAACCCAGTACAAGCCTGTACATCCTAGTTCCTCCACAGTACATCCCAGGGCATCCCCGCACATTGTAGTGCCTCCCAGTACATCCCAGATCCCTCCCAGTACATCCCAGATCCCTCCCAGTCTGTCCCAGTACGTCCCAGTACATCCCAGTTCCCTCACAGTACATCCCAGTTTCCTCCCAGTACATCCCAGTTCCCTCCCTGTTCCTTCCCAGTACATAACAGTTACCTCCCAGTACATCCCAGTACATCACAGTAGATCCTGGTACATCCCAAATCCCTGCCAGCTCCACCCGGTACAACCCAGTACAAGCCTGTACATCCTAGTTCCTCCACGGTACATCCCAGGACATCCCCGCACATTGTAGTGCCTCCCAGTACATCCCAGTTCCCTCCCAGTACTGGGAGGGAACTGGGATGTACTGGGAGGGAACTGGGATGTACTGGGATGTAATGGGACGGAACTGGGATGTATTGGGAGGCACTGGGAAAGAAGTGGTAGTGAACCGGGAGGGAATTGGGATGTACGGGGATGAACTGGTAGGAAACTGGGATGTACTGGCATGGAACGGGGATGTATTGGGATGGACAGGAACGGAACTGGAATGTACGGCGATGTATTGGGATGTACTGGGAGCGAACTGGGATTTACTGGGATGTACTGGGAGGAAACTGGGATATACTGGGAGGAAACTGGGATATACTGGGAGGAACCTGGGATATACTGGGAGGAACCTGGGATATACTGGGAGGAACCTGGGAGGGAAGTGGGTGTCAACTGGGACATTCCAGTTTCCTCCCAGTACATCCCAGTTCCCTACCAGTGCAGCCCAGTACATCCCAGATCCCTCCCAGTCCCTCCCAGTACATCCCAGTTCCCTCACAGTACATCCCAGTTCCCTCACAGTTCACACACAGTTCACTCCCAGTTCCATTCCAGTACATCCCAGTACATGCCAGTTGCCTCCCAGTTTCCTCTAAGTACATCCCAGTACTTTAAAGTTCCCTCCCAGTACATCCCAGTACTTCACAGTTCACTCCCACTACATCCCAGTACGTCCCAGTTCCCCCTTGGTACATAACACTTCCCTCCCAATACATCCAAGTTCCCTCCCAGTACATCCCAATCCCCTCCCAGTACATCCCAGTCCCCTCCCAGTACACCCCAGTACATCCCAGTTCCCTCCCAGTCCATCCCAGTTCCCTCCCAGTAAATCCCAATTCCCAACACTTTCCACCCAGTACATCCCAGTTCCCTCCCAGTACATCCCAGTACTTCACAGTTCCCTCCCAGCACATCCCAGTACGTCCCAGTTCCCCTCAGTACATAACACTTCCCTCCCAGTACATCCCAGTAGATCCTGGTACATCCCAAATCCCTGCTAGTTCCACCCGGTACAACCCAGTACAAGCCTGTACACCCTACTTCCTCCACGGTACATCCCAGGACATCCCAGCACATTGTAGTGCCTCCCAGTACACCCCAGTTCCCTCCCAGTACATCCCATTACATCCCAGTTCCATCCCAGTACATCCCAGTTCCATCCCAGTTCCCTCCCAGTACATCCCAGTTCCCTCCCAGTACATCCCAGTTCCCTCCCAGTACATCCCAGTTCCCTCCCAGTACATCCCAGTTCCCTCCCAGTACATCCCAGTTCCCTCCCAGTACATCCCAGTTCCCTCCCAGTACATCCCAGTTCCCTCTAAGTACATCCCAGTACTTCACAGTTCCCTCCCAGCACATCCCAGTACGTCCCAGTTACCCTCAGTACATAACACTTCCCTCCCAGTACATACCAGTACATCCCAGTTCCCTACCAGTTCCTTCCCAGTACATAACAGTTACCTCCCAGTACATCCCAGTACATCCTGGTACATCCCAAATTCCTGCCAGTTCCACCCGGTACAACCCAGTACAAGCCTGTACATCCTAGTTCCTCCACACTACATCCCAGGACATCCCAGGACATTATAGAGCCTCCCAGTACGTCGCAGTTCCCTCCCAGTACAACCCAGTAGATCCTGGTACGTCCCCGTTCCCCGCACTGTACGTCCCCGTTCCCCGCACTGTACTGGGAGGACAACCGAGCCTGCGCAGTGACTGACATAGGGAACGAGCAAGTTTGTACCCATCACTAGACAAGACAATAATGACTATGTATGAGTATGTGAAATTTTCATCTATAAATTGTACGGGAAAGGTGCGTGAGGTACGCACGCCAGGAGGAGCGATCCCCCGTGCATCCGGCGCCGCGAATAAAGAATGCCTGCTCTTTAATACTAAATTGGTGTTGAGGAGTCGTTTCCGATTTTAACGCGTTTTTCGGTAACACAGGGAGTCAGATCAAGAGAGCCAGAGAACAACAAAACACCGACAGGCTACAGGACAGAGCAGGAGGAATAAAAAAAAAAAAAAAAAAAACGGAGCCAGAGCCAGGCAGAGAGAGGCGGAGAAAGAAAAAGGAGCCACAGGCTACAGGACAGAGAGAGGGAGGACTGAAAAGACGGGGAGGCAGGGAGCCACTCAGAGCGAGACGGAGAAAGAAGGTGCGGGGGGGGGGGGGCCGCAAAAAAAAAAAAGTAAATTTTGCAGCAGGTAAGGAAAGAGAGGGGGCCGGGGGAGAGACAGGGAGGGCCCAGGACGCACAAGAGAGGCAACGGGGCCCCAGTGGCCCAGGACTCACCGCGACTCTCGCTCTCAGCGCTGCTGGCACAATTTAGCCGTTCAGATGCTTCTTTCCCCTCCTCTCCTCCCTGCCTCTTCTGCAGCTCCAGACTCTAGGCCGTCCTCCACCTGAAGAGAATACGTGGGTGTCTTACAGCTCTTACGAGATGAGGCTTCCTAGGCACGTAGCCTAGCTCGCTCGTGCACTACACGCCCGTACCCAACTCCGGGTTACGCGTACAGACCCTACGGTGCACGTTGGTGGCCTGGCCCGCTGCGGGCTATGAAGGGGGATCCTTCCTCCCCCACCTGCATGGACAGGCTCTCTCTTGCCTGCGGCAGGAAGGCAGCTGGCAGCCAGAGCACCTTCAGTTTCTTCTTCTTTACCATTCGTTGGCGTCTCCAGCTTCAGCCGAGGCAGCTCCTGTCCGCAGCCGGGAAGGGCTTTGTCTATCCCTTTTCGGCCCTGCGCTGCGAGGACGGCGAGGACGGGCAGAGAGAAGCCACGCGAGCCTGAGACGGCCGCAGGCAACGGCATCCCCGGGGGAAGGACAGACAACCACGTCCTCAGCACGGTCTGTGGGAGAGGGAAAGAAGAAACAGCGACCGTCATTACCGTCGATCGACCCTGGCCAAAGCCTCTCCTTCCGCAGGGGCTTCTGGACACACCGCTCCCTCCCCACGCTACTGCTAAGGGCCCCTGCGCCAAGGGGGAATCCAGTGCGCTTGAGGGACGGCTTGCTGCCTTCACGACAGGGCCTGGGGGCGGCCTAAGGCTATGCAGCACGCTTATGGGGAGGTGCCGGAGCTGGGGGCAGGCGCACGGGGCAAGGGGGGCCAGGGGAGGCTGAGCGGGACCTCCGGTGGGCCGGGGAGGCGGCCATCATCTGCGCCCTGGGCACGGGGAAAAGGTCATCGTCCTCCTCCTTTCCCTCTTCCCTTCTGTCAGCTCCCGGGGAACTCACCGCTTCTCGGGAAGCGGCCGCACCCGCAAGCCCCCAGTAATCAACACGAAGCCAACCCCAAAAATACACCTCGCGTACCGTACGCGCCACGGCCGCCCGGCACCCGAGCGCCGGAAGACCGCGCCTCCCGCCATGCCCGGCGAACCACGTGACAGGGCCGGCAGCCACTGCGCCAGGAATACAGCTCCCGGCATGCTCTGCGGCACAACCCGGCCGCCCGGCAGCCGCAAGGACTACAGCTCCCGGCATGCTCTGCGGCACAACCCGGCCGCCCGGCGGCCGGTTTGATGCGGAGCCACCCAGCATCCCTGCGAGCACAGCTGCAGGCGCAACAGCAGTTACGCAGCCACAACTAGGCACTAAACAAAGGCTTTCCAACACTGGAGGTCTAGAACAGGTAGACATTAGCACAGAAGCACAAGGGGCTCCGTCACCCTGCACAAATCTCCCCGTGCCTACACACGCACACGTTCAGAAGTTAGTTATCAGAAAACGCCCGACTCAGCCATTTGCCACAGTCACGAGACTCACGACATGATAACACGACATGACACACGAGGTGGGCTCAGAGTTTTAAGGCAAGAAATACCTCCCACGCCCCCCACCCGAGATCTTTCAGGGTCCACACCTGCCATCGCCCCGCACCAAACCTACCCGGCCAAAGGCTTTCAGGTGGCCCGAAACACTGTACACAGAAAATAACCAGGGACAGACCTGCATTGTTCGGAAGCGAACGATGCC
This sequence comes from Phalacrocorax aristotelis, assembly GCF_949628215.1. NCBI lineage: Eukaryota > Metazoa > Chordata > Aves > Suliformes > Phalacrocoracidae > Phalacrocorax > Phalacrocorax aristotelis. The sequence continues at coordinate 23,858,615 of NC_134287.1, read as the reverse complement.
CGACCGGGGCTCCTCTGCGGGGCACGGAGCCCCCCGGCCCCGCCCGGAGACACACACCCGCCCCCCGCTGCCCGAACTCACCCACCAGCGCTCTCCGGCCCCCGGACACGGCCGCGCTGCTCTCTCAGGCGGCTGCCGCAGGCGAGGCTCGGGCACCGCCAGGCCTCCAGGCGTCCCGAGGGGCTGCCGGCCACCGCAGGGGATGGCTGCCGGCGGCCGGACCGCCGCGGCGCTCCCCGCCCAGCTCCGAGCAGGCTCCGCCGGCCGCGGGCTTCCCACGCCGGGCCGCAGAGGGGCCCCGGCACCGCACAGGGACGCCTCGCGACCCGGCCGCCACACGCACCGGCCCTTCGGCCTCCACACGCACCGCTCCCGCCCCCGCTCCGACGCGCCGCGCACGCGCCACCGGAAGCCCGAGCCCCGCGGGGCGGCCCTTAAAGGGCGGCCGGAAGGAACGGCCCCCACCGGCCCCGCCACCCGCGCCCAGCCGGTGAGCGCCAGCGCCCCCTGCTGGCCGGGCCGCGCTCAGCTCGCGAGGGCGCCGAGGGCCGGGCGGGGCGGGACGCGCCGGCTCGGGGCCAGCGCCTTCTCGGGGCGAGCGGGAAACCCCTGCGGGCCCCGGTCACGGCCGGGCAGAGCCGCGCGCCCTCCGAGAGCTGCTGAACGGGGCTGCCGCTCGTGACACATACCGAGCCGTCTGCGACGGGAGCGGGCAGAGGAGGAAGGGGCCGGCGGCTGCGGCGCCCTGGCCCCAGGCGGGGGGGGGGGGCTGGGGCCCGGGGGGCCGCCACCCTCCTCACAGTTCCCTCACAGTTCCCTCACAGTTCCCTCACAGTTCCCTCACAGTTCCCTCACAGTTCCCTCACAGTTCCCTCACAGTTCCCTCACAGTTCCCTCACAGTTCCCTCACAGTTCCCTCACAGTTCCCTCACAGTTCCCTCACAGTTCCCTCACAGTTCCCTCACAGTTCCCTCACAGTTCCCTCACAGTTCATCCCATGGACGGAACCGGGACCTACTGTGAGGCACTGGGAAAGAAGTGGGAGGAAGCCGGGACAGACCAATATAGCCCAGTATGGACTAGACCAATATAGCCCAGTATGGACTGGAGGGAACTGCGAGGGAACCGCGAGAGAACCCCACAGAACAAACCATGGGGCACGAGATGGCAGAGAATTAAGAATTAGGGACAGGGAGCCAGAAAAAAAAAAAGAAAAAAAACAAAGGGAGACAGAGAGCAAAAGGAATCGCAATGCGTACGGAGAGAAGAGAGAAACAATTCTAGCATAGGGTCACGCGGGAGCCAGGGACAGCAAGATGGAGAAAGGACAGAAGCTACAGGCTACAGGGCAGAGAGGGAAGAATTAATGAATAGACACAGAGAGATGGGCAGAAAGACATGGAGAAAGGCTAAAGATCACACGGCCTACAGGGAAGAGAGAAGAGAGGGAGGAATTTTAAAAACAGGGGCAAGAAGCCAGAGAGAGGGAGAGAGAAGCAACAATAAAATGGGGACAAGCCACAGGGCAGCGAGGAGGGAATCAATGAATAAGAACACGAGACCAAAGAGAACACAATGTAGAATGGAAAAAAGGAACAGCGGCCTACAGGGAAGGAGGAATTAAAGATCAGGGACTGGGAGGCAGACAGAGACACATGAAGAAACAAGTGAAAAAAAAGAAAAAAACAAACCAACAGCAATGGGCTACAAAGACAGAGAGGGAGGAAATGAGGAAATAAAACGTCGCAGCAAGGAGCTGGACAGAGAGAGATGAGGACAAACAAATAGCACGGGTCCACGTGACAGAGAACGTGGAATTAGAACACAGAGAGAGGGAGCCGGACAGAGAGAGAGGCCGAGAGAAACATCTAGACAGGCTACAGCGGGCAGAGGCAGGAATTAAAACCTAGGGACAGGGAGCTGGACAGAGAGAGATGGAGGTCACAGGGAACAGCGGTGGCTGCAGGAAGAACAGGAATTCATGAATAGGGAAAGGGAGCTGGACAGAGAAGAACTCAGAAAGGCAAGAACAGTAGCAGGGTACAGAGCAGAGAAGACAAATTAAAAAGCACGGGGGGAGCGTTGAGGCAGACAGAGAGAGATTAAGAAAAAAGTCACGGGCTACGTGGCAAAGCAGGAGGAATTCAGAAACGAGGATGGGAACCAAGGGAGAGTGTGCTGGTGAAGGATAACGGGCATTAAAAGTGAGGGACGGGTAGCTGGGAAAAGCGAGGCAGAGAAAAACAGAATCACAGAGAGAATCACACAAAGCCAAAAAAGAAGAAACTGAACAACAGGAACAGGTGTAACCAAAGCGATGAAATCAACCAACCAGAGACGGTGTTCCATTACGGGAACATGGAGCGTACCAATCAGCGCACCTGTCGATCTGCATTTTAGTGCCTAGGCGATCGTTAATGTCAGCAGAACAACAGACAACATGCTTCTGTCAGAAAAGGATGACAAAACGCGGTTTCGCTTAGCGGACTGAGAAAACTAGCCAAGACTGCCAAGAGTAAGAGCCGAGAAGCTAAAAGGTAATTCCGGCAGGGGGAGATCGCGACCACCGACTCACAGACCACCACCGACCCAAGTAACACCACCTACTCAGAAGAGAACAACGGAAGAGGACAACCGAGCCTGCGCAGTGATTGACATACGGAACGAGCAAGTTTGTACCCATCGCTAGACAAGACAATAATGACTATGTATGAGTATGTAAAATTTTCATCTACAAATTGTACGGGAAAGGTGCGTGAGGTACGCACGCCAGGAGGAGCGATCCCCCGTGCATCCGGCACCGTGAATATAGAATGCCTGCTCTTTAATACTAAATTGGTGTTGAGGAGTCGTTTCCGATTTTAACGCGTTTTTCGGTAACAGTTTTGGCACCCCAGGTGGGAACCTGCTTTTGAATCTCGACGGATCCGTGGGATCGTGGGACCTGCAGCCGGCCCCGAGGAATTCTCCGGGAGAGCTTCCGATCCCCGGGCCAGAGAATTCTGAGCAAGATCCCCTGGATTGAGGTAAACAAGGCATTCTTTGAAGAAGAAACTTAGGTAGAATAATACGTGGGGTTAGTTTCCCACATAGGATAGGATAGCGGGTTTGAGTCCCACAGGCCTGCCCGTAAGGCGCGGCGAAAGCCACGCAGGGTCAGGGCCAAGAGGTGCCTCGGTTGGTAAGTCTCTGCTAGGCGAAAGCCTGTGGAGCGGGACCCGAGGGTAGGGGAGTCTTCAACAGGGGGTTGAAGTCTCCAGGGATATCTAGCAGGGGGCTACAGATCCCAGTGGCAGATTTCCAGTGAGACCTCTAACGGGGGTTGGAGTCCCTCTGACTAGTATTTGTGATAGTGCACTATCACAACTACTAGTCGACTGGGAGACGGGAGCATTACTGAGTAGGAAACCTATCCCACAGAGAACACCTTTGCGATGTATTTTGAAGCACTGGAAAGACGTCGGGGGCGGTGACCCACTAACTCGGAAACCATTAATTGAATATTGCAATCATTGGTGGCCAACGTATCAATTGGAAGGTGGGCACAAATGGCCAGAACACGAGACATTGCAATATCGTACCATCTTGCAATTAATGTTGTTTTGTAAAAAGGGAAGGCAAACGGGAAGAAGTGGCATATGTTGATTTGTTCTTTACACCGTGGAATCATCCCGAGCAGCAGAAACAGCGTGAGGTATGTCCACAAGATTCTACGGCAATGTTTTTGAAAAGAGGAAAACGTGGTGAGAACTTGAAAGAGTGTTGCTCTACTTGTGATACTGGATACTTCGCTTGATGAAACTGACAAGAAAATAGTACGGAATACAGCCAGAAGGCAGGTGCAGGGAGCACATGCTAACAGGAATTTACAGAGAACAATGAATAAGAATTTTCCATCTACAAATCCCGAGTGGGACCCTAATCAGCCAGGACCCAGGGGAATGTTGACTAGATGTCAGAGAGAGATTTTATTTGGAGTAAGACAAGCAATGCCAAAAGCAATAAATTGGTCAAAATTTATGAAGTGAGACAAGAATTAAGTGAGTCCCCTTCAGCCTTTATGGAAAGACTGAAGGTGACCACCAGAAAATATACTCATTTGAACCCAGAAAAAACAGAAAAAGCAATTCAGCTGGTCTCTATATTCATAAGACAATCAGCCCCAGATGGGGGCGGGGGGAGAGAAAACAACCTTCAGAAACTAGAACAACCTGAATCCAGAGATCTGGGTTAAATGCTTGAAGTAGCTTGGCATGAAGGAGACCAGGGGAATCAACCCTAGCTGAACACCTGGTTACACTGAAGCTACGGAATGAAGAAATAGAATTTTTGGTAGATACGGGAGCCACTTATTTGGTATTGAATACATGTGAAGAGAAATTTGATCATAAATCAGTAGATGTTGCTAGCGCAACAGGGCAAAGAAAAATTAGCCCCTCTCAGAGCCATTAAAGTTTAAATTGGAGAAGCAATGGGCAACTCACCAGTTTCTGCATATGCCTGAATGTCCACTGCCTCTGTTATGACGAGATCTATTAGGTCAATTAGATGCTCAAGTAACTTTTAAAGATGGAGAGATTAAATCACTAATACCAGAATCAAAAGCCACAGAGGCGAGAGCGTTTATGTTACAGGATTCCTCCAGGGAGGAACAGGTTCCCAAGGAAGTGGAAAATGTAGTAATTCCTTTGGTTTGAGCGAGCGGAGCTCCGGAGCGATCTAAGTGGGCAGAGCCGGTAAAAGTAACCTTAAAGCTTGGAGCCAAGCCCGTAAGACAAAACCAATACCCTATTAAGCGAGAGGCTCGAAAAGGATTACAGAAGTTAATTATAAAATTTTTCAGAATATGAGCTTTTAGTGGAATGTGAATCAGAATATAGTACTCCTGTGTCGCCAGTAAAGAAATCTAGAGGCAAAGAGTATTAGCTAGTTCACGATTTAAGGGCTATAAATCAGGTGGTCCAAGATATACATCCGGTAGTAGCTAATCCATACGCTTTACTGACCTCTTTTAAAGGAGGAGCATAAACGGTTTACTGTACTAGATTTGAAGGACGCCTTCTTTTGCATACCTCCAGGCATAAAAAGTCAAAGCCTATTTGCTTTGGAATGGGAAAGCCCCACCACAGAATGAAAGACACAGCTACCATGGACCGTACTTCCACAAGGATTTAAAAATAGTCCTACGATACTTGAGACTCAGCTGGCAAAAAAAAATTAGAGATATAGAAAAAACAGAACCCAGGGAGAGGCATCTTGTTACAGAATGCGGATGACATTCTGATAGCGGCACAAAGTAAAGAAAAATGTTTTGAAATTTTTAAATTTTCTCGGCCAAGGAAGATGCGGAGTTTCCAGAAACAAAACCCAAATAGGAAAAGAAGCAGCCATTTATTTAGGATTTGAAATATCTCAAAGACAAAGACAATTAGAAAGTGAAAAGAAAGAAACTATTTGTCAAATTCCCGAACCTAGCAGCCCGAAGGAACTGAGAGCTTTTCTGAAAACAATGAAATAGCATCAGCTCTGGATTCTGAACTATAGACTGTATGTAAAACCATTATTTGAGGCATTGAAAGACTCAAAAGGATAAATATTTAACCTGGATGCCCGGATGCCAAACGGCATTCAAAGAACTGAAAAGAGCCTCGATGATGGCCCCTGCATTAGGCCTACCTGATTTCGCTAAACCTTTTGAGTTGTTTGTCCACGAAAGACAACATTTAGCCCTTGGAGTGCTGACACAGCGACTGGGAACCTGGAAGAGACCTGTGGGCTACTTCTCCAAACAACCTGACCACGCGAGTAAAAGATGGCCTAGGTGTTTACGGGCAGTAGCAACAACAGCGCTGCCGATCCGGGAAGCCCCAAAGTTAACAATGGGACAGAAGATGACAGTATATGTCCCGCACATAGCGGTGACTGTTTTAGAACAAAAGGGGGGTCGTTGGCTATCCCTTCGCAGAATGTTGAAATATCAAGTTGTTCTGTTAGAACAAGACGATGTGGAATCGAAGACTACTGCTATACTGAATCCTGCTATGTTTTTAACAACAGAAAACCTTACGGACAATTTAGAACACGATCGCTTGCTAACTATTGAACAAGTCTATTCCAGCAGACCAGACCTGAGACACAAACCTCTGGGAAAATCCTGATCTGGAGTTGTTTACAGATGGAAGAAGCTCTGGGCGAGAAGAGAAGCGAATGGCCGGATATGCTGTCGTTATCGCCGCCGAGGGAACGGAGTCAGGGGTGCTGCCTGCAAACACCTCAGCACAGAAAGCAGTATTGGTAGCATTGAAGCGAGCTCTGCGAATGGCAGAAGGACAAAGGATAAATATCTAGACTGATTCCAAACGTGCATTTGGTGTGATCCACGACCATGGAGCTATTGGGAAGGAGAAAGGACTGCCATCAGCCCAAGAATCATCAATACAGCATAAAGAAGAAATTCTCCAACTTCCGGAAGACGTGCAGAAACCAAAAGAAGTGGCGGTAAAGCGTTGCAAAGCTCATCAATTTGGCCAGACGGCTGTAAACATAAGCAAACGACTGACCGATAAAGCTGCAAAGAGGACTGCAGAGCAAGGTATCCTTGCACTAGTACCAGTAAAACAGATCAGAATTCCAAAGTTGAAACCGAGATATAATAAATTGGATGAGCAATTAGCAGAACAATTGGAAGCATCACAAAACACAGAGAGATGGTAGGTAACACCAGAAAAACAAGTAATAACAACAACCACCCCACAAGTTATGACAGAACTTGCAAAAGAAAACCATGAGCAAACACATTAGGGTGTAGGCACTACGGTTTTGAGTTTAAAAACATCTGTAGCGTGTGTAGGCACGACAAGAATAGTTAAACCCATAGTAGCTAAGTGTCTAATCTGTCCTAGAAATAATCCCCTGAACCAAAGGAAACAACCTTTAGGAGTAACAAAACAAAAAATGCTCCCGGAAATTATTAGCAAATTAAGTTCTCTGAGTTACCCAGACAAAATAGATATAGCAGTATTTGTCAGTGCTGATTGACAAATTTTCTAGATGGCCAGCAGCTTTCTCGTGCTGCACCGACAAAGCTAGAGTAGTAGTTAAGACGTTGCTGAAGGAAATAATACCAAGATTTAGAGTGCCAACGGGAATGTCCTCTGATAGAGCACCACATTTTTTTGCAGAGGTACTTCAACAAATTAATAAAATTTTGGGTAGAAAATGGGACCTGCATACACCCTGGAGACCACAATCAAGTGAAAAATTTCAGAACATGAAGCAAACACTAAACTGACATAGTGGAATATTATTGATCTAGGATGGAAGTATTGAGAAAATTATTATTTCAGAACTTCCAAACAGGGGAAATGTAACCAAAGTGATGAAATCAACCAGAGACGGTGTTCCATTACGGGAACATGGAGCGTACCAATCAGCGTATCTGTCGATCTGCATTTTAGTCCGTAGGCGATCATTAATGCGAACAGAACAACAGACAACGTGCTTCTGTCAGAAAAGGATGAAAAAACGCTGTTTCGCTTAGCGGACTGAGAAAACTAGCCAAGACTGCCAAGAGTAAGAGCCGAGAAGCTAAAAGGTAATTCCGGCAGGGGGAGATCGCGACCACCGACTCACAGACCACCACCGACCCAAGTAACAGAAGAGAACAACGGAAGAGGACAACCGAGCCTGCGCAGCGATTTACATACGGAACGAGCAAGTTTGTACCAATCAGCAGACAGGACAATAATGAATATGTATGAATACGTAAAACATTGATCTACAAATTGTACGGGAAAGGTGCGTGAGGTATGCACACCAGGAGGAGCGATCCCCCGTGCATCCGGCGCCGCGAATAAAGAATGCCTGCTCTTTAATACTAAATTGGTGTTGAGGAGTCGTTTCCGATTTTAACGCGTTTTTCGGTAACACAGGGAGTCAGATCAAGAGAGCCAGAGAACAACAAAACACCGACAGGCTACAGGACAGAGCAGGAGGAATTAAAAAAAAAAAAAAAAACGGAGCCAGAGCCAGGCAGAGAGAGGCAGAGAAAGAAAAAGGAGCCACAGGCTACAGGACAGAGAGAGGGAGGACTGAAAAGACAGGGAGGCAGGGAGCCACTCAGAGCGAGATGGAGAAAGAAGGTGCGGGGGGGGGGGGGGGGGGAGCGCAAAAAAAAAAAGTAAATTTTGCAGCAGGTAAGGAAAGAGAGGGGGCCGGGGGAGAGACAGGGAGGGCCCAGGACGCACAAGAGAGGCAACGGGGCCCCAGTGGCCCAGGACTCACCGCGACTCTCGCTCTCAGCGCTGCTGGCACAATTTAGCCGTTCAGATGCTTCTTTCCCCTCCTCTCCTCCCTGCCTCTTCTGCAGCTCCAGACTCTAGGCCGTCCTCCACCTGAAGAGAATACGTGGGTGTCTTACAGCTCTTACCAGATGAGGCTTCCTAGGCACGTAGCCTAGCTCGCTCGTGCACTACACGCCCGTACCCAACTCCGGGTTACGCGTACAGACCCTACGGTGCACGTTGGTGGCCTGGCCCGCTGCGGGCTATGAAGGGGGATCCTTCCTCCCCCACCTGCATGGACAGGCTCTCTCTTGCCTGCGGCAGGAAGGCAGCTGGCAGCCAGAGCACCTTCAGTTTCTTCTTCTTTACCTTTCGTTGGCGTCTCCAGCTTCAGCTGAGGCAGCTCCTGTCCGCAGCCGGGAAGGGCTTTGTCTATCCCTTTTCGGCCCTGCGCTGCGAGGACGGCGAGGACGGGCAGAGAGAAGCCACGCGAGCCTGAGACGGCCACAGGCAACGGCATCCCCGGGGGAAGGACAGACAACCACGTCCTCAGCACGGTCTCTGGGAGAGGGAAAGAAGAAACAGCGACCGTCATTACCGTCGATCGACCCTGGCCAAAGCCTCTCCTTCCGCAGGGGCTTCTGGACACACCGCTCCCTCCCCACGCTACTGCTAAGGGCCCCTGCGCCAAGGGGGAATCCAGTGCGCTTGAGGGACGGCTTGCTGCCTTCACGACAGGGCCTGGGGGCGGCCTAAGGCTATGCAGCACGCTTATAGGGAGGTGCCGGAGCTGGGGGCAGGCGCACGGGGCAAGGGGGGCCAGGGGAGGCTGAGCGGGACCTCCGGTGGGCCGGGGAGGCGGCCATCATCTGCGCCCTGGGCACGGGGAAAAGGTCATCGTCCTCCTCCTTTCCCTCTTCCCTTCTGTCAGCTCCCGGGGAACTCACCGCTTCTCGGGAAGCGGCCGCACCCGCAAGCCCCCAGTAATCAACACGAAGCCAACCCCAAAAATACACCTCGCGTACCGTACGCGCCACGGCCGCCCGGCACCCGAGCGCCGGAAGACCGCGCCTCCCGCCATGCCCGGCGAACCACGTGACAGGGCCGGCAGCCACTGCGCCAGGAATACAGCTCCCGGCATGCTCTGCGGCACAACCCGGCCGCCCGGCAGCCGCAAGGACTACAGCTCCCGGCATGCTCTGCGGCACAACCCGGCCGCCCGGCGGCCGGTTTGATGCGGAGCCACCCAGCATCCCTGCGAGCACAGCTGCAGGCGCAACAGCAGTTACGCAGCCACAACTAGGCACTAAACAAAGGCTTTCCAACACTGGAGGTCTAGAACAGGTAGACATTAGCACAGAAGCACAAGGGGCTCCGTCACCCTGCACAAATCTCCCCGTGCCTACACACGCACACGTTCAGAAGTTAGTTATCAGAAAACGCCCGACTCAGCCATTTGCCACAGTCACGAGACTCACGACATGATAACACGACATGACACACGAGGTGGGCTCAGAGTTTTAAGGCAAGAAATACCTCCCACGCCCCCCACCCGAGATCTTTCAGGGTCCACACCTGCCATCGCCCCGCACAAACCTACCCGGCCAAAGGCTTTCAGGTGGCCCGAAACACTGTACACAGAAAATAACCAGGGACAGACCTGCATTGTTCGGAAGCGAACGATGCCCGACCGGGGCTCCTCTGCGGGGCACGGAGCCCCCCGGCCCCGCCCGGAGACACACACCCGCCCCCCGCTGCCCGAACTCACCCACCAGCGCTCTCCGGCCCCCGGACACGGCCGCGCTGCTCTCTCAGGCGGCTGCCGCAGGCGAGGCTCGGGCACCGCCAGGCCTCCAGGCGTCCCGAGGGGCTGCCGGCCACCGCAGGGGATGGCTGCCGGCGGCCGGACCGCCGCGGCGCTCCCCGCCCAGCTCCGAGCAGGCTCCGCCGGCCGCGGGCTTCCCACGCCGGGCCGCAGAGGGGCCCCGGCACCGCACAGGGACGCCTCGCGACCCGGCCGCCACACGCACCGGCCCTTCGGCCTCCACACGCACCGCTCCCGCCCCCGCTCCGACGCGCCGCGCACGCGCCACCGGAAGCCCGAGCCCCGCGGGGCGGCCCTTAAAGGGCGGCCGGAAGGAACGGCCCCCACCGGCCCCGCCACCGCGCCCAGCCGGTGAGCGCCAGCGCCCCCTGCTGGCCGGGCCGCGCTCAGCTCGCGAGGGCGCCGAGGGCCGGGCGGGGCGGGACGCGCCGGCTCGGGGCCAGCGCCTTCTCGGAGCGAGCGGGAAACCCCTGCGGGCCCCGGTCACGGCCGGGCAGAGCCGCGCGCCCTCCGAGAGCTGCTGAACGGGGCTGCCGCTCGTGACACATACCGAGCCGTCTGCGACGGGAGCGGGCAGAGGAGGAAGGGGCCGGCGGCCGCGGGGCCTGGCCCCAGGCGGGGGGGAGGGGCTGGGGCCCGGGGGGCCGCCCCCCCTCCTCACAGTTCCCTCACAGTTCCCTCACAGTTCCCTCACAGTTCCCTCACAGTTCCCTCACAGTTCCCTCACAGTTCCCTCACAGTTCCCTCACAGTTCCCTCACAGTTCCCTCACAGTTCCCTCACAGTTCCCTCACAGTTCCCTCACAGTTCCCTCACAGTTCCCTCACAGTTCCCTCACAGTTCCCTCACAGTTCCCTCACAGTTCCCTCACAGTTCCCTCACAGTTCCCTCACAGTTCCCTCACAGTTCCCTCACAGTTCCCTCACAGTTCATCCCATGGACGGAACCGGGACCTACTGTGAGGCACTGGGAAAGAAGTGGGAGGAAGCCAGGACAGACCAATATAGCCCAGTATGGACTGGAGGGAACTGCGAGGGAACCGCGAGAGAACCCCACAGAACAAACCATGGGGCACGAGAAGGCAGAGAATTAAGAATTAGGGACAGGGAGCCAGAAAAAAAAAAAAAGAAAAAAACCAAAGGGAGACAGAGAGCAAAAGGAATCGCAATGCGTACGGAGAGAAGAGAGAAACAATTCTAGCATAGGGTCACGCGGGAGCCAGGGACAGCAAGATGGAGAAAGGACAGAAGCTACAGGCTACAGGGCAGAGAGGGAAGAATTAATGAATAGACACAGAGAGATGGGCAGAAAGACATGGAGAAAGGCTAAAGATCACACGGCCTACAGGGAAGAGAGAAGAGAGGGAGGAATTTTAAAAACAGGGGCAAGAAGCCAGAGAGAGGGAGAGAGAAGCAACAATAAAATGGGGACAAGCCACAGGGCAGCGAGGAGGGAATCAATGAATAAGAACACGAGACCAAAGAGAACACAATGTAGAATGGAAAAAAGGAACAGCGGCCTACAGGGAAGGAGGAATTAAAGATCAGGGACTGGGAGGCAGACAGAGACACATGAAGAAACAAGTGAAAAAAAAGAAAAAAACAAACCAACAGCAATGGGCTACAAAGACAGAGAGGGAGGAAATGAGGAAATAAAACATCGCAGCAAGGAGCTGGACAGAGAGAGATGAGGACAAACAAATAGCACGGGTCCACGTGACAGAGAACGTGGAATTAGAACACAGAGAGAGGGAGCCGGACAGAGAGAGAGGCCGAGAGAAACATCTAGACAGGCTACAGCGGGCAGAGGCAGGAATTAAAACCTAGGGACAGGGAGCTGGACAGAGAGAGATGGAGGTCACAGGGAACAGCGGTGGCTGCAGGAAGAACAGGAATTCATGAATAGGGAAAGGGAGCTGGACAGAGAAGAACTCAGAAAGGCAAGAACAGTAGCAGGGTACAGAGCAGAGAAGACGAATTAAAAAGCACGGGGGGAGCGTTGAGGCAGACAGAGAGAGATTAAGAAAAAAGTCACGGGCTACGTGGCAAAGCAGGAGGAATTCAGAAACGAGGATGGGAACCAAGGGAGAGTGTGCTGGTGAAGGATAACGGGCATTAAAAGTGAGGGACGGGGAGCTGGGAAAAGCGAGGCAGAGAAAAACAGAATCACAGAGAGAATCACACAAAGCCAAAAAAGAAGAAACTGAACAACAGGAACAGGTGTAACCAAAGCGATGAAATCAACCAACCAGAGACGGTGTTCCATTACGGGAACATGGAGCGTACCAATCAGCGCACCTGTCGATCTGCATTTTAGTGCCTAGGCGATCGTTAATGTCAGCAGAACAACAGACAACGTGCTTCTGTCAGAAAAGGATGACAAAACGCGGTTTCGCTTAGCGGACTGAGAAAACTAGCCAAGACTGCCAAGAGTAAGAGCCGAGAAGCTAAAAGGTAATTCCGGCAGGGGGAGATCGCGACCACCGACTCACAGACCACCACCGACCCAAGTAACACCACCTACTCAGAAGAGAACAACGGAAGAGGACAACCGAGCCTGCGCAGTGATTGACATACGGAACGAGCAAGTTTGTACCCATCGCTAGACAAGACAATAATGACTATGTATGAGTATGTAAAATTTTCATCTACAAATTGTACAGGAAAGGTGCGTGAGGTACGCACGCCAGGAGGAGCGATCCCCCGTGCATCCGGCGCCGTGAATATAGAATGCCTGCTCTTTAATACTAAATTGGTGTTGAGGAGTCGTTTCCGATTTTAACGCGTTTTTCGGTAACAGTTTTGGCACCCCAGGTGGGAACCTGCTTTTGAATCTCGACGGATCCGTGGGATCGTGGGACCTGCAGCCGGCCCCGAGGAATTCTCCGGGAGAGCTTCCGATCCCCGGGCCAGAGAATTCTGAGCAAGATCCCCTGGATTGAGGTAAACAAGGCATTCTTTGAAGAAGAAACTTAGGTAGAATAATACGTGGGGTTAGTTTCCCACATAGGATAGGATAGCGGGTTTGAGTCCCACAGGCCTGCCCGTAAGGCGCGGCGAAAGCCACGCAGGGTCGGGGCCAAGAGGTGCCTCGGTTGGTAAGTCTCTGCTAGGCGAAAGCCTGTGGAGCGGGACCCGAGGGTAGGGGAGTCTTCAACAGGGGGTTGAAGTCTCCAGGGATATCTAGCAGGGGGCTACAGATCCCAGTGGCAGATTTCCAGTGAGACCTCTAACGGGGGTTGGAGTCCCTCTGACTAGTAGTTGTGATAGTGCACTATCTCAACTACTAGTCGACTGGGAGACGGGAGCATTACTGAGTAGGAAACCTATCCCACAGAGAACACCTTTGCGATGTATTTTGAAGCACTGGAAAGACGTCGGGGGCGGTGACCCACTAACTCGGAAACCATTAATTGAATATTGCAATCATTGGTGGCCAACGTATCAATTGGAAGGTGGGCACAAATGGCCAGAACACGAGACATTGCAATATCGTACCATCTTGCAATTAATGTTGTTTTGTAAAAAGGGAAGGCAAATGGGAAGAAGTGGCATATGTTGATTTGTTCTTTACACCGTGGAATCATCCCGAGCAGCAGAAACAGCGTGAGGTATGTCCACAAGATTCTACGGCAATGTTTCTGAAAAGAGGAAAACGTGGTGAGAACTTGAAAGAGTGTTGCTCTACTTGTGATACTGGATACTTCGCTTGATGAAACTGACAAGAAAATAGTATGGAATACAGCCAGAAGGCAGGTGCAGGGAGCACATGCTAACGGGAATTTACAGAGAACAATGAATAAGAATTTTCCATCTACAAATCCCGAGTGGGACCCTAATCAGCCAGGACCCAGGGGAATGTTGACTAGATGTCAGAGAGAGATTTTATTTGGAGTAAGACAAGCAATGCCAAAAGCAATAAATTGGTCAAAATTTATGAAGTGAGACAAGAATTAAGTGAGTCCCCTTCAGCCTTTATGGAAAGACTGAAGGTGACCACCAGAAAATATACTCATTTGAACCCAGAAAAACCAGAAAAAGCAATTCAGCTGGTCTCTATATTCATAAGACAATCAGCCCCAGATGGGGGCGGGGGGAGAGAAAACAACCTTCAGAAACTAGAACAACCTGAATCCAGAGATCTGGGTTAAATGCTTGAAGTAGCTTGGCATGAAGGAGACCGGGGAATCAACCCTAGCTGAACACCTGGTTACACTGAAGCTACGGAATGAAGAAATAGAATTTTTGGTAGATACGGGAGCCACTTATTTGGTATTGAATACACGTGAAGAGAAATTTGATCATAAATCAGTAGATGTTGCTAGCGCAACAGGGCAAAGAAAAATTAGCCCCTCTCAGAGCCATTAAAGTTTAAATTGGAGAAGCAATGGGCAACTCACCAGTTTCTGAATATGCCTGAATGTCCACTGCCTCTGTTATGACGAGATCTATTAGGTCAATTAGATGCTCAAGTAACTTTTAAAGATGGAGAGATTAAATCACTAATACCAGAATCAAAAGCCACAGAGGCGAGAGCGTTTATGTTACAGGATTCCTCCAGGGAGGAACGGGTTCCCGAGGAAGTGGAAAACGTAGTAATTCCTTTGGTTTGAGCCAGCGGAGCTCCGGAGCGATCTAAGTGGGCAGAGCCGGTAAAAGTAACCTTAAAGCCTGGAGCCAAGCCCGTAAGACAAAAACAATACCCTATTAAGCGAGAGGCTCGAAAAGGATTACAGAAGTTAATTATAAAATTTTTCAGAATATGAGCTTTTAGTGGAATGTGAATCAGAATATAGTACTCCTGTGTCGCCAGTAAAGAAATCTAGAGGCAAAGAGTATTAGCTAGTTCACGATTTAAGGGCTATAAATCAGGTGGTCCAAGATATACATCCGGTAGTAGCTAATCCATACACTTTACTGACCTCTTTTAAAGGAGGAGCATAAATGGTTTACTGTACTAGATTTGAAGGACGCCTTCTTTTGCATACCTCCAGGCATAAAAAGTCAAAGCCTATTTGCTTTGCAATGGGAAAGCCCCACCACAGAATGAAAGACACAGCTACCATGGACCGTACTTCCACAAGGATTTAAAAATAGTCCTACGATACTTGAGACTCAGCTGGCAAAAAAAAATTAGAGATATAGAAAAAACAGAACCCAGGGAGAGGCATCTTGTTACAGAATGCGGATGACATTCTGATAGCGGCACAAAGTAAAGAAAAATGTTTTGAAATTTTTAAATTTTCTGGGCCAAGGAAGATGCGGAGTTTCCAGAAACAAAACCCAAATAGGAAAAGAAGCAGCCATTTATTTAGGATTTGAAATATCTCAAAGACAAAGACAATTAGAAAGTGAAAAGAAAGAAACTATTTGTCAAATTCCCGAACCTAGCAGCCCGAAGGAACTGAGAGCTTTTCTGAAAACAATGAAATAGCATCAGCTCTGGATTCTGAACTATAGACTGTATGTAAAACCATTATTTGAGGCATTGAAAGACTCAAAAGGATAAATATTTAACCTGGACGCCCGGATGCCAAACGGCATTCAAAGAACTGAAAAGAGCCTCGATGATGGCCCCTGCATTAGGCCTACCTGATTTCGCTAAACCTTTTCAGTTGTTTGTCCACGAAAGACAACATTTAGCCCTTGGAGTGCTGACACAGCGACTGGGAACCTGGAAGAGACCTGTGGGCTACTTCTCCAAACAACCTGACCACGCGAGTAAAAGATGGCCTAGGTGTTTACGGGCAGTAGCAACAACAGCGCTGCCGATCCGGGAAGCCCCAAAGTTAACAATGGGACAGAAGATGACAGTATATGTCCCGCACATAGCGGTGACTGTTTTAGAACAAAAGGGGGGTCGTTGGCTATCCCTTAGCAGAATGTTGAAATATCAAGTTGTTCTGTTAGAACAAGACGATGTGGAATCGAAGACTACTGCTATACTGAATCCTGCTATGTTTTTAACAACAGAAAACCTTACGGACAATTTAGAACACGATCGCTTGCTAACTATTGAACAAGTCTATTCCAGCAGACCAGACCTGAGACACAAACCTCTGGGAAAATCCTGATCTGGAGTTGTTTACAGATGGAAGAAGCTCTGGGCGAGAAGAGAAGCGAATGGCCGGATATGCTGTCGTTATCGCCGCCGAGGGAACGGAGTCAGGGGTGCTGCCTGCAAACACCTCAGCACAGAAAGCAGTATTGGTAGCATTGAAGCGAGCTCTGCGAATGGCAGAAGGACAAAGGATAAATATCTAGACTGATTCCAAACGTGCATTTGGTGTGATCCACGATCATGGAGCTATTGGGAAGGAGAAAGGACTGCCATCAGCCCAAGAATCATCAATACAGCATAAAGAAGAAATTCTCCAACTTCCGGAAGACGTGCAGAAACCAAAAGAAGTGGCGGTAAAGCGTTGCAAAGCTCATCAATTTGGCCAGACGGCTGTAAACATAAGCAAACGACTGACCGATAAAGCTGCAAAGAGGACTGCAGAGCAAGGTATCCTTGCACTAGTACCAGTAAAACAGATCAGAATTCCAAAGTTGAAACCGAGATATAATAAATTGGATGAGCAATTAGCAGAACAATTGGAAGCATCACAAAACACAGAGAGATGGTAGGTAACACCAGAAAAACAAGTAATAACAACAACCACCCCACAAGTTATGACAGAACTTGCAAAAGAAAACCATGAGCAAACACATTAGGCTGTAGGCGCTACGGTTTTGAGTTTAAAAACATCTGTAGCGTGTGTAGGCACGACAAGAATAGTTAAACCCATAGTAGCTAAGTGTCCAATCTGTCCTAGAAATAATCCCCTGAACCAAAGGAAACAACCTTTAGGAGTAACAAAACAAAAAATGCTCCCGGAAATTATTAGCAAATTAAGTTCTCTGAGTTACCCAGACAAAATAGATATAGCAGTATTTGTCAGTGCTGATTGACAAATTTTCTAGATGGCCAGCAGCTTTCTCGTGCTGCACCGACAAAGCTAGAGTAGTAGTTAAGACGTTGCTGAAGGAAATAATACCAAGATTTAGAGTGCCAACGGGAATGTCCTCTGATAGAGCACCACATTTTTTTGCAGAGGTACTTCAACAAATTAATAAAATTTTGGGTAGAAAATGGGACCTGCATACACCCTGGAGACCACAATCAAGTGAAAAATTTCAGAACATGAAGCAAACACTAAACTGACATAGTGGAATATTATTGATCTAGGATGGAAGTATTGAGAAAATTATTATTTCAGAACTTCCAAACAGGGGAAATGTAACCAAAGTGATGAAATCAACCAGAGACGGTGTTCCATTACGGGAACATGGAGCGTACCAATCAGCGTATCTGTCGATCTGCATTTTAGTCCGTAGGCGATCATTAATGCGAACAGAACAACAGACAACGTGCTTCTGTCAGAAAAGGATGAAAAAACGCTGTTTCGCTTAGCGGACTGAGAAAACTAGCCAAGACTGCCAAGAGTAAGAGCCGAGAAGCTAAAAGGTAATTCCGGCAGGGGGAGATCGCGACCACCGACTCACAGACCACCACCGACCCAAGTAACAGAAGAGAACAACGGAAGAGGACAACCGAGCCTGCGCAGCGATTTACATACGGAACGAGCAAGTTTGTACCAATCAGCAGACAGGACAATAATGAATATGTATGAATACGTAAAACATTGATCTACAAATTGTACGGGAAAGGTGCGTGAGGTATGCACACCAGGAGGAGCGATCCCCCGTGCATCCGGCGCCGCGAATAAAGAATGCCTGCTCTTTAATACTAAATTGGTGTTGAGGAGTCGTTTCCGATTTTAACGCGTTTTTCGGTAACACAGGGAGTCAGATCAAGAGAGCCAGAGAACAACAAAACACCGACAGGCTACAGGACAGAGCAGGAGGAATAAAAAAAAAAAAAAACGGAGCCAGAGCCAGGCAGAGAGAGGCGGAGAAAGAAAAAGGAGCCACAGGCTACAGGACAGAGAGAGGGAGGACTGAAAAGACGGGGAGGCAGGGAGCCACTCAGAGCGAGATGGAGAAAGAAGGTGCGGGGGGGGGGGGGGGCGCAAAAAAAAAAAGTAAATTTTGCAGCAGGTAAGGAAAGAGAGGGGGCCGGGGGAGAGACAGGGAGGGCCCAGGACGCACAAGAGAGGCAACGGGGCCCCAGTGGCCCAGGACTCACCGCGACTCTCGCTCTCAGCGCTGCTGGCACAATTTAGCCGTTCAGATGCTTCTTTCCCCTCCTCTCCTCCCTGCCTCTTCTGCAGCTCCAGACTCTAGGCCGTCCTCCACCTGAAGAGAATACGTGGGTGTCTTACAGCTCTTACCAGATGAGGCTTCCTAGGCACGTAGCCTAGCTCGCTCGTGCACTACACGCCCGTACCCAACTCCGGGTTACGCGTACAGACCCTACGGTGCACGTTGGTGGCCTGGCCCGCTGCGGGCTATGAAGGGGGATCCTTCCTCCCCCACCTGCATGGACAGGCTCTCTCTTGCCTGCGGCAGGAAGGCAGCTGGCAGCCAGAGCACCTTCAGTTTCTTCTTCTTTACCTTTCGTTGGCGTCTCCAGCTTCAGCTGAGGCAGCTCCTGTCCGCAGCCGGGAAGGGCTTTGTCTATCCCTTTTCGGCCCTGCGCTGCGAGGACGGCGAGGACGGGCAGAGAGAAGCCACGCGAGCCTGAGACGGCCACAGGCAACGGCATCCCCGGGGGAAGGACAGACAACCACGTCCTCAGCACGGTCTCTGGGAGAGGGAAAGAAGAAACAGCGACCGTCATTACCGTCGATCGACCCTGGCCAAAGCCTCTCCTTCCGCAGGGGCTTCTGGACACACCGCTCCCTCCCCACGCTACTGCTAAGGGCCCCTGCGCCAAGGGGGAATCCAGTGCGCTTGAGGGACGGCTTGCTGCCTTCACGACAGGGCCTGGGGGCGGCCTAAGGCTATGCAGCACGCTTATAGGGAGGTGCCGGAGCTGGGGGCAGGCGCACGGGGCAAGGGGGGCCAGGGGAGGCTGAGCGGGACCTCCGGTGGGCCGGGGAGGCGGCCATCATCTGCGCCCTGGGCACGGGGAAAAGGTCATCGTCCTCCTCCTTTCCCTCTTCCCTTCTGTCAGCTCCCGGGGAACTCACCGCTTCTCGGGAAGCGGCCGCACCCGCAAGCCCCCAGTAATCAACACGAATCCAACCCCAAAAATACACCTCGCGTACCGTACGCGCCACGGCCGCCCGGCACCCGAGCGCCGGAAGACCGCGCCTCCCGCCATGCCCGGCGAACCACGTGACAGGGCCGGCAGCCACTGCGCCAGGAATACAGCTCCCGGCATGCTCTGCGGCACAACCCGGCCGCCCGGCAGCCGCAAGGACTACAGCTCCCGGCATGCTCTGCGGCACAACCCGGCCGCCCGGCGGCCGGTTTGATGCGGAGCCACCCAGCATCCCTGCGAGCACAGCTGCAGGTGCAACAGCAGTTACGCAGCCACAACTAGGCACTAAACAAAGGCTTTCCAACACTGGAGGTCTAGAACAGGTAGACATTAGCACAGAAGCACAAGGGGCTCCGTCACCCTGCACAAATCTCCCCGTGCCTACACACGCACACGTTCAGTAGTTATCAGAAAACGCCCGACTCAGCCATTTGCCACAGTCACGAGACTCACGACATGATAACACGACATGACACACGAGGTGGGCTCAGAGTTTTAAGGCAAGAAATACCTCCCACGCCCCCCACCCGAGATCTTTCAGGGTCCACACCTGCCATCGCCCCGCACCAAACCTACCCGGCCAAAGGCTTTCAGGTGGCCCGAAACACTGTACACAGAAAATAACCAGGGACAGACCTGCATTGTTCGGAAGCGAACGATGCCCGACCGGGGCTCCTCTGCGGGGCACGGAGCCCCCCGGCCCCGCCCGGAGACACACACCCGCCCCCCGCTGCCCAAACTCACCCACCAGCGCTCTCCGGCCCCCGGACACGGCCGCGCTGCTCTCTCAGGCGGCTGCCGCAGGCGAGGCTCGGGCACCGCCAGGCCTCCAGGCGTCCCGAGGGGCTGCCGGCCACCGCAGGGGATGGCTGCCGGCGGCCGGACCGCCGCGGCGCTCCCCGCCCAGCTCCGAGCAGGCTCCGCCGGCCGCGGGCTTCCCACGCCGGGCCGCAGAGGGGCCCCGGCACCGCACAGGGACGCCTCGCGACCCGGCCGCCACACGCACCGGCCCTTCGGCCTCCACACGCACCGCTCCCGCCCCCGCTCCGACGCGCCGCGCACGCGCCACCGGAAGCCCGAGCCCCGCGGGGCGGCCCTTAAAGGGCGGCCGGAAGGAACGGCCCCCACCGGCCCCGCCACCGCGCCCAGCCGGTGAGCGCCAGCGCCCCCTGCTGGCCGGGCCGCGCTCAGCTCGCGAGGGCGCCGAGGGCCGGGCGGGGCGGGACGCGCCGGCTCGGGGCCAGCGCCTTCTCGGAGCGAGCGGGAAACCCCTGCGGGCCCCGGTCACGGCCGGGCAGAGCCGCGCGCCCTCCGAGAGCTGCTGAACGCGGCTGCCGCTCGTGACACATACCGAGCCGTCTGCGACGGGAGCGGGCAGAGGAGGGAGGGGCTGGGGCCCGGGGGGCCGCCCCCCTCCTCACAGTTGCCTCACAGTTGCCTCACAGTTGCCTCACAGTTGCCTCACAGTTGCCTCACAGTTGCCTCACAGTTGCCTCACAGTTGCCTCACAGTTGCCTCACAGTTGCCTCACAGTTGCCTCACAGTTGCCTCACAGTTGCCTCACAGTTGCCTCACAGTTGCCTCACAGTTGCCTCACAGTTGCCTCACAGTTGCCTCACAGTTGCCTCACAGTTGCCTCACAGTTGCCTCACAGTTGCCTCACAGTTGCCTCACAGTTGCCTCACAGTTGCCTCACAGTTGCCTCACAGTTGCCTCACAGTTGCCTCACAGTTGCCTCACAGTTGCCTCACAGTTGCCTCACAGTTGCCTCACAGTTGCCTCACAGTTGCCTCACAGTTGCCTCACAGTTGCCTCACAGTTGCCTCACAGTTGCCTCACAGTTGCCTCACAGTTGCCTCACAGTTGCCTCACAGTTGCCTCACAGTTGCCTCACAGTTGCCTCACAGTTGCCTCACAGTTGCCTCACAGTTGCCTCACAGTTGCCTCACAGTTGCCTCACAGTTGCCTCACAGTTGCCTCACAGTTGCCTCACAGTTGCCTCACAGTTGCCTCACAGTTGCCTCACAGTTGCCTCACAGTTGCCTCACAGTTGCCTCACAGTTGCCTCACAGTTGCCTCACAGTTGCCTCACAGTTGCCTCACAGTTGCCTCACAGTTGCCTCACAGTTGCCTCACAGTTGCCTCACAGTTGCCTCACAGTTGCCTCACAGTTGCCTCACAGTTGCCTCACAGTTGCCTCACAGTTGCCTCACAGTTGCCTCACAGTTGCCTCACAGTTGCCTCACAGTTGCCTCACAGTTGCCTCACAGTTGCCTCACAGTTGCCTCACAGTTGCCTCACAGTTGCCTCACAGTTGCCTCACAGTTGCCTCACAGTTGCCTCACAGTTGCCTCACAGTTGCCTCACAGTTGCCTCACAGTTGCCTCACAGTTGCCTCACAGTTGCCTCACAGTTGCCTCACAGTTGCCTCACAGTTGCCTCACAGTTGCCTCACAGTTGCCTCACAGTTGCCTCACAGTTGCCTCACAGTTGCCTCACAGTTGCCTCACAGTTGCCTCACAGTTGCCTCACAGTTGCCTCACAGTTGCCTCACAGTTGCCTCACAGTTGCCTCACAGTTGCCTCACAGTTGCCTCACAGTTGCCTCACAGTTGCCTCACAGTTGCCTCACAGTTGCCTCACAGTTGCCTCACAGTTGCCTCACAGTTGCCTCACAGTTGCCTCACAGTTGCCTCACAGTTGCCTCACAGTTGCCTCACAGTTGCCTCACAGTTGCCTCACAGTTGCCTCACAGTTGCCTCACAGTTGCCTCACAGTTGCCTCACAGTTGCCTCACAGTTGCCTCACAGTTGCCTCACAGTTGCCTCACAGTTGCCTCACAGTTGCCTCACAGTTGCCTCACAGTTGCCTCACAGTTGCCTCACAGTTGCCTCACAGTTGCCTCACAGTTGCCTCACAGTTGCCTCACAGTTGCCTCACAGTTGCCTCACAGTTGCCTCACAGTTGCCTCACAGTTGCCTCACAGTTGCCTCACAGTTGCCTCACAGTTGCCTCACAGTTGCCTCACAGTTGCCTCACAGTTGCCTCACAGTTGCCTCACAGTTGCCTCACAGTTGCCTCACAGTTGCCTCACAGTTGCCTCACAGTTGCCTCACAGTTGCCTCACAGTTGCCTCACAGTTGCCTCACAGTTGCCTCACAGTTGCCTCACAGTTGCCTCACAGTTGCCTCACAGTTGCCTCACAGTTGCCTCACAGTTGCCTCACAGTTGCCTCACAGTTGCCTCACAGTTGCCTCACAGTTGCCTCACAGTTGCCTCACAGTTGCCTCACAGTTGCCTCACAGTTGCCTCACAGTTGCCTCACAGTTGCCTCACAGTTGCCTCACAGTTGCCTCACAGTTGCCTCACAGTTGCCTCACAGTTGCCTCACAGTTGCCTCACAGTTGCCTCACAGTTGCCTCACAGTTGCCTCACAGTTGCCTCACAGTTGCCTCACAGTTGCCTCACAGTTGCCTCACAGTTGCCTCACAGTTGCCTCACAGTTGCCTCACAGTTGCCTCACAGTTGCCTCACAGTTGCCTCACAGTTGCCTCACAGTTGCCTCACAGTTGCCTCACAGTTGCCTCACAGTTGCCTCACAGTTGCCTCACAGTTGCCTCACAGTTGCCTCACAGTTGCCTCACAGTTGCCTCACAGTTGCCTCACAGTTGCCTCACAGTTGCCTCACAGTTGCCTCACAGTTGCCTCACAGTTGCCTCACAGTTGCCTCACAGTTGCCTCACAGTTGCCTCACAGTTGCCTCACAGTTGCCTCACAGTTGCCTCACAGTTGCCTCACAGTTGCCTCACAGTTGCCTCACAGTTGCCTCACAGTTGCCTCACAGTTGCCTCACAGTTGCCTCACAGTTGCCTCACAGTTGCCTCACAGTTGCCTCACAGTTGCCTCACAGTTGCCTCACAGTTGCCTCACAGTTGCCTCACAGTTGCCTCACAGTTGCCTCACAGTTGCCTCACAGTTGCCTCACAGTTGCCTCACAGTTGCCTCACAGTTGCCTCACAGTTGCCTCACAGTTGCCTCACAGTTGCCTCACAGTTGCCTCACAGTTGCCTCACAGTTGCCTCACAGTTGCCTCACAGTTGCCTCACAGTTGCCTCACAGTTGCCTCACAGTTGCCTCACAGTTGCCTCACAGTTGCCTCACAGTTGCCTCACAGTTGCCTCACAGTTGCCTCACAGTTGCCTCACAGTTGCCTCACAGTTGCCTCACAGTTGCCTCACAGTTGCCTCACAGTTGCCTCACAGTTGCCTCACAGTTGCCTCACAGTTGCCTCACAGTTGCCTCACAGTTGCCTCACAGTTGCCTCACAGTTGCCTCACAGTTGCCTCACAGTTGCCTCACAGTTGCCTCACAGTTGCCTCACAGTTGCCTCACAGTTGCCTCACAGTTGCCTCACAGTTGCCTCACAGTTGCCTCACAGTTGCCTCACAGTTGCCTCACAGTTGCCTCACAGTTGCCTCACAGTTGCCTCACAGTTGCCTCACAGTTGCCTCACAGTTGCCTCACAGTTGCCTCACAGTTGCCTCACAGTTGCCTCACAGTTGCCTCACAGTTGCCTCACAGTTGCCTCACAGTTGCCTCACAGTTGCCTCACAGTTGCCTCACAGTTGCCTCACAGTTGCCTCACAGTTGCCTCACAGTTGCCTCACAGTTGCCTCACAGTTGCCTCACAGTTGCCTCACAGTTGCCTCACAGTTGCCTCACAGTTGCCTCACAGTTGCCTCACAGTTGCCTCACAGTTGCCTCACAGTTGCCTCACAGTTGCCTCACAGTTGCCTCACAGTTGCCTCACAGTTGCCTCACAGTTGCCTCACAGTTGCCTCACAGTTGCCTCACAGTTGCCTCACAGTTGCCTCACAGTTGCCTCACAGTTGCCTCACAGTTGCCTCACAGTTGCCTCACAGTTGCCTCACAGTTGCCTCACAGTTGCCTCACAGTTGCCTCACAGTTGCCTCACAGTTGCCTCACAGTTGCCTCACAGTTGCCTCACAGTTGCCTCACAGTTGCCTCACAGTTGCCTCACAGTTGCCTCACAGTTGCCTCACAGTTGCCTCACAGTTGCCTCACAGTTGCCTCACAGTTGCCTCACAGTTGCCTCACAGTTGCCTCACAGTTGCCTCACAGTTGCCTCACAGTTGCCTCACAGTTGCCTCACAGTTGCCTCACAGTTGCCTCACAGTTGCCTCACAGTTGCCTCACAGTTGCCTCACAGTTGCCTCACAGTTGCCTCACAGTTGCCTCACAGTTGCCTCACAGTTGCCTCACAGTTGCCTCACAGTTGCCTCACAGTTGCCTCACAGTTGCCTCACAGTTGCCTCACAGTTGCCTCACAGTTGCCTCACAGTTGCCTCACAGTTGCCTCACAGTTGCCTCACAGTTGCCTCACAGTTGCCTCACAGTTGCCTCACAGTTGCCTCACAGTTGCCTCACAGTTGCCTCACAGTTGCCTCACAGTTGCCTCACAGTTGCCTCACAGTTGCCTCACAGTTGCCTCACAGTTGCCTCACAGTTGCCTCACAGTTCATCCCATGGACGGAACCGGGACCTACTGTGAGGCACTGGGAAAGAAGTGGGAGGAAGCCGGGACAGACCAATATAGCCCAGTATGGACTAGACCAATATAGCCCAGTATGGACTGGAGGGAACTGCGAGGGAACCGCGAGAGAACCCCACAGAACAAACCATGGGGCACGAGAAGGCAGAGAATTAAGAATTAGGGACAGGGAGCCAGAAAAAAAAAAAAGAAAAAAACCAAAGGGAGACAGAGAGCAAAAGGAATCGCAATGCGTACGGAGAGAAGAGAGAAACAATTCTAGCATAGGGTCACGCGGGAGCCAGGGACAGCAAGATGGAGAAAGGACAGAAGCTACAGGCTACAGGGCAGAGAGGGAAGAATTAATGAATAGACACAGAGAGATGGGCAGAAAGACATGGAGAAAGGCTAAAGATCACACGGCCTACAGGGAAGAGAGAAGAGAGGGAGGAATTTTAAAAACAGGGGCAAGAAGCCAGAGAGAGGGAGAGAGAAGCAACAATAAAATGGGGACAAGCCACAGGGCAGCGAGGAGGGAATCAATGAATAAGAACACGAGACCAAAGAGAACACAATGTAGAATGGAAAAAAGGAACAGCGGCCTACAGGGAAGGAGGAATTAAAGATCAGGGACTGGGAGGCAGACAGAGACACATGAAGAAACAAGTGAAAAAAAAGAAAAAAACAAACCAACAGCAATGGGCTACAAAGACAGAGAGGGAGGAAATGAGGAAATAAAACATCGCAGCAAGGAGCTGGACAGAGAGAGATGAGGACAAACAAATAGCACGGGTCCACGTGACAGAGAACGTGGAATTAGAACACAGAGAGAGGGAGCCGGACAGAGAGAGAGGCCGAGAGAAACATCTAGACAGGCTACAGCGGGCAGAGGCAGGAATTAAAACCTAGGGACAGGGAGCTGGACAGAGAGAGATGGAGGTCACAGGGAACAGCGGTGGCTGCAGGAAGAACAGGAATTCATGAATAGGGAAAGGGAGCTGGACAGAGAAGAACTCAGAAAGGCAAGAACAGTAGCAGGGTACAGAGCAGAGAAGACGAATTAAAAAGCACGGGGGGAGCGTTGAGGCAGACAGAGAGAGATTAAGAAAAAAGTCACGGGCTACGTGGCAAAGCAGGAGGAATTCAGAAACGAGGATGGGAACCAAGGGAGAGTGTGCTGGTGAAGGATAACGGGCATTAAAAGTGAGGGACGGGGAGCTGGGAAAAGCGAGGCAGAGAAAAACAGAATCACAGAGAGAATCACACAAAGCCAAAAAAGAAGAAACTGAACAACAGGAACAGGTGTAACCAAAGCGATGAAATCAACCAACCAGAGACGGTGTTCCATTACGGGAACATGGAGCGTACCAATCAGCGCACCTGTCGATCTGCATTTTAGTGCCTAGGCGATCGTTAATGTCAGCAGAACAACAGACAACATGCTTCTGTCAGAAAAGGATGACAAAACGCGGTTTCGCTTAGCGGACTGAGAAAACTAGCCAAGACTGCCAAGAGTAAGAGCCGAGAAGCTAAAAGGTAATTCCGGCAGGGGGAGATCGCGACCACCGACTCACAGACCACCACCGACCCAAGTAACACCACCTACTCAGAAGAGAACAACGGAAGAGGACAACCGAGCCTGCGCAGTGATTGACATACGGAACGAGCAAGTTTGTACCCATCGCTAGACAAGACAATAATGACTATGTATGAGTATGTAAAATTTTCATCTACAAATTGTACAGGAAAGGTGCGTGAGGTACGCACGCCAGGAGGAGCGATCCCCCGTGCATCCGGCGCCGTGAATATAGAATGCCTGCTCTTTAATACTAAATTGGTGTTGAGGAGTCGTTTCCGATTTTAACGCGTTTTTCGGTAACAGTTTTGGCACCCCAGGTGGGAACCTGCTTTTGAATCTCGACGGATCCGTGGGATCGTGGGACCTGCAGCCGGCCCCGAGGAATTCTCCGGGAGAGCTTCCGATCCCCGGGCCAGAGAATTCTGAGCAAGATCCCCTGGATTGAGGTAAACAAGGCATTCTTTGAAGAAGAAACTTAGGTAGAATAATACGTGGGGTTAGTTTCCCACATAGGATAGGATAGCAGGTTTGAGTCCCACAGGCCTGCCCGTAAGGCGCGGCGAAAGCCACGCAGGGTCGGGGCCAAGAGGTGCCTCGGTTGGTAAGTCTCTGCTAGGCGAAAGCCTGTGGAGCGGGACCCGAGGGTAGGGGAGTCTTCAACAGGGGGTTGAAGTCTCCAGGGATATCTAGCAGGGGGCTACAGATCCCAGTGGCAGATTTCCAGTGAGACCTCTAACGGGGGTTGGAGTCCCTCTGACTAGTAGTTGTGATAGTGCACTATCTCAACTACTAGTCGACTGGGAGACGGGAGCATTACTGAGTAGGAAACCTATCCCACAGAGAACACCTTTGCGATGTATTTTGAAGCACTGGAAAGACGTCGGGGGCGGTGACCCACTAACTCGGAAACCATTAATTGAATATTGCAATCATTGGTGGCCAACGTATCAATTGGAAGGTGGGCACAAATGGCCAGAACACGAGACATTGCAATATCGTACCATCTTGCAATTAATGTTGTTTTGTAAAAAGGGAAGGCAAATGGGAAGAAGTGGCATATGTTGATTTGTTCTTTACACCGTGGAATCATCCCGAGCAGCAGAAACAGCGTGAGGTATGTCCACAAGATTCTACGGCAATGTTTCTGAAAAGAGGAAAACGTGGTGAGAACTTGAAAGAGTGTTGCTCTACTTGTGATACTGGATACTTCGCTTGATGAAACTGACAAGAAAATAGTATGGAATACAGCCAGAAGGCAGGTGCAGGGAGCACATGCTAACGGGAATTTACAGAGAACAATGAATAAGAATTTTCCATCTACAAATCCCGAGTGGGACCCTAATCAGCCAGGACCCAGGGGAATGTTGACTAGATGTCAGAGAGAGATTTTATTTGGAGTAAGACAAGCAATGCCAAAAGCAATAAATTGGTCAAAATTTATGAAGTGAGACAAGAATTAAGTGAGTCCCCTTCAGCCTTTATGGAAAGACTGAAGGTGACCACCAGAAAATATACTCATTTGAACCCAGAAAAACCAGAAAAAGCAATTCAGCTGGTCTCTATATTCATAAGACAATCAGCCCCAGATGGGGGCGGGGGGAGAGAAAACAACCTTCAGAAACTAGAACAACCTGAATCCAGAGATCTGGGTTAAATGCTTGAAGTAGCTTGGCATGAAGGAGACCGGGGAATCAACCCTAGCTGAACACCTGGTTACACTGAAGCTACGGAATGAAGAAATAGAATTTTTGGTAGATACGGGAGCCACTTATTTGGTATTGAATACACGTGAAGAGAAATTTGATCATAAATCAGTAGATGTTGCTAGCGCAACAGGGCAAAGAAAAATTAGCCCCTCTCAGAGCCATTAAAGTTTAAATTGGAGAAGCAATGGGCAACTCACCAGTTTCTGCATATGCCTGAATGTCCACTGCCTCTGTTATGACGAGATCTATTAGGTCAATTAGATGCTCAAGTAACTTTTAAAGATGGAGAGATTAAATCACTAATACCAGAATCAAAAGCCACAGAGGCGAGAGCGTTTATGTTACAGGATTCCTCCAGGGAGGAACGGGTTCCCGAGGAAGTGGAAAACGTAGTAATTCCTTTGGTTTGAGCCAGCGGAGCTCCGGAGCGATCTAAGTGGGCAGAGCCGGTAAAAGTAACCTTAAAGCCTGGAGCCAAGCCCGTAAGACAAAAACAATACCCTATTAAGCGAGAGGCTCGAAAAGGATTACAGAAGTTAATTATAAAATTTTTCAGAATATGAGCTTTTAGTGGAATGTGAATCAGAATATAGTACTCCTGTGTCGCCAGTAAAGAAATCTAGAGGCAAAGAGTATTAGCTAGTTCACGATTTAAGGGCTATAAATCAGGTGGTCCAAGATATACATCCGGTAGTAGCTAATCCATACACTTTACTGACCTCTTTTAAAGGAGGAGCATAAATGGTTTACTGTACTAGATTTGAAGGACGCCTTCTTTTGCATACCTCCAGGCATAAAAAGTCAAAGCCTATTTGCTTTGCAATGGGAAAGCCCCACCACAGAATGAAAGACACAGCTACCATGGACCGTACTTCCACAAGGATTTAAAAATAGTCCTACGATACTTGAGACTCAGCTGGCAAAAAAAAATTAGAGATATAGAAAAAACAGAACCCAGGGAGAGGCATCTTGTTACAGAATGCGGATGACATTCTGATAGCGGCACAAAGTAAAGAAAAATGTTTTGAAATTTTTAAATTTTCTGGGCCAAGGAAGATGCGGAGTTTCCAGAAACAAAACCCAAATAGGAAAAGAAGCAGCCATTTATTTAGGATTTGAAATATCTCAAAGACAAAGACAATTAGAAAGTGAAAAGAAAGAAACTATTTGTCAAATTCCCGAACCTAGCAGCCCGAAGGAACTGAGAGCTTTTCTGAAAACAATGAAATAGCATCAGCTCTGGATTCTGAACTATAGACTGTATGTAAAACCATTATTTGAGGCATTGAAAGACTCAAAAGGATAAATATTTAACCTGGACGCCCGGATGCCAAACGGCATTCAAAGAACTGAAAAGAGCCTCGATGATGGCCCCTGCATTAGGCCTACCTGATTTCGCTAAACCTTTTGAGTTGTTTGTCCACGAAAGACAACATTTAGCCCTTGGAGTGCTGACACAGCGACTGGGAACCCGGAAGAGACCTGTGGGCTACTTCTCCAAACAACCTGACCACGCGAGTAAAAGATGGCCTAGGTGTTTACGGGCAGTAGCAACAACAGCGCTGCCGATCCGGGAAGCCCCAAAGTTAACAATGGGACAGAAGATGACAGTATATGTCCCGCACATAGCGGTGACTGTTTTAGAACAAAAGGGGGGTCGTTGGCTATCCCTTAGCAGAATGTTGAAATATCAAGTTGTTCTGTTAGAACAAGACGATGTGGAATCGAAGACTACTGCTATACTGAATCCTGCTATGTTTTTAACAACAGAAAACCTTACGGACAATTTAGAACACGATCGCTTGCTAACTATTGAACAAGTCTATTCCAGCAGACCAGACCTGAGACACAAACCTCTGGGAAAATCCTGATCTGGAGTTGTTTACAGATGGAAGAAGCTCTGGGCGAGAAGAGAAGCGAATGGCCGGATATGCTGTCGTTATCGCCGCCGAGGGAACGGAGTCAGGGGTGCTGCCTGCAAACACCTCAGCACAGAAAGCAGTATTGGTAGCATTGAAGCGAGCTCTGCGAATGGCAGAAGGACAAAGGATAAATATCTAGACTGATTCCAAACGTGCATTTGGTGTGATCCACGATCATGGAGCTATTGGGAAGGAGAAAGGACTGCCATCAGCCCAAGAATCATCAATACAGCATAAAGAAGAAATTCTCCAACTTCCGGAAGACGTGCAGAAACCAAAAGAAGTGGCGGTAAAGCGTTGCAAAGCTCATCAATTTGGCCAGACGGCTGTAAACATAAGCAAACGACTGACCGATAAAGCTGCAAAGAGGACTGCAGAGCAAGGTATCCTTGCACTAGTACCAGTAAAACAGATCAGAATTCCAAAGTTGAAACCGAGATATAATAAATTGGATGAGCAATTAGCAGAACAATTGGAAGCATCACAAAACACAGAGAGATGGTAGGTAACACCAGAAAAACAAGTAATAACAACAACCACCCCACAAGTTATGACAGAACTTGCAAAAGAAAACCATGAGCAAACACATTAGGCTGTAGGCGCTACGGTTTTGAGTTTAAAAACATCTGTAGCGTGTGTAGGCACGACAAGAATAGTTAAACCCATAGTAGCTAAGTGTCCAATCTGTCCTAGAAATAATCCCCTGAACCAAAGGAAACAACCTTTAGGAGTAACAAAACAAAAAATGCTCCCGGAAATTATTAGCAAATTAAGTTCTCTGAGTTACCCAGACAAAATAGATATAGCAGTATTTGTCAGTGCTGATTGACAAATTTTCTAGATGGCCAGCAGCTTTCTCGTGCTGCACCGACAAAGCTAGAGTAGTAGTTAAGACGTTGCTGAAGGAAATAATACCAAGATTTAGAGTGCCAACGGGAATGTCCTCTGATAGAGCACCACATTTTTTTGCAGAGGTACTTCAACAAATTAATAAAATTTTGGGTAGAAAATGGGACCTGCATACACCCTGGAGACCACAATCAAGTGAAAAATTTCAGAACATGAAGCAAACACTAAACTGACATAGTGGAATATTATTGATCTAGGATGGAAGTATTGAGAAAATTATTATTTCAGAACTTCCAAACAGGGGAAATGTAACCAAAGTGATGAAATCAACCAGAGACGGTGTTCCATTACGGGAACATGGAGCGTACCAATCAGCGTATCTGTCGATCTGCATTTTAGTCCGTAGGCGATCATTAATGCGAACAGAACAACAGACAACGTGCTTCTGTCAGAAAAGGATGAAAAAACGCTGTTTCGCTTAGCGGACTGAGAAAACTAGCCAAGACTGCCAAGAGTAAGAGCCGAGAAGCTAAAAGGTAATTCCGGCAGGGGGAGATCGCGACCACCGACTCACAGACCACCACCGACCCAAGTAACAGAAGATAACAACGGAAGAGGACAACCGAGCCTGCGCAGCGATTTACATACGGAACGAGCAAGTTTGTACCAATCAGCAGACAGGACAATAATGAATATGTATGAATACGTAAAACATTGATCTACAAATTGTACGGGAAAGGTGCGTGAGGTACGCACGCCAGGAGGAGCGATTCCCCGTGCATCCGGCGCCGCGAATAAAGAATGCCTGCTCTTTAATACTAAATTGGTGTTGAGGAGTCGTTTCCGATTTTAACGCGTTTTTCGGTAACACAGGGAGTCAGATCAAGAGAGCCAGAGAACAACAAAACACCGACAGGCTACAGGACAGAGCAGGAGGAATAAAAAAAAAAAAAAACGGAGCCAGAGCCAGGCAGAGAGAGGCGGAGAAAGAAAAAGGAGCCACAGGCTACAGGACAGAGAGAGGGAGGACTGAAAAGACGGGGAGGCAGGGAGACACTCAGAGCGAGATGGAGAAAGAAGGTGCGGGGGGGGGGCGCAAAAAAAAAAGTAAATTTTGCAGCAGGTAAGGAAAGAGAGGGGGCCGGGGGAGAGACAGGGAGGGCCCAGGACGCACAAGAGAGGCAACGGGGCCCCAGTGGCCCAGGACTCACCGCGACTCTCGCTCTCAGCGCTGCTGGCACAATTTAGCCGTTCAGATGCTTCTTTCCCCTCCTCTCCTCCCTGCCTCTTCTGCAGCTCCAGACTCTAGGCCGTCCTCCACCTGAAGAGAATACGTGGGTGTCTTACAGCTCTTACCAGATGAGGCTTCCTAGGCACGTAGCCTAGCTCGCTCGTGCACTACACGCCCGTACCCAACTCCGGGTTACGCGTACAGACCCTACGGTGCACGTTGGTGGCCTGGCCCGCTGCGGGCTATGAAGGGGGATCCTTCCTCCCCCACCTGCATGGACAGGCTCTCTCTTGCCTGCGGCAGGAAGGCAGCTGGCAGCCAGAGCACCTTCAGTTTCTTCTTCTTTACCTTTCGTTGGCGTCTCCAGCTTCAGCTGAGGCAGCTCCTGTCCGCAGCCGGGAAGGGCTTTGTCTATCCCTTTTCGGCCCTGCGCTGCGAGGACGGCGAGGACGGGCAGAGAGAAGCCACGCGAGCCTGAGACGGCCACAGGCAACGGCATCCCCGGGGGAAGGACAGACAACCACGTCCTCAGCACGGTCTCTGGGAGAGGGAAAGAAGAAACAGCGACCGTCATTACCGTCGATCGACCCTGGCCAAAGCCTCTCCTTCCGCAGGGGCTTCTGGACACACCGCTCCCTCCCCACGCTACTGCTAAGGGCCCCTGCGCCAAGGGGGAATCCAGTGCGCTTGAGGGACGGCTTGCTGCCTTCACGACAGGGCCTGGGGGCGGCCTAAGGCTATGCAGCACGCTTATAGGGAGGTGCCGGAGCTGGGGGCAGGCGCACGGGGCAAGGGGGGCCAGGGGAGGCTGAGCGGGACCTCCGGTGGGCCGGGGAGGCGGCCATCATCTGCGCCCTGGGCACGGGGAAAAGGTCATCGTCCTCCTCCTTTCCCTCTTCCCTTCTGTCAGCTCCCGGGGAACTCACCGCTTCTCGGGAAGCGGCCGCACCCGCAAGCCCCCAGTAATCAACACGAAGCCAACCCCAAAAATACACCTCGCGTACCGTACGCGCCACGGCCGCCCGGCACCCGAGCGCCGGAAGACCGCGCCTCCCGCCATGCCCGGCGAACCACGTGACAGGGCCGGCAGCCACTGCGCCAGGAATACAGCTCCCGGCATGCTCTGCGGCACAACCCGGCCGCCCGGCAGCCGCAAGGACTACAGCTCCCGGCATGCTCTGCGGCACAACCCGGCCGCCCGGCGGCCGGTTTGATGCGGAGCCACCCAGCATCCCTGCGAGCACAGCTGCAGGCGCAACAGCAGTTACGCAGCCACAACTAGGCACTAAACAAAGGCTTTCCAACACTGGAGGTCTAGAACAGGTAGACATTAGCACAGAAGCACAAGGGGCTCCGTCACCCTGCACAAATCTCCCCGTGCCTACACACGCACACGTTCAGAAGTTAGTTATCAGAAAACGCCCGACTCAGCCATTTGCCACAGTCACGAGACTCACGACATGATAACACGACATGACACACGAGGTGGGCTCAGAGTTTTAAGGCAAGAAATACCTCCCACGCCCCCCACCCGAGATCTTTCCGGGTCCACACCTGCCATCGCCCCGCACCAAACCTACCCGGCCAAAGGCTTTCAGGTGGCCCGAAACACTGTACACAGAAAATAACCAGGGACAGACCTGCATTGTTCGGAAGCGAACGATGCCCGACCGGGGCTCCTCTGCGGGGCACGGAGCCCCCCGGCCCCGCCCGGAGACACACACCCGCCCCCCGCTGCCCAAACTCACCCACCAGCGCTCTCCGGCCCCCGGACACGGCCGCGCTGCTCTCTCAGGCGGCTGCCGCAGGCGAGGCTCGGGCACCGCCAGGCCTCCAGGCGTCCCGAGGGGCTGCCGGCCACCGCAGGGGATGGCTGCCGGCGGCCGGACCGCCGCGGCGCTCCCCGCCCAGCTCCGAGCAGGCTCCGCCGGCCGCGGGCTTCCCACGCCGGGCCGCAGAGGGGCCCCGGCACCGCACAGGGACGCCTCGCGACCCGGCCGCCACACGCACCGGCCCTTCGGCCTCCACACGCACCGCTCCCGCCCCCGCTCCGACGCGCCGCGCACGCGCCACCGGAAGCCCGAGCCCCGCGGGGCGGCCCTTAAAGGGCGGCCGGAAGGAACGGCCCCCACCGGCCCCGCCACCGCGCCCAGCCGGTGAGCGCCAGCGCCCCCTGCTGGCCGGGCCGCGCTCAGCTCGCGAGGGCGCCGAGGGCCGGGCGGGGAGGGACGCGCCGGCTCGGGGCCAGCGCCTTCTCGGGGCGAGCGGGAAACCCCTGCGGGCCCCGGTCACGGCCGGGCACAGCCGCGCGCCCTCCGAGAGCTGCTGAACGGGGCTGCCGCTCGTGACACATACCGAGCCGTCTGCGACGGGAGCGGGCAGAGGAGGAAGGGGCCGGCGGCCGCGGGGCCCTGGCCCCAGGCGGGGGGGGGGGGCTGGGGCCCGGGGGGCCGCCCTGCTGGGTCACCGCCCTGCGCTGCACCGCGCTGGGGGCTGGGGGCTGGGGCCCGACCGGCGCCGGGGGACCGGGGGCAGCCACGAGCAGGGGGCCTGAGCTTAGCCACGGCCTGCAAAAGACCCCGAAGCGTGAGACGCTGCAAGGCCAAGGTGGTCCTTGGCAATGGGGGCGCCTGGGCTCGGCCTCCGCCTTACCTGTCCTGGGTCTGCGTGGCGGTCCAGGGCAATGGTGTTTTCCTTGTGCGGAAGGTGGGCTGGCCGTTCGGCCGTGCCCCGGCCGTTACCGATCCTGCCAAAGGCGCTCGCACGCTCTGGCCCGTTACTGCTGCGGTACCGCGCCGTAGCAGAAAGGTGTTGTGTTTTCTCACAAAAAGCCTCCTATGGTCAGTTGAAGAAATAACCTCCTTCCGTGGCACTGACTCTTTTTGTACAGTCCATAGCCGGCTTTCGGCTTTTGTCTTTACAGCATTCAGTTTGCTTTCTGCCTAGCTTTCTACCTGCTGTGAAACATTTGGATGGTTTTTTCTTGTTGGTTTTTTTTTCCCCCTACTTGCTCCACAACTCCCACACCAACCACCCAGCGCGGCTCGCCTTTCAGCCCCCAGACCCAGGAGCCTTGCCCTGGGACGGCCCTTACATGTCAGCAGAGTTGTTCCAGCTCTCACCCTGTCCCTACCCAGCTGAGGACGTCTGTGTCCGTGGGAGACACCCAGACACTCCCCCTGCAGCGTGGCAGTCCCCTGCCCCGTCAGTGAAAACTGCGGCAATATCGGCTAAGTTTAAAGGCGTCGGCAGGAGGTGCAGAATACGTAAATAAAGCGGCGGTTGGCTGCCGGGTATGGGTGCGATATAAATACATTTTGTTTACAGGCCTTCGTGCCTATTCAGCGTTGAACGGCACCGCAGCCCACCCACCCCGGGGCTCACGGGGCTCGGAGAAGGGTCTCTCCAAGGGCACAACCTAAGGCAGCGCAGGAAGCCCAGCTGCCACGCTCCCAGTCGCTACGGGACGCTCGCTTACAGTTACACTAACGAGGGTACGGATGAGGCTGGAACTAGCAGAAATGCTGACTCTTCTGGCCTTTTATTTGTGGAAGGTACAGCGCGCGAGCCTCGGCGGCTCACAGGAGAAGCGTGCAGTGCTGCCTGACTCTCATTCTCAGCTCACGTACTACTGCCAAAGCTCCTGCCCTGTGCTGTGCCAGATGCCGGCTGGCGTGAGCCCCTGGGCTCCTGAGGGACCCCCTTGTCCTGAGAGCCAGAGGTACTCACTTCCCTTTGCATGAGGCCTGTAGGAGATATACCCTGCAATTTAAAAAATCCGTATCAAATGTGGCAGACTCAAAAGAGGGCATTTTTAAAAAGGCAGGTTTGTTTTCTTTGTTAACTTTACGATCTACAGCCTAGCAAAGAGCTCCCTTTCAGTGTCAGTCGCTTGGCTTTCTCCCCTACTGACGAGGTCCCAGCCTCCCGGTGAGATCTCGCTGGAGATATTCTGAGTTTCCCTCAAGTACGGGGCTGCCCTAGCCCGAGGCCAGCGAAGAAGCTGACTTTGCCCGTGCCTGAATCAGCAACACGTCCAGCAGGCGACTTGCAGAGCCCAGGGAACCCTCGTAAAGAGGTTTGGGGGTGGGGCGCGCCACATCTGCGGCATCGGCCGTGGGAAAGGACCGGCGCAGTAAAACAGGTGGGTGAAACCGCGGTCCGCGCCAATACGTGCTGCTGCCTGGGGCATCGCTTTGCTGCGGGTCAAGTCAGATGCTCTCTGTAAGAGTCAGTCAGGGTAAAGGCAGCAGCAGATTTCTTTTCTGCTCATTTTAACAAAGGCTGGACGGAGCCCATAGAGGAAGGCACTACGCGTCTTGCTGGGTTGGTTTCCCTGCCTTCTCGTAAGCTGTCGCGGAAACTTGCACGAGCAAAGCCTGTGCAAGCTGATGACAGCCACACACGGTTGAAGAGGGAGCAGACGGTGAGAGCAGAGGTGTGCGCTCAGGCTGTGCGCTGGAAGCTAATGCTAATGCTGCAAAATAAAGAGTGGATTTTCTTTTTTGGGTTTAGGTGAGCGCTAAACATGACATGTGCATATGTGCGTGTGTCTCTCGCAGGTTTTTGTCATACACCCCACCCTCCCACCCCAAAAAAACAACCCACACATGCCATGCGTTAAACAGTGGTTTTCCGTTGTACTTAGAAGTGCTTACATAGGTGTGTTGGTTTTTTTCTTTTTTATTTTTTAATGCAGAAACAGCAATACGATAGATTTAATACAGCTAGCAATTAGATGGGTGTAGCTTTAGAGCGTCGGCTGTTTACAAAGCAACCGCACACCTTCTTTAACTCACAGTTTAAACAAGTAAACTTGCAGTGCATCACACGTGCTTTGTACAGTCACGTTCCACACGGCAGGCCAGATGCTTCACCCTGCCTTGTCCTTGTTCCCCCGACTCCAACGGGACCGCCGAGGCCATCCTGGGGACAGCGCCGCTTTCTAGCAGCTGGGTTGCTTGCCTGGATGCCCCACAGACAAAGAGCCATTTCCCCACTGAACCTCTTCTCAAATAATTTCCTAGCCCTGCAGGCCCCACGTCCTTTGGTTCATATTTCCTTTTTTCCGGGCTTGATGCACAGGACCGACGATTTCCAGAAATAGAAACAGAGGCTGATTCAGTCCAGGCTCAACATTCTCTGACCTAAACCAAACTGTCTTCGAAGAGATAGCTGTACCGTAGGCACCACCTCGGGAACAGAAGTTGCCCTGTCATAAAAAAAAAAAAAAAGAAGGAAAACAAGGCATTTCAGGCTGAGGAGGCTGAGCGGTGTGCTGGGGGCGGTGGGGGTTGGAAAGAAACAGTTCAGACGATCAGAGCGAGCTTAGCGTTGCAAAGCGTGCCATTATTTTTAATTTGGCAGTCAGAAGAAAATAGATTCCGACACTGATTTCCTGTGTGCTGCGGGAGTTCTCGCCTCAGCATTCCTGTGCACCATTTTACTTTTGTGTCCCGTCTGCTTTGCTTTTGCGCTGTAGCTCTCCGGTTCTAGCTACGCTTCCCACCACCCCCATTACTCTTTGACAAGCCCAGCTCTCACTGTGCTTCCCTTCCCTTCCCTTCCCTTCCCGTATGCGCGTGCAGGGAAAAGCCCGCGCGTCTGCCACTACAGGACACGCTCTGGGAGGCAGGAGAGACGATGACGCTCCCTGACAGAGGACACAGCTGAGGGGCGGTCCGCCGGGGCTGGGGAGATGGCAGCACCTTCCCTCAGCTGCCCCATCCGAGCACAGGTGCAGGTGAGCACTGAGGAGAGACAAGCAGGCAGGAGCCGCAGAGCGAGAGAGAAAATAAAATTCACGGGTGGGTGCTACTTGCGTCTCATTTTTAGCGCAAGGGATGAATTCTCAGCACATTCTTGGAGCTGCCCCTTTGGGACTCACGGAGAAGAGGGAGGTTGGCCACGCGGTGCAGCCCAGCTCTGCTTCCCCTAAATGGTTTTACTGTTCAGGTGTTGCCCTAATCTGGCCGGTACCCCTGCAAAGAGTTTGGGATTTCTGCTGCCTCTCCGGGCCAGCCGCAGACCCTGACTTCATCGCAGCGAATGACCCTGCGCTCGTCAGAGCGGTTGCCGAGTCACATCCCGCTGCCTTCCCTGCAGAACCGGTGACCCTTTTTCAGCCCTTGCCCCCTCTTCTCTCCGCTCGTTGCCCATCCCTTTATCAGTGCCGGCACCGATCCTGCCTCCAGCTCGCCCTGTCTCCACCTGCGAGCGCCCAACAGGAGCTAAATGTCTCCTCAAGGACGCACGGAAGAGACGCGCAGGTAACCCAGCACAGACCCCCTGCAAACATCTTCTTTCCATTTTCTTTCCTCTCCTGACACGAAGAGATGACTTAGGAAAAAGCGTACTGCTCACACTTCACCTGCACTGCTTCTACTTTCACTTTCACTCTCCTTGGCAGTAATTAATAGCGGTGGCTGGGGGGGCTGGGGCATTCCCCCAAAGCGGCTGCAGTTACATCCGGGTGGTTGTGGCACTCCATTAGCTCTGTAGTTTTTAAATCTAAATCTTCTGGAATTGTTAGTTCTGCTCAGGAATCACCCGTACCTGCAAATTTTCTTAATAGCTACGCTTGACCCCAGCCACTGTTTAACAGCTCACCTTTATTTCTCTTCATTTAAGAACCTAAAGCTTCGTTTACTGCTTGGGTTGGAAGCAGGAGCTGTCGCTGCCTCTGAACTTTCTAACAGCCCTGTTACAATTTCAGTACTACCCGCTCCCAATTTAGCTTTCCGGGTCGATTTTCATTCTAGATTCGAAAATTTCCTTATTTTGTTTCTGATCAGGAGTCATTAATGCCTGCAGTTGATTTAGTAACGGCTGTATTTAGATTGAGCTATTAATGACTCGCAACTCTATTTATGGCATAAAAAAGGACTGCCTTTATTTTTTTTAACTACAGATTAGGAATAATGACTGCCTGGTTTGTTCAGTAATAGGTGTGATTAAATTTAGTCACGACTCCTCCCTAAATAATATGTATTTATTTGCACTCTAACAATTTAACCTTCCCTTTACCGGCCAGGGGCACCGACAAGTGCCCGTGCGTACCTCCGCTCCCCCTGCGCCGGCTCCCCAGGGAACAGCCTCTTACCCTGACCAGAGTCTGCAGCGGCCCGTTGTCATCCCAGCTCCTCGCCCTCGAGAAAGCGGCCGCCTGAAGCGGCGGCAGCTCCGCTGCTGCCCAGAGGGGACGGAAATGGCGCGGGGTAAAGCTCTCCGGGCCGCCTGCGTCCCGCGCGGAGGCGGTGACCTCAGCAGCCTGTACGCTGTTGGGGCCGAGCCAACAACCTGAGGAGGAGTCGCAGGGCGTAGCTGTTTCTGCAACAACCACGCTTTCCCGCCTGGCTGGACAAGAAAGCGGGGCCTGCGGGGGCCTGGAGAGGCAGCATCGCTGCAGGTTGTGCCACGGCTGTTGAGAGGCCAAGGCAACACCTGAAACAGTGAACGGCACAACTAGTGAAAACCCCCAAGGTTCCGGGTTCAGTAAAGACAGGAATTGCAGCAGCACAATAAAATGATCTCACGAGGGGAAAAAAAACAGCAAAGCAAAAACCAAACCCCAAACAGAACACCATACCACTAACCCGTCTCACCGCCCCCTCAGCGCCCAAAACAGCATCCTGGGAGAAAAAAAGCAAAGCAGGCCACAAGGGACCTTTCTAGTACAGATGCCGCCAAAGAGTGCCAAGCTCTGGAATCCTTACCTCAGGCAACGCCTCCGCTTCTCTAAACGCCAGAGCACGCCTGCCCGGGGGGCTGAGACAGCCCCAAAGCTGCGACCGCCCGAGGGAACACGGGAGCACCGACGCCAGAGAAGCCCAGGGCCAGAGCCGGGGCTCTTCGACCCCCGGGCCCCGCCCCCGCCCTTCCCACAGCGCCCCGCGAAAGGGGCGGGCCGAGCCCCCCGGGGGGTGAAGGCCCCGGGAGCCGTACGAGAGCCGCCTGGAGTTCCCGGCACGGGAGGGAGGGGGGAGAGAAAACACCCAAACCGAGCCCCCCGAGCGGAGCAAACACAGGCTCGGGCTGTTGCCGGGGGGCGGGGCCTGTCGCTAAGGGGAGAGAGCCGGCACCGCCCCCCGGGCCGTTGCCGGGGGGTGGGGCCTGTCACTAAGGGGGTGTGTCCAAAGGGACGCTGGCAATGCCCCTGGAGCCATCACCAAGGGCAGGGCCTGTTGCTATGGAGGGTGGGGCCAGGCAGCACCAGCAACACCCCCAGGCTGTCACCAGGGGGTGGGACCTGTTGCTAACTGGGGATGCTGGGGCGCACGCGACCACGGCCCCACCCCACCAGGCCC
This sequence comes from Phalacrocorax aristotelis, assembly GCF_949628215.1. NCBI lineage: Eukaryota > Metazoa > Chordata > Aves > Suliformes > Phalacrocoracidae > Phalacrocorax > Phalacrocorax aristotelis. Next base: position 23,818,156 of record NC_134287.1, on the reverse strand, counting down.
TCGCCAGGGGGCGGAGCCTGTCGCAAAGGTGGGTGGGGCCAGAGGGGTCAGATATCAGCCCGCGCGTATAGACCAGTGCGTCCCAGTAATGACCAACATGCCACACAGTATGGATCCCAGTACATCCCAGCTCCCTCCCAGCGACGCCCAGTACATCCCAGTTCCCTCCCAGTACATCCCACGATATCCCTGTACATCCCAGTGCCTACCAGCACATCCCAGTATATCCCTATTCCATACCAGAGCCTACCAGTACATCCCAGTTCCATCCCAGTACGTCCCAGTTCCATCCCAGTTCCCTACCGGTTCCCTCGCACTGCATCCAAGTTTCAACCCAGTACGTCCCAGTACATGCAGTTCCTTCCCAGTCCCCTCCCAGTACATCCCAGTAGCTCCCAGTACACCCCAGTACATCACAGTTCCCACCCAGTTCACTCCCAGTTCCATTCCAGTACATCCAGGTACATGCCAGTTTCCTCCCAGTACATCCCAGTTCCCCCTCAGTACATAACAGTTCCCTCCCAGTACTTCCCAGTACTTCAAAGTTCCCTCCCAGTACATCCCAGTTCCCTCCCAGTACATCCCAGTTCCCCCTCAGTACATAACAGTTCCCTCCCAGTACACCCCAGTACAACCCAGTTCCCTCCCAGTACATCCCAGTTCCCTCCCATTATGTCCCACTACATCCCAGTTCCCTCCCAGTCCATCCCAGTTCCCCTCAGTACATAACACTTCCCTCCCAGTACATACCAGTACATACCAGTGTCCTCACAGTACGTCCCAGTTCCCTCCCAGTACATCCAAGTTCCCTACCAGTTCCTTCCCAGTACATAACAGTTACCTCCCAGTACATCCCAGTACATCCCACTTCCCCCCCAGTATATCCCAGTATATCCCAGTTCCATCCCAGTACATCCCAGTACATCCCAGTTCCCTCCCAGTACATCCCAGTTTCCTCTCAGTACACCCCAGTACATCCCAGTACCCTCCCAGTCCATTCCAGTTCCCTTCCAGTGTGTTCCAGTTCCCTCCAGTACATCCCAGTACATCCCAGTATATCCCAGTATATCACAGTCCATTCCAGTTCCCTCCAGTACATCCCAGTACATCCCAGTTCCCTCCCAGTATATCCCAGTTCATTCCCAGTCCATTCCAGTTCCCTCCAGTACATCCCAGTACAGCCCAGTACAGCCCAGTATATCCCAGTATATCCCAGTTCCCTCCCAGTATATCCCAGTTCCCTCCCAGTCCATTCCACTTCCCTCCAGTACATCCCAGTACATCCCAGTACATCCCAGTATATCCCAGTACATCCCAGTTCCCTCCCAGTATAACCCAATTCCCTCCCAGTCCATTCCAGTTCACTCCAGTACATCCCAGTACAGCCCAGTACAGCCCAGTATATCCCAGTACATCCCAGTACCCTCCCAGTATATCCCAGTTCCCTCCCAGTCAGTTCCAGTTCCCTCCAGTACATCCCAGTACATCCCAGTATATCCCTGCTCCCTCCCAGTCCATTCCAGTTCCCTCCAGTACATCCCAGTACATCCCAGGTGCCTCCCAGTATATTCCAGTTCATTCCAAATCCATTCCAGTTCCCTCCAGTACATCCCAGTGCAGCCCAGTATATCCCAGTACATCCCAGTTCCCTCTCAGTATATCCAGTTCCCTCCCAGTACATCCCAGTTTCTTTCACAGCACATTCCACTTCCCTCCCACTTCCTTCCCAGTACATCCCAATAGATCCTGGTCCATCCCAATTCCCTCCCAGTTCCACCCGGTACAACCCAGTACAAGCCTGTACATCCTAGTTCCTCCACAGTACATCCCAGGGCATCCCCGCACATTGTAGTGCCTCCCAGTACATCCCAGCTCCCTCCCAGTACTGGGAGGCACCTGGGATGTACTGGGAGGGAACTGGGACGTACTGGGAGGGAACTGGGATGTACTGGGAGAGAATTGGGATGTACGGGGATGAACTGTGAGGGAGCTGTGATGTACTGGGATGTACTGGGATGTACTAGGAGAGAACTGGGATTTACTGGGATGTACTGGGATGTACTGGGAGGACACTGGGATATACTGGGAGGCAGTGGGAGGGAAGTGGGTGTGAACTGGGACATCCCAGTTCCCTCCCAGTACATCCCAGTACATCCCAGTATATCCAGGTTCCCTCCCAGTCCATTCCAGTTCCCTCCAGTACATCCCAGTATATCCCAGTTTCCTCTCAGTACATCCCAGTTCCCTCCCAGTATATCCCAATTCCCTCCCAGTCCATTCCAGTTCCCTCCAGTACATCCCAGTACATCCCAGTATATCCCACTACATCCCAGTTCCCTCCCAGTACATCCCAGTTTCCTCTCAGTACATCCCAATTCCCTCCCAGTCCATTCCAGTTCCCTCCAGTACATCCCAGTACATCCCAGTACATCCCAGTACAACCCAGTTCCCTCCCAGTACATCCCAGTTCCCTCCCAGTCCATTCCAGTTCCCTCCAGTACATCCCAGTACATCCCAGTTACCTCCCAGTATATCCCAGTTCCCTCCCAGTCCATTCCAGTTCCCTCCAGTACATCCCAGTACATCCCAGTACATCCCAGTACAGCCCAGTATATCCCAGTACATCCCAGTTCCCTCCAGTACATCCCACTTCCTTCCCAGTCCACTCCAGTTCCCTCCAGTACATCCCAGTACATCTTAGTATATACCAGTACATCCCAGTTCCCTCCCAGTACATCCCAGTATATCCCAGTTCCCTCCCAGTACATCCCTGTTTCTTCTGAGTACGTCCCAGTACCTCCCAGTTCCCTCCCAGTATATCCCAATTCCCTCCCAGTCCATTCCAGTTCCCTTCAGTACATCCCAGAACATCCCAGTTCCCTCCCAGTATATCCCAGTTCATTCCCAGTCCGTTCCAGTTCCCTCCAGTACATCCCACTACATCCCAGTTCCCTCCCAGTATATCCCAGTACATCCCAGTTCCCCCCCAGTATATCCCAGTACATCCCAATTCCTTCCCAGTATATCCCAGTTCCCTCCCAGTCCATTCCAGTTCCCTCCCAGTATATCCCAGTACATCCCAGTTCCCTCCCAGTACATCCCAGTTCATTCCCAGTATATCCCAGTTCATTCCCAGTCCATTCCAGTTCCCTCCAGTACATCCCAGTACATCCCAGTACAGCCCAGTATATCCCAGTACATCCCTGTTCCCTCCAGTACAGCCCACTTCCTTCCCAGTCCACTCCAGTTCCATCCAGTACATCCCAGTACATCCCAGTACATCCCAGTATATACCAGTATATCCCAGTTCCCTCCCAGTACATCCCAGTACATCCCAGTTCCCTTCCAGTACATCCCAGTTTCCTCTGAGTACATCCCAGTACATCCCAGTTCCCTCCCAGTATATCCCAATTCCCTCCCAGTCCACTCCAGGTCCCTCCAGTACATCCCAGTACAGCCCAGTACAGCCCAGTACAGCCCAGTATATCCCAGTACATCCCAGTACCCTCCCAGTACATCCCAGTTCCCTCCCATTACATCCCAGTACATCCCAGTTCTCTCCCAGTACATCCCAGTTCCCTCCCAGTACTGGGAGGGACCTGGGATGTACTGGGAGGCACTACAATGTGCGGGGATGCCCTGGGATGTACCGTGGAGGAACTAGGATGTACAGGCTTGTACTGGGTTGTACCGGGTGGAACTGGGAGGGAATTGGGATGGACCAGGATCTATTGGGATGTACTGGGAAGGAAGTGGGTGGGAAGTGGGATGTGCTGTGAGGAAACTGGGATGTACTGGGAGGGAACTGGATATACTGAGAGGGAACTGGGATGTACTGCGATGTACTGGAAGGGAACTGGGATGTACTGGGATATACTGGGACATACTGGGATGTCCTGGGATGAACTGGAGGGAACTGGAATGGACTGGGAATGAACTGGGATATACTGGGAGGGACCTGGGATGTACTGGGATGTACTGGAGGGAACTGGAACTGACTGGGAGGGAACTGGGATATACTGGGAGGGTACTGGGATGTACTGGGATATACTGGGATGTACTGGGATGTACTGGAGGGAACTGGGATATACTGGGAGGCAGTGGGAGGGAAGTGGGAGTGTACTGGGACAACCCAGTTCCCTCCAGTACATCCCAGTACATCCCAGTACATCCCAGTTCCCTCCCAGTACATCCCAGTACAACCCAGTTCCCTCCAAGTATATCCCAGTTCCCTCCCAGTCCATTCCACTTCCCTCCAGTACATCCCAGTACATCCCAGTTCCCTCCCAGTACATCCCAGTTCCCTCCCAGTATATCCCAGTTCATTCCCAGTCCATTCCAGTTCCCTCCAGTACATCCCAGTACATCCCAGTACATCCCAGTATATCCCAGTACATCCCAGTTCCCCCCCAGTATATCCCAGTTCATTCGCAGTCCACTCCAGTTCCCTCCAGTACATCCCAGTTCATCCCAGTACATCCCAGTATATACCAGTATATCCCAGTTCCCTCCCAGTACATCCCAGTACATCCCAGTTCCCTCCCAGTACATCCCAGTACATCCCAGTATATCCCAATTCCCTCCCAGTGCATTCCAGTTCACTCCAGTACATCCCAGTACATCCCAGTACAGCCCAGTATATCCCAGTACATCCCAGTACCCTCCCAGTATATCCCAGTTCCCTCGCAGTCCGTTCCAGTTCCCTCCAGTACGTCCCAGTACATCCCAGTATATCCCAGCTGTCTCCCAGTCCATTCGAGTTCCCTCCAGTACATCCCAGTACATCCCAGTTCCCTCCCAGTATATCCCAGTTCATTCCCAGTCCATTCCAGTTCCCTCCAGTACATCCCAGTTCATCCCAGTACATCCCAGTATATACCAGTATATCCCAGTTCTCTCCCAGTACATCCCAGTACATCCCAGTTCCCTCCCAGTACATCCCAGTTTCCTCTGAGTACATCCCAGTACATCCCAGTTCCCTCCCGGTATATCCCAATTCCCTCCCAGTGCATTCCCGTTCACTCCAGTACATCCCAGTACAGCACAATACATCCCAGTATATCCTCCCAGTACATCCCAGTACCCTCCCAGTATAACCCAGTTCCCTCCCAGTCCGTTCCAGTTCCCTCCAGTACAACCCAGTACATCCCAGTATATCCCAGCTCCCTCCCAGTCCATTCCAGTTCCCTCCAGGACATCCCAGTACATCCCAGGTCCCTCCCAGTATATCCCAGTTCATTCCCAGTCCATTCCAGTTCCCTCCAGTACATCCCACTTCATCCCAGTACATCCCAGTATATACCATTATATCCCAGTTCCCTCCCAGTATATACAGTTCCCTCCCAGTACATTCCAGTGTCCTCACAGCACAACCCAGTTCCCTCCCACTTCCTTCCCAGTACATCCCAATAGATCCTGGTCCATCCCAATTCCCTCCCAGTTCCACCCAGTACATCCAAGTACAAGCCTGTACATCCTAGTTCCTCCCAGTATATCCCAGTATATCCCAGTACATCCCTGTTCCCTCCCAGTATATCCAGTTCCCTCCCAGTACATCCCAGTTTCCTCACAGCACATCCCACTTCTCTCCCACTTCCTTCCCAGTACATCCGAATAGATCCTGGTCCATCCCAATTCCCTCCCAGTTCCACCCAGTACATCCAAGTACAAGCCTGTACATCCTAGTTCCTCCACAGTACATCCCAGGGCATCCCCGCACATTGTAGTGCCTCCCAGTACATCCCAGCTCCCTCCCAGTACTGGGAGGGACCTGGGATGTACTGGGAGGGAACTGGGATGTACTGGGAGGGAACTGGGATGTACTGCGATATACTGGTAGGGAACTGGGATATACTGGGATATATTGGGAGGGAACTGGCATGGACTGGGAGGGAACTGGTATATACTGGGAGGGAACTGGGATGTACTGTGATGTACTGGGAGGGAATTGGGATATCCCAGTTCACTCCCACTTCCCTCCCACTGCCTCCCACTAAATCCCAGTTTCCTCCCAGTACATCCCAGTAAATCCCAGTTCCCTCCCAGTACATCCCAGTACATCCCAGTACATCCCAGTACATCCTGCCCCCCTGGGGCGGTACGGCGGTACGGCGGTTGGGGTGGCGGTGCTACTGGGGCACGCCTACCCGGGATCGCTAGCGAATTGCAAGGTACTTTAAAACCGACCGATCGAGCAGATACAAGGTTATTTTGGATCAATCGGGCACGATAAATGCAACCCCCGGAGAGCTGCCGGAGACCTGTTACTGGGGTAGCAGGAAAACGGAGAATAACCAGATTCCCTCCTACCACGCTCCACGTGCCTGGAGACCTCCACCCCGCCGGCATGAACCACGGGTGCCTCCCCGACCAGGTAAGCCTTCCCTGAGCCTTTCCCACCTCTGCTCACCGCACACAAGCCTGCCTGTAGCGCCGGGTCCCGCGTGTCCTCTGCTGTCTCTCTGGGCACCCAGACCCACCCAGGCAGCCACCCACAGGACACGTAAGCACTAAGGATCCCTCCGGGATGGGACCCCACCCCGACCTCCTGAGGCGACTCCCCTCCTTCTACCTTGCACGCTTGTCCCTCACCCACCAAAACAGCCCGAAAGTTCTGAAACCACCCATAAATTCTGTACAAAGCCCCCAGTGATAACCCCGACCCAGCCCCAACACTGAAATACTGTGCACTCTGCCCGAACTTTTTCACCAACTCTGAAAGCTTCCCCAAAGCCTGCCCTATTGCCCTATTGCCTCAGAAGAACCCAAAATGCTATCCTAACAGCAGCAAGCTAGCCCTTGAATACACTTTATTCCCATATAAGGTGTCATTAGAATCAATTAGGGGAAACAGTGATATCACCAGAAACTTACACAGAGGAGGAGTTTCAGTGTGGACTGAAATAACTTCTGTTAAAAACTGCTTGTTGTTTTTGTCTGCTAGGGGCATCACTGAGGATTAAGTAAGCCATTCGTACCCTGTAAATACCATTGGCTGTATTTGGCTTAGCTTTGCTTTCGTTGTTCCTGTTTCGTTTCGTCATATATGCATATGAACTATATGCAATACTTACTTTTTAGAGTAATTGGCATGGCTGAGGTTGAAGAACTCAAGGTAAGCAAACTGAAGAATAAAACTAAGCAGATCAAACTGTTTCTATCTCCAAACAAGAGAAACCCTGTTTCTTCTAGTGAGGAAGGGTAACTGTTAATAATCATCGGGATACTAGATCACCAACATAGAATTCAAGCTTTAATATAACAGAAAGGAAAAGTAAGAAAACTCATGTGTTGACATAAGAACAGTTTAATAATTGAAATAATAATAGTACTAATAGAAATTGTCATGAAAAGGAAAACAGTGGGGCGGGGGAGGGAGGGAGGGAGGATCAAAACCCAGGAAAAACAAGTGATGCAACCACTCACCACCTGCTGACCAACGCCCAGCCAGTCCCTGATCAGTGGCCCCTGCCCCCGGCCACCTCCCCCCGGTTTATATACTGGGCATGACATCAAGTAGTATGGAACATCCCTTGGGCCAGTTTGGATCAGCTGTCGTGGCTGCGTCTCCTCCCAGCTTCCTGCGCGCCCGGCAGAGGATGCGAGGCTGGAAAAGTCCCCGACTAGCGTAAGCACTGCTTAGCAACAACTAAAACATCGGTGTGTTATCAATATCATTCTCTTGCTAAACCCAAAACACAGCACTATACCAGCGACTAGGATGAAAAGTAACTTTATCCCAGCTGAAACCAGGACAACTGTGTTGCCACACAAGGGAGGTTTCTGGAGCCTGTTCCCTACTGTCCTTGGCCACACACACTTGTATACCCTACACCTGCTCAGCTGAGCCTGCTTGGACTCGGGCTGTATTTTTCCTGATCGCATTCAGAGCCCACATCTTCGATTTGCAGGTGATTCCCACTGACCTTGGCTGTGTCTCGCATTTCTTCTATCACACTGAAAGCTACAAAGCCTGTTTCAGCCTACATGGCAACTGTTTCAGTGTGAGTTCATATTACATATTTCTAGCATCCAGTATTACCTAAAAGAGTGAGAGATTTCTTAGTTCTTTCAGCATTGGAAAAAAAAAAGAGGTCATGTGCATTTCCCAGCATTGCACTTTTATTCTCTTTCAGCTAGAATCACTTTAGTGAAGATAATTGACTTGCATCACAGGAGCCACTTCTCGACTTTCTCTGAGATACCGTTTGCTTTTTCTAGAGTGCAAGCTTGTGCCTGGGTGGTGCATGCTGTATCTGAGAGAATCAGATCCCTGAGCTGCCAAGTGTATATTCCTCATTACTAGTACACTCATTAGTTTCCAGCCATCACAAACCAAGGGAGTAGGCTCTAACAGCAGCGCCCTGCCTGATGCTATTGTTTAAGCCTGGAAAAGGTAGTAGCGCATACATGAGCACTTCAGCTTGTGAAATGCAGCCCCAGCAGGCAGAACCTGCAAGTACAAACAGAAGATGGAGCCTGAAAAATCAGGTGTCTTTTGCTTTGTGCACTTTACTGAGAGTACACCATTTCTTTTGTTCTCATCAGTTTCAGGCAGCCTAATTCATGTGCCTCAGAGTCAGTGAGCTCAGCTCACCATATTACTGTTACCATCTGTCCTGTAGCTTTTCCAGTCGCTCGCTGTGCCGGTGGTGTCTCAGGCCACAGCACAAAGCATGCAGCTTGCCAACAGCCTCTGTCCTGGGCAACCTACACAGAGGACGGGTTTGAAAGGGCAGGAGTAAGAACCTGCCCACTGTTCCCTAGGAAGGATTCTTTCCCACCTTTGCATATCAGAGCCTTCTATGATACTTTTAAGGTATTTCATTTGGAAACAGCAATTTTTCACTTTCAAAGATTGCCTGGCATATGTTATGGTCCTTTGCTGTCACCCCTTTTACCTTTTCCCTTCACATGAATTTCATAAACAGGCTTTACATCCTTTTAAGAGGCCATGCATATTAAACATTAGCCTGAGCGAATTTATGCTGAACTAACATTTCTGGAGTGATCAATGTCAAGGAGGAGCCATTTTCAGACTCTCTGGGACAAAGCAGCAGGAAGGAGGACAGGGAAAGGCAGGGAAGTTTCACTTACCTGCCTCTCCTCTGCTGCTTGCGTTCTCTGGGGACATTATAGATGGCAGTAGTGGTGGGCAGGTGGCTTTGATGCTTATCCTCCCACTTCCCATATGAGGTGCTGTGCCACAGTATTGAGGATATGCTGCCATCTGCTACCTCTCATGCAGGGATAGCTGCCAAATTCCCTCTGAGGTCAAAGATGGTAGATTTGTTGTCCATTGATGGTAGATGCCACTGGCTCAGGCTCGCAGCTGTAATAGCCTGAAAATGCATTCAGGAACGATTCCCAGCAGCAGTCAAAAGATGCTTCTGCTCTAGCACGTGCAACACTAGTTACAAATGTGATTTTTTTCCCTTTGCCACATGACAGCTACTCCATGCACTTCCCAACCACTAAACTACTCGCCACTTCTGCAGGAAAAGATAAGGTTTCCAGAGCCAAACCTACCAACAAGAGGTGGTTTAAGGCACCTTTAGTCCCCTCACTAGCAGCAACTGATGAGATATGCCATCCCATGGGCTCAGATAAGTTCCTACTTTTCCCCTCCTCAGGTGTGATAGCGCTGCATTCATTCTCCGCATGTGCCCCCAAGCTGCAGCTGATGAAGCAGCAGCCAGAGCAATGAAGGCACCTCTCGCAGCAGGACTGGGAGCACTAGGAGCAAGGGAAGGACCCCAGCCTTCTCACCTCCTTGTTCCTTAGGACTAGTATTACCTTCATCTTCAGAAAATGACGGGTCATTCCTGTTTAAATTGGTGCACAGTTGGCCGTGCTCATTAGGAGGGGAGGGGGCATGGGAAGCATCTTTCCCAACAGCAGCAAGGCAAAAGTAAACTCGGGCTCGGAGGCTGTGACCGTGGCTATCTGGGAGAGGCAGCTAGAGTTCAGCTGAGCAGATTACCTCTGCAGGGTGTTCAAGCTTGTATGTGTGTAGGGCTTCATGTTTGATGTCATATGTTTGTTTTAATGGCAAGTTGTAGTTGGTGTTTAGGTAGTATTCCTACATTGGAGTAGGAATACTGGAACCATTAAGGTATCGCTGTGCAACAAGTCAGGTATCGCTGACTTGTTCGGTATTGGTTTTGGAGATGCCGAGGGATGTCGTGCAGGGCGACGGAGGGGAACTGAGGGGACCGATGTAAGCGGGTGAGTTGGTGGGTGGTGTATATAGAGGGAAGATGTGACCGATGGCTCTATGACTCTGTTGCTCCTTGCATTTGTGTGTTGGTTTTTTTGCCAGTCCTTTTTGGTAGCCTTATGTATTGCAACACTGGGGATTTGACACGCCCCGCACCCCCCAAAAAAAACCCATATTGGGTATCTCTTCACTTACTGATTCTTCTATCATAAATGAAACTTTAAAAAAAGCTAACGTTGATTTACGACATGACTTGCGCTCTTTCAGCTGTAACTGCCAAGCAGATGTAGGGTACAATTTGTTAGGTGTACTTAAGCAGGTAGGTATTTGTTGTAAATATTTAAGAGGCAACTGAATGTTGTGGGGGGCTTTTTTCCCGCTGGTATTTTGAGGGAACGCTCTTAAGTATTTTATTTCAGTCTTGCTTTCGATGCGCGTTTCCCTGGCAGTTCAGCAGCATCTCTTGGGCAGGGCAGCTGGGCGGACGTCCCTCCCGACTCCATAACACGCCAAAACCCCCAGTCACGTTGCTGCTGTGTATTTTGGAAATAGATAATGGAACGGTGCGCATGAACGGCTGTGCGAGTTAAATGAACGCAGAAGGAAAATGGAAAGCAGGCTACCGCAGCGCGGCTGCGCAAGTGACGCGGCCGGCTCGCCCCTGGGCCCGCGCGCAAAGCCGCCGCAGTGCACGGAGGGAAGCGTTTCGAAATACTGCTGCTTTCAGAGGAGGGGTTGCGGAAGGTTAAGTTTTATATAAAAGCAAAGAAAAATAAACCTTCGGTACAAATAAGTGACAATTTCACGTAGTATACAGTTGTGTTATTTATCTACAATAGTCAGCAATACTAAGAAATCAGATACAAAAGGTTTCTTGGTCAAAAGCTTACTATGCATTTGGAACATCTATCCTCTTACCACAAGACTGATCAAATACAAAGAAACTAAGTGTAAAGCTTTCTGGCTTTCAAGAGCTGCCATGATCATAAGAATGAAGAAAAAAAAACCCCAAACCCCAAACTCATCACGTTTGTTCTCCAGAACAGCCATTTGAATAAAACAAAGACTTAAAAAAAACCCCAAACTTTTGCTCCTCCACCAAGCATATTTGCTATAGGGAGTATTGGAATAAAAAAAATATGTGGCAGATATTTAAAGCTTTCTTTACGTCATTTGTATGTTTTGAAGAAGTCTGTTTCTGGGAAAAGTGAGGTCAGTTTCCAGATCCATCTAAGGAAACAGGCAGGGAAAAGAAAAAAATCTCACAGATGAGATAATTTTCTATTCATTGTACTGCACAGTGACCAAGGACTATGTTCCTGAAGATGAAAAGCAAACTCCGTCCCCAGAGAGCACCATGAAGCCTGAACATCTCCAGGAAATATTTATAGCCCTGGGTTTTCCCCTGCCGCCCTGGTGTTCTTAGCTGGTATTTCTCTGAGGGAGAGGGAGGCTCTCATGAAGATATTTCATGCTCCCATGCTCTGAGAAGTCAGAAACAACATGATTGTCCCCCCTCAGCAGCCACTTTGTAGTTAAGAGTCCTTCAATTCCCACTGGTCCACGTGCATGGATACGAGAAGTACTAATTCCCACTTCAGCACCTGCAGGAAACAGAAGATGGAGGTAGTTAATATTCAGAAGATGTTCACTTCATACTAAGTAGTTTTGCACCTTTATGTAAAAACAGCTGCCTGCCTTTCGGTGACCTGCCTTTCTCTGCTCCTCTCCAAATGCCAGAAGTTGTTTACCTGCTCTGATTTAAAAGTTAGAGGAGTTAACTATTACATTACAAATTGTAATTATACTTCTAGCTGCTACAGAGTTACTTTCAGAGAGAAAGATACAAGAGAGATAGGTATGTCTTACATGGATCTTAGACTTGTTTCCTGAGGATTTAATCCTTAAAAAAAAAAAAAGCTCAATTAGTCAAGATGGTGATCATATATGCTTTTTATCTTATTGAGGAGATACTGCAAGATCCTATCTAGAATTTTTTAATCACATGGAACACTGAATGTTCCAGCTGACACAGTAGTAGCCTGCTGTGGAGATCAGAGTTCCTACCTCAGGAAAGAATGTTTCCCTCTCTTCTGCAATTCACAGGAGGAGCACCTGTTTAAGCAACTGACACTCAGGTAGGTTCCTGCCTTTCATTCCTCAACACTGCAGGGCTTGCACACCAGACAGCAGCTCAGTGCACCAGCAAGAACAAAGCATAGCATTCTTTACAGCATCATTAGAAAGATAAACGTAAATTATTCATCAATTTCACATCCTGTGTTGCACTGTTCCACCATTACATGCATGCAACATACTTTACTCTGATGGAATAGAGCTTCAAAGGATCCAAAACATCTTTGCTCCCTGCTGCTAAATTGATCTACATAGTCTGTATAGCAGTATTAGCTAGTTCTGGCAGGAAAAAGATATTAAACCATCTGCTGTTCTGTGTGGGTGAAATGTCTAGGCGTCAACTTTTCCTACTGTACCTTTCCTGAAAATCTTATATTAGTAAGATCAGAAACTTATCCTATCTTCCAGGATTCAGACTGCCACACTTTTCACACAACAGCAAATCCTGCTGTCACATCACTGCAGTATTTTCTCTCTTACCAAGTCCAAATCTATAGCCATCAGAGAATCGGGTACTGGCATTCCAGAAAACACAAGCACTGTCCACATGCTGGAGAAAGAACTCTGCTGTTTTCTCTGGGAAAGGGGCAGAGAGAAAGTTAAAATGCAGTACATACAGAATGATCATGCTCTCCAATAAACACAACATAATACAGTGAACAGATATAACAATACAACTTTCACATGCAACCTTATCAGACAGTATTTAAACAGCCTGGGCTAAGACACGTTCATTTATAACTTCTTCCTAGTATGCTTATCAGGTACACACAGCTGTAAATGTTACAAGAAGCCTGGAAAGATTAGAGGAAAGCAATCCAATCTAGAACCTGCAAGCAGGCATCGCTGTATGGCTGGGGAGAAAGGACAGCTGCCCCAAACATTTTGTCGTCAAACCGAGACAGTTAAACTACAGAGTCAGCTCTCCGTTAATCTCAAACATGATATTGTTCCAGATAATGAAAAATCCTAAACTAAATTACTATTGCAGGTAATATTTGGGAAATACAAAGCAGAAATACCACATGCAATCAGCTAACTAACCCAAGTTTAACACAGAACATGCAAGACCTGAGCAAGCTCAAGCAGACTGAGGACTCCATTCTCTGTAAGGCTGTGAGCTGCAGGTCAGTTGCCCTCAGTGAAAAGATGAACATTAAAGATCAGCTCCATTCCCAGTACGCTCCCTAGGAAATCCCTAATGCACCAGGTCTCATGGCAGTGGGTTATGGTATCAAATGCGTGCCTTTTAGTGACACTCGTTTAAGCTCGGCAGGAGGTACAGAAACAGAAGCCTGCTTGACTCACACACTGATCAGCCACAGATCAACATGACCTTATCGCAGCTGATCCTCGGGAGTTCAAGGATTGGTCTGAGAGTCAACCTTTGGCTAGGCGCAGCTCTAGCTAGGTTTTGAACTGGCAGAGTGTTCAAACTGCATGCAGGACAGGTGCTGGGGATGGGAGCAGTACAGAGCTGCACAACAAAGTTCACAACAAAGAGGCAAGAAATGGCAAATAAATGCAGCTTTTATACTAGGGATGCAGAAGTGGGTCGTAAACGACTGGGAGAGGTCGTGGGAAAACACTTGTGCAAACACTAGTTTGCAAGATACAAAAATGACATGGGAAGACAAAGTGGATAAAGTCTGATCTTCCCCACAATCACTATTCCCTCTAGTAAGGTACTATAGAAGCTCAGCTCCTCAGCCTTCAGAGGCCTAAGGACATCTCCAAGATTCAGGAGGAGATGTTCCTGCAAAACCCTCTGATGTGGTAAGTTTGCACAATACAGGAACACAAAGCAATGCGCCTGGCAAGAGCATGTGCTGACTTGCCATCAGCCAACTGCTCAAGCACATTCCTGGAATAAGGGCCACACAACAACATGCTTTTTCTGAGCTAAACAGGACTGTAGGCACATCCGGCTCGTAGGCCTCTAGCTGGTGATGCCTACTACAGACCCAAGGGAGGAACAACTACTGCAATGTAAGTAGTTACACTAACACCAAGAATTGGCAGTCAAACCAGAACAGTAGCTTAAGGAAGCAGACTTATCACTAACCATTCTCTGTGATGATAACATCTGTGTGAGAACTTCCGTACTTGTGGATATGTTCAACAGCCTCTTGGACACTGTCCACCACCTCGATGCAGCACTCCAGGTCCCCATATTCTGTGCGGAGCGATTTCACTTCTGAAGGGCTGAATGTCAAGTAAGATGCAAACTTTGGGCCAGCATGAATCTTCACCTGCAACACCAGAAACATTTTGTGCTGCTGACCATACCGATACCTTCCAGGTGAAAGTGTGGCTTCTTGTACTCTCTGTAGGATGGAGTTAATTTTCTTCACAGCCATCCCTATGGTGCTATGTTTTGGACTTGTGATAAAACAGTGTTGAAAACACACCAATGTTTTGGCTGTTGCTGAACAGAGCTTGTACAGTGTCAAGGCTTTCTCTTTTTCCCCCACTCTGTCCCCCTAGCAAGAAGGCTGGAAGTATGCAGGAGGGGATACAACCACGATAGCTGACCCAAACTGACCAAAGGGATACTCCATGCTATATAATGTCATGTGCAGCAGTACAAACTGAGGGGAGGGGGTTTTTGAAGAAGGTAAGCACTGCTCAGAGACTGGCTGGGCATTGGCCTTCTTGTGGCAGATGGTGAGTAATTAGCTTTGCTTCACTTGTGTAGGTTTTTGGGGGTTGGGTTTTTTGTGTTGGTTTTTTTTTTTTTCTTCCCCCCCCTTCTTCCCCTTTCCTTCACTTATCAAGCTACCTTTCTTTCAACCCACAAGGCTTCTTGCTTTTGCTCTTCTTATTCCCTCCTCCCACCCCACTGTGGGGAGAGTGAGTGCTGCTGACTGGGGTTAACCCATAACATTAGTGAATCAAATGTTCACTGCATGCAGTGTAAGAAAACTAAGCCTTCACTTTGGGAAACTTAGCAGTTCGGTGAACTAGTGACAAGGTACAATAGCTGACATGCTAGGTTGGCTACCTACCATGACATGCTCCTAGTTCAGGACTCACTTCAAATTATTTAAAGGAATCACATCACTTGGAGAGAAAGTCATCAGGCAGGAGGACAGTACAACACTAGTACTGGAAAAGCAGCTAAAATATTGCAGCCAGCCATTGTTGTAAGAAAGCAACTGCAGTGCGGAGAATAACTACAGGAATGCTTCCAAGGTTGCACCTTCAAAAGACTTAAGACCTTGAATGGCTTTCACCCTTTTATTTTGTAAACTGACACCAGCCCTCTCTGAGGCATATGTTTCAGACACAAAGGAGTTACTGGGTCCAAAACAAGAAAACTCAAGCAGATATTTTTCATGTGTTATAAAGATCTAACGCATTATCTACCTCTGAGTTTAATCATAGCAGCCGAAACACCTAAACGATGAGAGATAATTTAGTACAGATACAGCCAAGAAATCCCCATGCAAGTGAAACAGAAAATTTTGACAATAGAAACAGAAATGGGAAATAAGGCAAAAGTCTGCGAAATTTGAAATTTGAAGGCTTTTAAGAAGGTATCTGTAAAATGGCATTTTCCTGTGCAAATATAAGTTACTTTAATTGCATAATCCTGCCCAGTACTTTCATGTTTCTTGTTGTCAGGTCAGAGTAGACAGAGCTAAAATCCTCCTCACTGTATTAGGAGCTGGGTGGGTGGTGGTGGTGGAAATGCATTAGTCCTCACATTCCTCCCATCCAAAACCCAGATATCTACCTTTCACTCTGCCCTTCCCAAGAAACAACCAAACAAGACATGAAAAAATATCCATTATGTGAGAACTTGCTCCTGACCTCCTATCAGCTTCTTTTACTATGACCCCTTCAACATCATCAAAACACACGGCCTATTTTACCTCCATTAATCACTGCCTGTACACTCTATGTGCCAAGTACATACTGCTGTGTGAAAATCCTTGATTTATGTGCAATTCACACTACTTCATGGATATTTCTCTCCCGATGCGTCTCTACTACCGTTATCGACGAAACATCACCATGTCAAGACAACTGATTAGCATAGTGGCCTTTTGCTGTTCCTTTGACATACTAGGGGGGAAAATAGGTGGGGATAAAAGGCATGCCAGAAATGGAATTCCCTTGGGTAAGAAGCTAAACGAACAGATTCAAGAAGAGGCAGCTTTGCACCTAGGAGGCTAACAGCAATAAAGTCAGAATGAAGACGGGCAGAGAGTTGTGTATATGCTCTAAGGCAGAAGACGATTTTTGCTGTACAAAAGTATTTTCCCAATAAGGCACACAGCTGCCCTGAAGAAGCTGCTTTCAGATTATTTCTATGGAAAAATTGGGGGTTGTGTGGAGAAGCAGAGAAAGTTCATTTATGTGTACAAAGAGACATATGGATAACTTAAGTGTTATGCCATCATAAAGCTGAACAGGGCTACAACAGACCATATGCTTCTGAAGTGTTAGAAAAAACAACACAAAACAAAACAAAAGTATGAGTGACTAACCTGTTCTACTCTCAACATGTCTATGATCTGATCAAACAACGGGGTTCTCAGCAAGTCTCGATGAATTAAGAGAGTTTCCAGAGCATTACAGGCAGCAGGATATTCACACTTTGAGTCTCTGACTGAGGTTTAAGAGTAGATAATTGGTTACATAATATTTACGACAAAGATTTAGAACAGCATATGAATATAATTTTCCATAACCATATCACATACTCCAAATACGAAGTTCAAGTCACCCTCTCCCAACTTACTTATTCGTGTGACCTTCTCAACACTGGCATCCGCGTCCACATACACATGACAGATCCCTTCACTGTGTCCCATCACTGGGATTCCCTTAGCAGCTTTCTGGATATTCCTGACTAGCTGTGATGAACCACGTGGAATGATTAGATCTATCAGCTTATCCAAACGGCAGAGATCTTCTACTTCCTCTCTTGTGTTCACCTGTGGTAGTTGCAATAAAAAGAGTCTACAGTTTGAACTCTCAAGGTCTGCCCGTAGTTTTTATAGATACCAAAGCAAGTAAATTTTTTATTTAATTCTAGGCACTTACTAGTTGCACCGCATCTTTGACTCCGTGAATGGAGAGTGCTTCTTGTGTCAGATGATGAAGGATTTGATTGCTATGTGCTGCCTCTTTTCCTCCTTTAAGTAGTAAGCCATTTCCACTGGCAATGGCCAAAGCAGACACCTGTCAGAAAGGAATTAAAAAAAAAAGAAAGAGAGAAAAGTAATCTGTCTCTTCTCTTGGAACATTGGAGTAACACCCACAAACAAAGAATAAGAACAGGATTTTTAATCCTGTTGATTTACTCAATGCTAATCTACAGTTTTCATTTTATGGCACCAAGAAAACGTTATTAGTAACAGCACATTTAACTCCAGAAATGAAACGTGCTAGTGTTTCAGGAACGAACTTGAGTTTTCATGGTACTACTGCCAGGGGGAGACTGCAGTGGACAAGTCCAAGGAAACCCCGGACATAAGCTCTCGTAAGAATTGGGTAGCCGTGTGGGCCATCACCACAAGGAGAATGATTGTAGCTGCAAAAACTCTTTTCCATAATCCTTCTGCTAGAAAGTGGCTAATGAGCTCTTCCTATGAGCAGGAAGAACGTTTTCATTGTGCTGTCTAAAACAGAAGTCATAAATAGACAGCACTTGCTCTAAGTGTAGGAAAATAACCTTTCACACAATAGGCCTAGCATCACCTGTATGACTTAGCTTTCATGTTGTCCTGGTTTTGGCTAGGATAAAGTTACTTTTCTTCCTAGTCACTGGTATAGTGCTGTGTTTTGGATTTAGCAAGAGAATGATATTGATAACACACCGATGTTTTAGTTGTTGCTAAGCAGTGCTTACGCTAGTCGGGGACTTTTCCAGCCTCGCATCCTCTGCCGGGCGCGCAGGAAGCTGGGAGGAGACGCAGCCACGACAGCTGATCCAAACTGGCCCAAGGGATGTTCCATACTACTTGATGTCATGCCCAGTATATAAACCGGGGGGAGGTGGCCGGGGGCAGGGGCCACTGATCAGGGACTGGCTGGGCATTGGTCAGCAGGTGGTGAGTGGTTGCATCACTTGTTTTTCCTGGGTTTTGATCCTCCCTCCCTCCCCCGCCCCACTGTTTTCCTTTTCATGACAATTTCTATTAGTACTATTATTATTTCAATTATTAAACTGTTCTTATGTCAACACATGAGTTTTCTTACTTTTGCTCTTCAGATTCTCTCCCTCATCCCACTGGGGTGGGGGGAATGAGTGAGCAGCTGTGTGGTGCTTGGTTGCAGACTGGGGCTAAACCAAGACACATTTTTATAACCAGATGGAACCAAGTGATATTGTTGCCTTTCCATTTAAGGTGCCAGATTTCACCCATTTGAGTCTAGCAACACAACTAGACCATATTTCAAAAAATGTTCCAAAGAAGCCACTGGTTTTTGGAAGTTACGTAAAAAATACTTCTGCTGTTGAAAACACATACCTAATTGTTCAGTCTCCAGACACTAGGTCTTATTGGTGTTTTCCCCATTAAACTGAAAACCTCTTTAACAGAGCAGTGGTGGTAGGTTTCTCTATTGTTTCTTTCAGTTTTTCATTCCTTCTACCTAGGAGTATGTCATGATAAAGCGCTCTTCCAGGCTTATTTTACTTTTGTATCCATTTTTGTCTTCCTCATCCCAATCCCATTCACAATGGCCTCACAATTTGTCCACCAATTTGCGGAAGAAAAAAAAAAAGCATACACTCCTTTAGAAAATAAAATCATGCCCTCTCCAGAATGTTTTAGAACAAAAAAATTGATCATTTGAAGTTATTTTACTGTATTATGGTCTTCTGGGAAAAGCATATGTATCATTACCATCATCTGTACGTACCATAACCAAACCTGCATTCACTAGTATATCAGTTTTATGCTGTTGAGATCTGGTTGCCGGAATTAGCTAGGCTCACACGTAACAAGCACTTAGCTTAGTGGCACACTTTGGATGCTGATTCATACAGAAGAATGTTAAGCCCGTCAGACAGATCTCCTCAGATCACCTCCTTTCCTCTTCCAATATCAAATGATAACAACAATCACAATGTTTGATATTCTACTTCATCCTGCTGTCAGCAATTTGAAAACACTATTGAAAAATAAGAAATACTTCAGAAAAATACAGTGAAGTATAATAGTCTAGGAAGCCTGCTTTACATAGATATTGCGTGTCTTTCTAACTTCTAAAACTAAACACTAAAAGGCAGTCTGATTGTATTTTGAAAATATCTTGTAAGCATCTGCCTCTCCAAAGGTCAATATCACAAGGGAAACCTAAAAAAATAAGCTTATTTAAATAAAGAATTCTACTCTGCAGACATAAGATTAAAAGATAGGTTATGAACTGACTTGAAAAAATAAAAAAAAAAAATTTAAAATCTAGCATTAAGTAAAAAAAAAAACCAAAACTGTGATTAAAAGGAGAACAGAAGATAAGGTGTTTCAAAACAGTTCAGTCCCTCCAAGGAATAGTAAAGCATGACTATACTTCAAAGCAACTTTTGGATTTGGTGGAATCTATAGGAAGCAGTCTGTGAAAGATGATCTCTAAGTTTGGCCTTGTACGTATCAGGCAAACATGCTCTTTGTATACGCACATTAGAAGCTTATTAGATCTTAACTGGTACTCTGCAATTGTTTCATCTTCACTGCAACTCAAGACTGAACTCTGACCACTGACCTAGCTCTGGGTAAGCTATCTCCAGGGAGCAAACTGAGCGTGCTCTCTTCCAGGGCAAAGCCAAACCTCCCCTGTAATTGCTTACCCAAACAAGCATGAGATGCAGTAGTAACCTAAGAGGAGGGAACTGCTCTTCTGCACTCGGAGATCGCCCTACTGTCAGTTACAGCACAGGACAAATCATGCAGTTCAAATACAGAAGTATCAGAGATGATCCTCTGAAGTTGCATCAGAGAACCTGATGCGAGTATGAGGGCAGGAGGCTGGCAGGAAGAAAAGCAACTACCAAGACAAGCTATTCCAAGTCTGTAAAACACAGCTGGGGGAAGAGCCAGCAACAGTCAAGCTGGCGTAAGTTTTAAGGTAAGATAAAGGGGAGGAGAAAGAGGGAGACATCAGCTACACAAGGCAAGAGACTGGGGTGAAAGTCCAGGAAGACAGACTAGAATTCAACAAGAAAACATACCGGTTATCTATGAAGAACAGAGCTGGCAGTAGAGAGCTAATAATGATAGATGAGGGGGACTAGTCCCTTTTCATTTCATGGGAACTTTGCCTAGAACATAATCCCTTTCAGTATGAAATTGGGACCACTCACAAAATTCAGGCACAAAGTACCAAGCTGGTCACTGCTTGAGTCTTCACATCCTTTTGAAGTGCCTGTACCTATCACTTTCTTCTCAAACACCTGCTCATATGATAGAGAACAACTCAGTCAATCTTCTTAGACACCTAATGTTAGTTGTAGAAAATAGTGTTGATAATGATTTTTTTTGTTTTCTTTTTAAAATCTACTACAGTTGCTCAGTAAAGTAGTTGGAAGTTAGAAAATAAGATCAAGATTGCCTCTGCAACATTAGTTCAGCCCCCAAATTTTCATGCATCATAACAGCATTTACTCACAGCAATACTCCCACACAGTGCTGCAGATGAAGGTATTTGCCTTTAAGATGCCTGCCTTATTCCTGGCACAAGAAAAATGACATTCACTTACAGTAAACTATTCAAGATTTTCACTAGCCTTTCCAGCAACTTCTGTCCTGAAGAACCTAGAACACCATTCTTTCTCACACCCATCTCACTACAACTGAGTAAAAGCTATCATTCCACCTCACTGCACACAAGCAGTATCAGTACAGGACAGCTTACTCAGTCTAAACTTCTGCGCATTCTGTGCTCAGCCTTCTTTTAAATTCTTTTTTATCATGTGTGCCTAACAGTTACTGGTAATTACTAGCATCTGTATCAAACAGTTCCTTTTCAATCCCAGCCTGCAGTTCAGCTGTATGCAGCGTGGACAGATAAAGGAGCCTCCCAGGCTGTTAGGCACTGAACATACATTTGTAAGGCACATGCAGGAACTGCACCATCTGAATGTAAGATAACTCCTTCTACACATCAAGTTTTAAAAAACAAACCAAACAGGCCTGAATAACTCCAAGCACTGCAGAAGCAAGTCCTGAAAATACCTCCGCAGGAAAAACAGGGATGCCAACAAAATCAGTTTTAGAAGAATCCAAGCAGGAGTCCTTTGAGACAAGACTTCTTGCAGCCTCCCAATTTCTCATCAACAGAAATACCCTTTCTTTTGTCACAAAGGATTCCCAACAGTGTAATCTGCCCTCCTTACATACCTGTGGAAGACAGTCAGGACGGGACTCAAAGATCACAAGAAGGACACCAATAGGCACTGTCACCTGCTCCAAATCCAGGTCTTTTGCTATTCGCGTTCGCCGAATTACACGGCCAACGCTGTCCTGTGAGGATGCTGCAATCTGACGGAGACCAATAGCCAAGCTGTTCAGTTTTGATGTAGACAGACTTAGACGTTTCAACAAAGGAAGGGCCAATCTTCCTAGAGAAAAGAAAAAATTGTGCTGGAGATAGATTGGTCTGCCTAGGCATAAAGCAAAAGCAACTTTAACAAGTGGTGAACCTAAGGAAAATTCAGAGATTTCCCATGCCCTAGCAAGAAACCTACCCGAGATGAAAAACATGCAGCGTTAAGTCTGGTAGCCACAGTAAAACAAGTGTGACAATGGATTTCACCCACCACCACTTTTCCACTTAATGAGGTTTAAGTGATTTCTACATGAAGCAACATCAACATCCACAAAGATAAGGTTTGCCCTATTTCAAAACTGCTATATGTCTGACTTTCTTACAAATTTCTACCATTGCAGTATTTCTGGCAGGTTCGGGCAGCAATTTCATCTTTCTATTTTACAGATAGAAATGCCAAAGCACAGACCCAAGCACAGCATTTCCGTTCAGACTGGCCAAGAACTTCTTGAATTTTCCAGTCTGAACACGTTCAGACAGCAAGTTAACCCAGCAATGTCCCCTCAGGTACTCTGGTCAGTAAAAACCAGTACTCTGGCATCTTCCACAAAGTATTATACTTCATGATGTGTAATTTTCATATATTTGCTATCCCTGTATGTACACATCCCAATCCCAACTTCCCAATGAATGCATCAATCTAACGGAAGAATGGGTTTAATCTAAGCCACCTAAAGAGAAGCTTCCACAATCAGAAGGGGACACCGGTCTTTTTGGAGAGCATCAATTTAAGTATAGAGATGACAGCCTTCCCCTCAGGAGCCAAACATTCCCTTAACCAGCCAAGAAAATATTCACTTTATGCATGAAAATAACAGAGATTGTTTGTTATATTCCATTTCTGAAGTGAACTTCCTTTGGCAAAATGAAGCACTATTTTTTTTTCTTTAAACAATACACTGGTGTTTTGCAAGGCCTCAGCGTCCTCTCTGATGAAGGCACCTGTTTTATGTAATTAAGGAAGGTGCAGCTGTTTACACAGACAAGCTCTCAAGGTCCTGCGTTCACTAATGTGTGACATCCATACTACAAAAACCCGGGTGACAGAAGATTCTAGTTCTACTCATTTCCTCTGAGGCTCAGAGAGGTTCAAGACAATAGGATTACCACAGAAGGACCTGAAATATTACCTTTGTTTTCAGCCTCTTCTAAGTCCTTTTTGTTTGCCAAGAGTATTTCTTCTCTCTGGTCAGTTAGTAAGTCAGCAAGACGATAAATAATCTCCGCTCTCTGAAAGATAAAACAGTTTCTGAACTGACTTCTTACACAAAGTCCATGCTATTTGACATCTGGTCCCCTTCAGTCCATTTATGATGACCACATACTCTCACTGTCTTGACTCCCCAAATACCTGGGCCCAGCTGATTTTTCCAGCCTGCATCACATTGAAAAATGAGGCTGAACACTGCTTCAACTTTTACTTTGCTTTGTATTATCTTGCTTTCCATACCCAGTCTTCTTCACCAAACCCACAATGTTTTTCCTTTAAGACCACCTTGTCTTCTTCAAAACAGATGCCACATTTTACCTATCCAGCTGCAGAGCAGTAGTTGATTGCCTGCATGAATGGAGCAAGTTATTCCGAGTCA
This sequence comes from Phalacrocorax aristotelis, assembly GCF_949628215.1. Classification (NCBI taxonomy): domain Eukaryota; kingdom Metazoa; phylum Chordata; class Aves; order Suliformes; family Phalacrocoracidae; genus Phalacrocorax; species Phalacrocorax aristotelis. Next base: position 23,794,648 of record NC_134287.1, on the reverse strand, counting down.
ATTCTTCAGCAGCTCTGATCACAATTCATTTCTGTGTGATATTTGGCACTATTAAAATTTTTATAAACCCCACATGAAAGCATATATTACTTCATAGCTCCAAGGTTCGTTCTTGTTTTACACGAAGAAGGTATCTTTCTGCTTTTCTCATCTCTTCAAGCACGCACCAATCCAAATGATGGATCTGGCACACAAAGAATAGATTCTTGCCCCATGGGGCCCACTTGTGTCATAAATCCGTGTTGTAAAGCTTGCCACACATTCACAAGCTTAACAAGTGAGGTCATATTGTTCTGTCACCTGCTCAGGCTGTAGAGCTGCCAGGGTCCTGCCACCAGCTCGAGCCATTTCACCCTGCTGCTCTACTGTAGGACCTGCAAAAAGAACAAAAATACGCCATGCAGACAAAGTAACAGCACACATGGAAGTGAACGCCAGACCTTCCATCTTCTGATTCTTTGCTCAAAGCAGGAAAGTGGGTGCAGAGTCTTAAACAGATATAGTCAAGAAACCTGTTGTATGCTAAAACAGGAAAATCTGTATTTGACACAAAAATACTGCTATGTTCCCCAAATGTAAAGTGTCACAGAGATTTGGTAAGGTCACCATGTCAGAGGCAAGTGTGTACCATGTATCAAAAAGACTGGACAAAGGGCAAAAGAACACCAGGATAGCTATGTCTCAGGGCATGGCAGGCTACTGAAAGAAAGGAGGCAAACTTTGAAAAGTTTAAGTATCCAACTGAGGAAAACGGAAGTGATTGTGAAATAGTATGGGAATGTACAAACAGTAATGGAAGCCAAAACCCAGTCAGAGTAACAGCTCGCAGAAATATCGCTTTCCCTTTGTCGTTCCCTGTGTGTATTTCAGAAGAGTTCCTATAGATGAAAGGTGGGGGGTTTTATTTTTTTCCTTCTGGCAGGACCTCAAAGAATCTGTCTCAAACTGAGCGGATACGGAACAGGTTACTTCTGTTCCTATTTCAAAACAAGTCACCAAGTTCGGGCAGCATTCCCCCAGTCTGCAAGTAGCTCATGGATAAACTAAGTCATGATTTTAACTGTCCTGAAATTGCCTGTAAAACAGATGACCTGAAGGTGATAAATATGACCCAACTTATATTTAAGAAGGCTCCCACGGAAATTGCCAGAGCAGGAATTCCAGTGTTATGGGAAATATCAAGAGGTATAGCGGGAAGTGTAAGAAAAGAACTTCCGGACATGTGATTAATCAGATTTATTTAAGAAGTGTTAAAACAACTTTAAGTCATACATTACAGAGTATGGTATGTTTTGGTGTTCTTTGAGAAGAATGACATATATGTAAGCAGATATAGTTGATTTTAAAAAGTTACTAGAGTTTCTGAAGTGCGTTCTTTGGAAGACAGAAGACAAAGAGAAGGCTGGAGGAAACACTTGCCACAATAGCAGAAAGTGCCAGGAAAATTCCACAGGGACTTTTGCTCTTCACCATATTTGTAAGTGACTCAGAATGGGGTCACAAGATGAAAAACTTTACTGCTGATACAAAGTTATTATAGTGGCAATAACCAAAAAGTGTCACTATCACAGTGTTTCCTAACAAGCAGCTTTCCAGAGGAGGACCCAGGGGTCCTGGTGGACACCAAGGTGAACACAAGCCAGCAGCATGTCCTTGCCGCAAAGGTGGCTGACAGTGACCTGGGCTGCCTTAGGAGGAGAGTTGCCAGCAGGTTGAGGGACGTGATCCTTCCTCTCTACTCAGCACTGGTGGGGCCATACCTGGAGTTCTGTGCCCAGTTCTGAGCTCCCCAGTACAAGAGAGACATGGACACTGTGGAAAGAGTCCAATGAAGGGCCACAAAGATGATGACGGGAGTGGAGCATCTCTCATTTGAGGAAAGGCTGAGAGAGCTGGGACTGCTTAGCCTAGCCTAGAGAAGGCAGCTCAGGGGGATCTCATCAGTACGTACAAATACATGAAGGGAGGATGTAAAGAAGATGGAGACAGGCTCTTTTCAGTGGTGCCCAGTGGCAGGACAAGAGGCAGTGGACACAAACTGAAACGCAGGAGGTGCCTCCCATGAGAAAGCACTTTTGCACTATGAGAATGATCGAGCACTGGCACAGGTTGCACAGGGATGTTGTGGAGTCTCCATTCCTGGAGATATTCAAAAGCTGCCTGGACACAGTCCTAGGCAACCTGCCTGAGCACAGAGTAGGACCAGACTACCTTGTCATCTGTCATATTGTCCCTTCCAACCTCAGCTATTCGGCAATTCTGTGATTTCCTCTGTAGCCACACCACTAGGCCACGAAACAGCAAGTGTAAACCAAACCAGATAAACATGAAGCAATGTAGAGGGGAAAAGGAAAATCAGACCTTAGTACCGTAACAAATAATACTATGAAACATCATTTTATTGAACATCAACAGCAAAAAGAAAATTGTTTTAAATTATTAGAAAAGGCCTAAAGAACATAACAGAAATCATCATCAATCTTATCAAAACTCAGTTAGTTTGCCATCTCATAAATTAAAGTTTCATTTGCATCTTGAATGCTATGTGAAATTTTTATTTTTGCCCACCTTAAATAGGCCACAATAGAATGAAAACAGTTTCCAACAAGACACACAGTGGTGATCAAGTTTTTGGAACAGCTTCAGTACAAAATGTCTAATACCAAACCTCTTTCACATGGAAAAGAGATGATGAGGGGAAAGACAATGTCTCACATCTTCAAATTTAAACAGGGGTTGATCGCCCATACAGGCAGTAGGGGCGTCAAGTGAAGGTATCAGGAAGAAAATTCAAAACCTTCTCCACTCCACCCGCCCAACCCATATTAAAGCAAGCAGTTCTTCACATAGTTCTAGCTCCGGTTTCCACACAGTATCTAGTTAAGGCTCTTGATTATCATGACAGAGCCCCGTGGATGCTAAATCTTTACATGGGTTCACAGGATGATTTGACAAATTCATACAAGAAATCCATTGAGGATAATTATACACAAATAAAGCTGCTTGGCTTAAAGCACAAGTCAAAAGCATCACTCCAAACTTGTCCTATCCTGCTAAGGTCCCAGATCTTTCATCTAATGTTCTCCAGCAATTGTTACACTGTCCCAGTAATGCAATGGCAGGAAAACATTCCTACCTACCATACCAGAAGTCTGAGTCGTAAAAGGAATTTATCATAAGAAATAAAACTAAACAGTATCTTAGTTCAGCAGACATTCTATGTCTACATTTTCAAACTGCAATCTTCAGTACTAGGTGATAACCCTTGAGACTAAAAATGGTAAAAATCCTACTTATTGCATTCTTCAAATGCAAGTCTGATGCAGCTGTTTATCAGCTGGAGGGAACCAGAGCAGAGGGTTCAACATTTTCTATTCCTACTTTAGAAAACACCTTTCGAAATCCATTTTTCAAGCAGAGTGTGGTTTCCCAGTTATTGTACAGGTCTAGCCAAATTTTAACTCTAATCTCTGTAACTCTCAATGTACACATTACCTCTGTACTCACCTGCAGGTTTTACCTCTGAGAAAAAAGTTCCAACTTTTTTCCCTTCCACAATATCTGTGATGACATGACCCGAGATCTTTGGGTGGGTTCCGTTTGCAATCACTACAGAGGTGCCTCCTTGGAGGGCCCACAGAGCTGCTTTCACCTACGGTGAAGGATAGAGCCAGTTCTGGAAATTCACTGTTATTTGAAACACAACTCTCAACAAGACTTCTTGCTCCACTCCGATCTCCAAATTGATCACTTATGCTTTCAAAGAGCACTTAATGCAATTCAGGAATTTCCATAATGTATCATTGAATGAGATCATGTATTTGCGCTTTACCTTCCTTTCCTTAACTAGCTGCCACTTTATGTGCGTACTTCAAATTTTCCTAACAGCCTGCTTTTTTCAAGGCTTCTGCAAGGGCACTTTGGTCATATGTTCTTTTTCACCATTAGCTTATGTTGCAAGTTCTTCTTAACGTTTGAGGAAACAAGTTTTCTTTTTTGAGAAGAGCCTTTTGCCAATTTCCCTGACATTGGTTAGCCATCAATAATTAATCCATTTTAAGTGACCATGTGCTATGACTTGTACTGTGAAGCACTGCTCTTGCTCAGGTCCCAGCGATTACCATATCAAATTAAAATATTGTTTAATACCTTTAGCCTCGTAGGTCTGCTTAAGATGTAGAGGTGTTCTCATTGTTTATAACCCTGTGGTGACGCTATGAAGTTTGCTGAAGAGTTACTCAGGTTCCACACAAAGTTTTTACCTACTTTGTTCACATTTCCTGTTCATGCTCTCATCGGATTTTTTATTTGTTTGCTTCTACTTTTTGCTTGGGAGTATACCTATTGCCTTCAGAGTTTTCTTTCAGTAGGCTCTCTTTGAAGATGCTACACTTCAGTTTTGAATTATATGCTTTATATTTGGCATTCTTCCCCCTTTTTGTTATTTTGAAGGAGGATTCTCTAAGTATAGCATTTAGGAGTCATCTTCAAAGGTCAGGACCACATCATACTACACAACGTATAGATGCAACACACGTAAGATCTAAGGCAAGAAGCAAGTCTGAAACAAGAACAATCTGATGTCCACAGACATATGAGAACTGAAATCAATGATACTAGCAGATTATCTGTGTTCTGAAAGCTGTCATGGAGAGCGGGTGGGAAGGCAGGCATCATGATCAACAAGAGCTCTAAGAAATTTAGGGGCAGTATCTTTGTAGGCATTGCCCTAACATGAGGGGCAACATGAGTTCCCTTTCTGAACTTCAGTGTTGGCATACTGAAGTTTGCTTAGTCCTCTACAGAATGTTAAGCTTACAGCAGGATTACCTTATTAATAAGGGTCCTTTGAAATCCCTGTGTACTGATTAGCCCTAAGATTAGCCTCTTTCCACATGGTTGAGCCATTGTTTAAGGTGTCACAATAGGATTTCTCTAAAATTTCCCCCCTCCAACATTTCACTGGTTCGTGCCAAAATACAAGAAACAACAAACCCAAATCCCAGATGTTACCTTCTGAAGAGGTGCTGCCCATAGTGTCCTTCCTTTCTTTTCCCAATCAAGGTATAGCAGCATTATCCCACCACTGTATTTAATTACGTGTCATTTATATTACTGCAAAAGCTTCTCTGCTTCCTCACTTCTACACTTTCCTAATATGGTTCTACAATTAGGTATTATAGTCCATATTCAGTGGGAGACACCACCTGTCAGATATGTCTATCACATCAAATTCTTGACTACCACAAGACCATCAACTGCTCCACTTTTGCTCAAGTTTCATGCCCATAACAGAGATTTGTACTTTGAGCTAGCATTTATTCTATTATTGATTGTACAGTTTTCAAAAAATATCACGCAATTCTCAACTGTAACAAATTTTTGTTACAACAGCAGCACTGTTGTAACTCTATGGGACTCAGACTTAAAGATACCAAATACCTCTAACAGATTATTATTTTTACGATACAAGTACCTTCTGACCTTGGCAGCTTTCCCCTCAATACCTGGAATCATTTAAATTATTCCAGAAGCCAGATCAAGGGAAAGTTGAGTCTAAATAAGTTCTGTACACCCCATAGTTACAAACAGAACACTCAAATGCCTCCTCCTTTTGCCACCTTCCCGTCCATGCTCTGATCCTTAAGTTTGCCTTACCTGATTCTTCAGTAAAGGAAATAAAACATAAGGCAACTGGTGAAGAATTTCACTTTGGCCTTTTCCTGCTTAATCAAACGCTACTTGACTTTTCACAGACAACCTTCCAAAAGCATCCTTAGGAAATGCAGAGCAATTAATACTACTGAAGTGCCTATCCCAGCACCCTGAGAGACATATGCTGAAGTCTCACACCACAACACAGCCATGTTTATGCACTCACAGTAATGAGTACTGAGAGCATCCAAGGGTACGCAGCACTAGAAACCACTGGCCCTCCTACCTCTACTAATCTTGTACTCAAGAATTAAAGTACCTTGACCCCCACCAATATATCCTTCAGAAGAAAACAGCGCACATACAAACTCAGAAAGGAGACAGAGATATCGTACCAGATACAAGTGGCAAGGATTCCCAAACTTTGGATTACCACATAAGAAAGAAGTGCGGACTGACTCTTAGTTAAATTTAATCCACCAACTTAATACGGTTCCAAACGTCACATTTTACAAACTACTGGAACGTAATTAATTAGCTGCTCTTTTCAATTCACATGGACCTAAGAGAGAAGCTAAAGGAACCCATACACTGTTCCAGGGTACTCACAGAATAGCTGAGGCTGGAAAGGATCTCTGGAGATCATACAGCCCAACCACCTGCTCAAAGCAGGGTCAACTAGAAGAGCAAGTTACAAAAAACACCATCCAGCCAGGTTTTGAACATCTCCAAACACTAAGATTCCACAAGCTCTCTCACCAACCTGCTCCAGGGCTTCAGCAACCTCATCGTAAAATTCTTACGTTTCAATTTAATTTCTTGTATTTCAGTCTGTGTCTGTTGCCTCTTGTCTGTTCCCTGGATTCCACTTAGAAAAGTCTGGCTCTGTCTTCTCTACACCCCGCCTTCAGGTCCCTATACACAAACCTTCTCTTCTCTGGGGTAAACAGTCCTAGCTCTCAGCCTCTCCTAGTGTGATAGATGCTCTGATTCTTTAATCATATTCACGGCTCTCTGTTGGATCCACTGTAGTATGCCACGTCCTTGTACTGTGGTGTCCAGAATCAGACACAACTCTAGAGATGTGGTCTCACTAGTGCTGAGTAGAGGGAAATAATAATTTCCCTTGACTGTTCTTTCTAATGGAACCTAGGATGCTGTTGGCCTTTGTTGCCCGAAGGGCATATGGCTGGCTCACGTTCCACTTGGTGTCTACCAGGACCCCTATGTCATTTTCAATGAACCTGTTTTCCAGCCAGTCAACTCCCCAACCCATACCAGTGAGCAGAGTTGCTCCTCCCTAGGGGTAGGACTCAGCATTTCCTGTTACTGAATTCCATAAGGTTCCTGTCTGACCATTTCTGCAGCCTGTCAAGATCAATGTGAACAGCAGCACAATCACATCGCCTACCTCCATTTCTCATATTGGCCTTTCCTTCCCAATAACAAAACAAATGTTCCATATGTACCTTGGCTTCCATGCCTCCCATTCCCACCCGGGATTTGGTTCCAAATGTTACAGACTGCTGGTCTCCTGGGTAGAATATGTCAATGAGCTTTGCATCATCAGATCCTGGAGGGCTGTCAAAGAGTCCTGAAATAAAAAATAAAAATCTATTAGTGTTATATACCCTCATCTCCAAAGCTCACTCATGAAAAAAGAAAAAAAAAATTCCATAGGCTGAAAAGCTGTATTGCACTTTACAGGATTGATCTCACTGAACCCTGCTTTTTGTGGAACTGAAAGCATGAAACACTTAACAGGCAGATTCAAGAAGTATAGCTTTACCGAAAGCATAACAAGTAAGTATCCACAAACCCACATGCTGAATAGCAGCATGCAGTTTGGGAGCTAGTGACATTTGGTTGAGGTTACTGAGACAGTTTACAGCTTTTATATGTTCGAAATCAGTGCTTACATATACAAGCCCACAACTGAACAGGCAAAGGATAGTCCTCCTCACCAAAATGTCAGGTGATATTCTTGAATGCTGGGTTGTACAGTGATAAACCGGGCAATTCAGAAATATGTAAAAAGGGTAACTATTGAATTCTGCTAAGAAGGAACACAACATTACAGAGAGATACTAATTTATTTTTTTTAAATCTAGTAATTTTATGTAACTATGTTGGAGTTGAATGACACTTCGGTTAACCTAACACGTTAAACCTAAACGCTATCACCAGACTTTGCAGAAATTCTATGTAAACAAATACTGGCATTACAAATTAGACAGCACAAGTGCAGACTATCTGTGTCCTTCCTTGATAGCTTGGGAAGGAAAGGACACACATCTTTCCATAAACATTGAATTAATATGCTTGGAGAATGGGGGTGTTGGGTGTTAAGTTTTTTACAAGATGTTTTAACTATTGCTTTTATGAGTTGCTCTCAGACAGTCATTTCAACTAGAATCAACAGCGAAATCCAGCTGAATCTGCTAAAAGAAACTGTTTATGGAAAGGTACCTCCTTCTTTCCCAGGGCCTAAAGTATGTGCCAAAGTCCAGGATCCACTGAAAGAAACCGATCTGGAGAAGATGAAAAGACTATGTGACTTGAGTGATGTGGACTGCACTGATCTGAAAGTGCACCCACTACAGTCCTTTCTCTAGATAAGTAACTTCAACATGCGTAGGTGACAGACTTATGCCCCAGAAGCACCGCTCAGAAGACTAGAGCAGTGTAAGCCAAACGTCTGGGAGACAGAAAAAGCTAGCAAGTTCCAGGTACCTGGAAGCCAATGACCAGGACTTGTAATGTACCTGTAATTCACTGAAAGACAGAACCTGCTGCCAAAAGAAACAAACTATTGTGGAATAGTATTTGGCTTAAACTCCTGATTCTAAACACATAACCTTTATCCTGCATATTACTCATTACTGTGTCATACAATTCTGAGAAGCTAGCAGAAGTGCCATAGCACATATGGTATTCTGTGTTCTGGAACAAGTCTCAGGTTCACCTGCATTCTCACCCACCCAGATTCAACAGTGTGGCAGACAGTCTTTGGCTTATGCAACAGCATCAGCACTGGGTATATGCCTTAAGGAGTTATGTGGTACATTGTAATTGCCCCTGTAAAAGATATGAACTGAAGAGATCAGTAAAACCCAAATATGGGTTGGTTTAACTACATGATGTACTTCAATAAAACAAGAAAGTAATGAAATAACTCACAAACCTTCTACATCTGAGAGAACAATCAGAAGATCAGTTTTCATTTCCACAGCCAATCGTGCTGCCAGACTGTCGTTATCCTTCACACTAATCACCTGCAATGCACATGCTTATCAGCAGCACTGAATAACAGCAGGAACTAGGAAATATTTGGCTGCAACATACAAAAGCTAGCTATTTCAGCACTACCAAGTCCTTCTGAGCTACTTTGTTCACATCCCCTGCAAACTTAGGAGCTGATCTTTGTGTGAAATTACATCTGCTTTTGGAACGGAGTAAAGCTGTATCAAAATGACAAGCAGTGTGATCAGTACCTGCATTCTCCACCATGGTGCCCAGAGATAGGACAAGAGGTACTACCTGACCCTGCTTTTAGCAGGGGTGCTGGACTAGATGACCTGCAGAAGTCCCTTCCAACTTCATCTATTCAGTGAAAACCAAACTGGGCATGTTTGGTTTTGGCAGAGCAGACATCATCTGCTCTGTTTGTTTCCCTGCTGCAGAGGTCCCCAGTTATGGCCTTAGTGAAGTACACATTAGTGCTGTATCATCTACAAGCAGGATCCGCCCCCTTGTAATACTTTACCCACATTTACCCCCTGCAGATCACTGTTTGGCTCTGGGGGTGGAACCACGGCATCATTAGTGTTAATTATAGGGACAATATTCATTCTTAAAAGCTCATGCAACGTTCCATTTAAGTTCCGACGCTTCTGTTCATCATGGAAATCCAGGTTGGTGACTAAAATCTGAAGGAAGGAAAAAACATTAATATATACTTAGCCTACCACTTTTCCTGAGATGAACATCATAAACGTATGAACGTATCGTAACAGATCAGTCATGCCCTTTGGGTCACTAAAGAAACATAAGCCACATTAAAGGATAAAGAATACAAGTGAGAGATAGTCTTTCCACAACATTTTCAGGTTTATATGCCTTAACTTCCACTGGAGCTTATAATGGCCTTTCTCAAGCTGACAGATCACAGGCTCTAGGGATCAACTTGAAAAAAAGCCAAAACAAAACAGAAACCCCCCAAATATAAGCAGAACACAGATGCTGATGATAACTACTAAAACCCTAGACAATTCCATAGATTACTCAAGCCCTTCCTGTTTTTCCTCCTAGTGTAATGTTTCTACTGTCAGAAGAGTTGTTTTGTCTCAAGACTTCTTTTCAGCTCTAGAAGAACCTTGGTCTTAAAGCCTCCTGCATGCAGACACCATGCCTTTGTTTTTGGTGTTTTAAGACAAAAAAACCTCAATATTTTCTCTGAAGAGACTTTTAAAAATTTTTACTCTGCCATTGGACATTTGAGAAGTAAGCAAACACACAGATGTTACAATAGCACTTGGAATCAATGTGTACACTGACTTTTTTGGCATAGGCAATTAATTATTTTAAATCAAAGGAATGATAGTTGTCTGCAGGCTTGAGCAAGATTACAATTCAGCGCAACCTACTGTGACCATTAGCTATATTGTAAACATTTTAGTGATATCAGCTATACTGTATTACAAGAAGTTGTTTCTCTTAAGTGAGACATCATACTAGCCTCCTAAATTCATTAAAAGTGTCTAAACCAATAAGGCCTTAGAGTTGATGCAATTCTGTACTCTCAGAGTATTTAAGATAAGCAAAGCCAGTTTAAGAGTAGTTCAACTAATACCGTTGCAACAGTCAGTATAGGTTGAAGACCCAGATTAGAGATACTATCACCTACAAGTTAGAAAGGTTTGAGGAGCGGATGGATTGCAAGTTCTGAAGTGTGGATATGCACTTCTGTCAGCTTTACAGAAGGTGTGGCAGCTCAGCCACGTGTGATTTTTAAACCCTCACTTTGGATCACCAACCTTAGCTTCTGTGAAGAGACCTTAACAGATCCCACCCCCATACACGACAGCAGGACACAGACACAAGCAAACTCCAAAAAGAAAAAGCATATTTGCTTCACCTTGACGATAGATAACTCCATTTCAGAAATAACTTAGGAAGGCACCCCGGGATAAACTACCATTTACGCTACAATAATAAGCCCCAAAAGTAGGATGGCAATGGAAATGCAAGACTGCAGTGAAGATAGCAGCATATAAAACAAAAAATCCAAGAACAATTCCATCACTAACTGAAGTAGCAAATCAGCCTAGGAAAGAAGGAATACCTTACCTGAGCTGCACAGATGCTGTACTGCGTAAACATGGCCTCATACAGAGCCATTAGTCCACTCTGGCCAGCTGCTGCACAGGCTCGGGCCTCCAAGACTGGAATAGCCTACAAAGATAAAGAACAGCTGTCAGGCAGTGACTTGAGCAGGTACTACCCAACATGTAAAGAAAAGCGGGAGTGCCCCCAGCCACTCACCATATCTTTTAGCTGACTCTGGCCTGAATGAAGTGCTTGCCTCACACTCTGAGAAAGCAGGATCTCATGACGCAACCGCTGCTTTCCAAAAGCTACAGCACCACTGGTGACAATCATCATCTCACGGCCCTGATTTTGGAGCATTGACACCTGTACGTACAGAGCATAAGAAATAGGACCTGGAGTATCATCACTTCTAGCATGACAGTGCTGGCTACTATAGATAACCTTATGCTCACCACCTCTTGCTGACACAAGTGTTTTGTTTTAGGCACTGATATGCAAACGAAAGCAACCACCCTCTAAGATACTCCTGCACACCTTTCTACCCACTTAGGAGCTGTGCAAAGGACTGCATGAAATCTATAGCTTCTGCTAAAGTTTCTTTTCAGAATACCAGTTTTTGTGACAGAGTCATGCTTGAATTTTCACAATACATATTACATGGTAACAGTTCTATAGCCCTCGTCCCTCCACCTCCATTGCTACAGATAAGGAAAGATAAGATATGAAAAAGCTGTAAAGTAGCAGCTGTACCTTTCAGCAACCTTCTTATTCACCATCCATTCCCAAAGCTGCCATTATACAGTAACTTTGTATTCTAGAAGTGAAGACGCTAACTCTGATAGTATGGCTTTTAATTACCTCTTCCTTACACACATCTGGCCAGTTTCTTTTCAAAGCTCTAAAGCTAAATGCCTTACATGAATTTAACTTACTATGTTAACATTAATTCCTGGAGAAGACATGTCCAACCCCCCCCAGAGCCATAATTTCATTTTGGAGAACCAATCCACGAGTTGATCCCACCATTTTTTTCCTACAAGTAATGAGGCTTCAAGCTGTCTCCTGGAGGAAATCTGCAAATGCCCAGGTAATCATGAAGGGTCTACTCTTCCTGCAGACTTCACAAACTTCAATGCCACCTTCCCACTACATCCAACTAATGCCCCAGTCGTGTCTTACCTATTGCATAAAAATCTCACTGTGCAAATCCCTCCCTCTATACTGGGTCTGTCTGATATGGAGTTAACTTTCTTCATAGGGGCCCATATGGTGCTGTGTTTTGGATTTCAGGACTAAAACAGTGCTGCTGATAACATTCTGATGTTTTGCCTATTGCTAAACAGCGCTTGCACAGCATCAAAGCCTTCTCTTTTTCCCATTCTGAGCAACACTTGCACCATATCAAAGGCTTTCTTTTTCCCACTATGTCCTATCACAGCTGGTGGGCTAGGGGCTGGGCAGGAAGTTTGAAGAGGACACATTTGGGACAGCTGACATGAACTGGCCAGAGGGACATTCCATACCACATAATGTCATGTTCAGTAATAAAACTGGGGTAGCAGGATAGAAAAGGGTAGCGGGGTGCCTTCCAAAGCGGCCATCACTCAGGGAATAGCTGGGCATCGGTCTGCTTGTGCAAGGTAGTGATTGCCTAGCATCGCTTGTTTCTTTTCCCCTTTACTTCACTTGTTAAACTGTCTTTATTTCAACCCATGAGTTTTCTTACTTTTGCCTTTCCTATTTTCCTCCCAATCTGACCAGTGATGGGGTGGAGGTGTGGGGAGCAAATAAGCACCTGTGTGGGCACTTAGCTGCTGGTTGAGGTCAACCCATCATACCTTCCAACACCGATTTACTGCGTTACATGGTTTATGCTACCACAGCACAAGGGGATGAAAAAGGGAAAGGCCAACACATTGCTTTGAAGGGCCATCCCTGTTTTATGAGATTTTCCTATAATCTTCTGTGCCATCCAACAATCACAAAGTATCTGAAGTTAAGCATTCCCATTAGCCACAGGATTACCTGCTCTACAATAGATGCCAGCCTTCCAAGGGCCAAGCCACACTCATCCCCCCGAGTCACAACAGCACTACCCAGCTTCACTACAATCCGCTTTGCATGCTTCAGCTCACTGCGGTGTGCAAATGATTTTCCATGTGCACGGCTGAGTGGCATGGTGATAAATGGGATGTTGCTCCAACAACGGATGGATTCACTCCTTAATCTTTGGTTATGGTGAGGGAGATCTGTGGAGAAAGAGAGAAAGAGGAGGAGAGGGAGAGGAAAAAAAAAGCAGACTTTAAGCCCTTGAAGTCATGTAACATTTCCTCCCTTTCTAAGGCTAAAGGTCACAATATGCACTTCTCAGTGACTGGAAATGAGAAGCTAGCTTTCAAATCACGAAAATAAAGCGAGAATCAATAATATCTGAGCAGCACTACCCATCCCTAAGGTATATAAGGCAATATCCCATGCGTCACAGAGCTTTGACTCTGGAAATATAGAAGACCAAACTGAAGTACACTGTAACAAAGCCCACACAGCTCACATCAGAAGTAAAAGTACTAGTTTTAAAAACAATCTCCTTTGTCTTGCCTCATTAGATACAGCTAGAGAGTCTTCCTGTCTGTAGTAGTGCAGAAAGCTTGACTGTTAGGAAAGAAAAGACAGCCAGATTTTACAACATCTCTAAGTCAGGTATTTTTGCACGTTGCTCAACTAGAGGCAGCAGAAGGGGGATGACAGACAGACAAACTGGAAGCCACCTTTCTACAGGATAAATAGGCATTGGAGGGAGAAGACACAGTCACAGCATTACTCAGGTAAGACACAAGATACATAAGGCTGGCACTTCGCTCACGTCAATGAGCTAGGGAACATTTCTTAGAAAAATCTTTTGTTTCCAAAATGCCTGCAAAGGACAGTAAAACCACTATCAGCACAGCAGATTAAGGAGAATAGTGACTATTAACGTACAATCACAAGGAACAGTCCAAATCTTTTCTAACTGACAAAGAGGTGGCCCCAAACACATAAATCCCCAAAGTTCAGATGAAAGAATGAAGGCAGATGGAAAGCACTTCTTCCAACATACTTCCTATGAAGTTTTACAGGGCCACAGCGCACTGTGTTTGAAGGAGTTGTGCAGCTAAGAATACCTGCAGTTCAAGTGTGTCAAATAGATCACTAGTATGGATAAGCCATATTACTTCAAAAAATTTGAAACCACATTTCCTCATCCTCCATCTAGTTCTTGTATTATTATTCAGAAACTGCATTAACCACGTCAACTTTTAGACAGTCTCAAAAATACCAGTATAGCAAAAAAGAGGGAGAACACTGCTGTAATTACAGAAAAAAGTGGGTACTGACAATATACTCTGGGACCAAAAGTGCAACTTAGTCAAAAGATGGCACACATTCATGGAAAAATTATGGAGATCATACTGGATGCTATTGAAAGGCACTTAAAGAACAATGCAATCATCAGGCACAATCAACATGGGAAAGTCACAAAGGGAAAGTCCTGTTTAAGTAATTCTATATCCTTCTACAATAAGGTCACCTGCCCAGTGGATGAAGGGAAGGCGGTGGATATAGTTTTCCCAGATTTTAGTGAGGCTTTTGATACTGTTCCTCGCAGCATCCTTCTGGACAAGTTGTCCAACTGTGAGATGAACGGGTTCATGGTGCGCTGGGTGAAGAACTGGCTGGATGGCAGGGCTCAGTGAGCTGCAGTGCATGGGGCTGCATGTGGCTGATGACTGCCACCAGCAGCGTTCCTCAGGGCTCAATCCTAGGGCCAGTGCTGTTCAGTATTTTTATCAATGATCTGGATGCAGGAGTGGAATGCAGCATTAGCAAGTTTGCTGGTGATATTAAATTGGGTGCTGTTGACTCTCTTGAGGGACGAGAGGTCTTGCAGAGGGATCTAGACAGATTGGAGAGTTGGGCAATCATCAATGGCATGAAATTTAACAAGTCCAAATGCCGGATTCTGCGCCAGGGACAGCGTCATGCTGGGCACAAGTATAAATGGGGAGAGGAGTGGCTGGAGAGCAGCCCTGCGGAAAGGGATCTGGGGGTGCCGGTTTGCAGCAGGCTCAGTAGGAGCCAGCAGCGTGCCCTGGTAGCCAAGAGCACAAACCGCACCCTGAGGTGCGCAAGCACAGCACAACCAGACAGTCAAACGAGGTGATTATCCTGCTGTATTTATCGTTGGAGCAGCCTCACCCTGAGTGCTGCAGGCCCCACAATTTAAAAAAAAAGATGTGAAGGTCCTTGAATGTGTCCAGAGGAGGGCAACAAAGCCGGTGGCAGGGCTGGAAGACGTCCTCTGAGAAGGGGCTGAGGACTCTGGGTTTGTCTTGCTTGGAGAAAAGGAGCCTGAGGGGCGACCTCGTTGCTCTCTGCAGCCGCCTGAGGAGGGGATGTGGAAAGGGAGGGGCTGATCTCTTCTCCCTGGGTCCAGGTTCAGAGCTGCGTCAGGGGAGGTGCAGGCTGGACATGAGGAAACATCTCTGTACCCAGAGGGGGTTCAAACCCTGGATGAGGCTTCCTGGAGAGGTGGTCGGTGCCCCAAGCCTCTCAGGGCTTAGTGTGCACTTGGGCAATGCCCTTAATAACAATCTTTAGCTTTTGTTTGGTCCCGAAGTGGTCCGGCGGCTGGGCTAGATGATTGCTGTAGGTCCCTTCCAGCTGAAATATTCCACTCTAGTCAATCCTAACCAATATCTTATCTGAATATTTAGAGGTTTCTTTACAAATCAGTAAACTGAATCCTATGCCATAGTCAGAATTATCTAATTTTGATGCTCTACAATACAAGAGAGATTAATTTCTAGCCTAAAGCGACTATTCTGGGCATTACTTCTGCTGCAGAAAGACAGGAATGAACATAGTGCTACAGAAAAGAGAAATCTGTCATTTAACAATGTTTTAAATAAATAAATGTTTTGTTCATTATACAAGCAGCAGCTTAAATGATTAATCATAACTGAGGGTTGCACTAATATTTTACGCATATAAAAGCAGAAAATGGAATCTCGAGATGAGTTTCATTTGACCCTCATTTTCATGAGGGAATACCTGTGAATCTACATAAGGCCTAAAATACATATGAAAGAATAGGCAAAGGACTCCAACTTAACTGTTCTTTCCAGCATTATTCATTACTATACAGTATTTGCCTGTACCACACGGGATGATCACAAAGGAGTAAAACCAATTTATTTCCAATTCTGTTGGCTAGAGCTTCAGCGTTTAGAAGGTTCCAAGAGGGCAGCTGTTGAGGGATAGCCAGTATCTGAAGAGAAACCGATTATTTTTTCAGAAGAACAACGAAATTGACAATGGTTCTGAACAAGCAGAGAATTTAATTCATCTCCACTAAAGTCCTAATTGCTAACCTTGCTCTGTAAGTGCCTAAACCTATCTTTTTTAGTTATTTTAGACTGGACTGAGATGTGAAACCAGCTCCCATAACACATACACAAAACATCTCTGGTGATGTAAGCCCATTAACTCACTTCAGATGCAATTACGGAGAAACTGATATGGTCACCCAGTCAACTTTTCTGACAAATAGATTTCTAAGCATTCCAGTTTTTATACAGCACCTTGTCAACAGTTTCACTTTCTTTGAAGAAGGGGAAACATATGAAGACAACTTAAGTATTTGGCACTGCAGATCCTTTTAAGTAACCAGCATGAGGCTTGCTTCTCAGGAGTAAAGCAGCAGAATTTCAAAATACATGAGCTGGACAGGATCACAACAGAAAACACTGATAAGCGCTCAACCAGCTTTAGAATGCAACTGATAAAGTTACCAGAGTTGCTCCAATACTGGATACTGACTACTGTCAATACTAAGGAATAATTTTCACAGTGTTAACTATGAGTAGTTTACTGACTCGGGAAACGCGGAATATTTAGAAACACTACATATGCAGAAGTCAACAGAGCTATAGCTCAGAAAAACCAAGTTTAGCACCTTCAAGATTTCAACATTTATTAATTCATACAAAAGAGAACTGTTAACACACAGACGAATGGGAAATTAATCTTGTGTGCAACGGTAAACAGTTAATCTCTTGATCTAATAGAGTCTATCTTTCCTTGCCTTCTCTGTTTCAGACCACTAATCAAATAGACAGTGAACTGTTCTCTCAACTTAGGTTTTGAGGAACAAATATTTACAGGGCACTTAGGTATCTACACTCAGGTTACCTGCAAGCATCTTTCCAGTTTTGTCTAGCCTGAATAAATTTGTGCTTCACACCTTGCTTTACTCAACGCATCTGTGGGCTGAAAATACAGATGGAGGAGCAGGCACAATCAGATCTTCTCTTCCAGGAACGTATGACGTTGAAATAAAGAACTTTTACAGTAGTGCTACTTTCACAACTGATTTTTTTGCTAGAAATGCATGTCAGAATGAAGAATACACCCTCTCAGACATCCAGCTGAATATTTTAAGGGAGAAAGTAATGTTAAGAAAGTAGAGCTTCAACTGCAGCTCACTCCAGAGGTTGTAAGTTTTGAGTGATGTTAATGAGGTGATTTTCCTTTCAACATCAGAAAGAGCATAGGCATGCCCAGACACATACTGACCACATTATTAGAAACATGTGCTTTCTCTCATACATACATAAACGGGAAATGGCTGCGATGGCATGTGGCGATAACACAAAGCACCATCCAGGGGAACGGACAAGAGGGCTCAGAGCAGCTCGACACAACATTTTGAGATGCCTTCTGCAAATCAAGGATATCTGTAAATTAAAACGAAGGGAGGAGGAGGGAAAACTGGTTAAACATCAGTGAATTTCCACCTATATTTCTCTCCTCACCCATCCCCCACCCCAGCTCCCCTTTGTCCTGTACAGTCTTAACACAATTTCCTTGTGCAAGAGACAGACAGCCCACTCTCTCCATTTTGCAGAACTTGATTACAAGTAAGGACACCAATTTCAAAGGTATTTGGCATTAGTTTCCCTTGACTGAACTTGCAAACAGTCAGGAATCTTGTGACTCAAAATCCACGAAAGCAAGTACCCAACCCACCAAACAAGGGATACACAATTAGCAATTTCCTCAGACAAGTCTAGTTCTAGGTCTAGAATCATTGAATTGTTTAACTCGGAAAAAACCTTTAAGATCACCAAGTCCAACCATCAACCCAGCACTGCCAAGTCCACCAAAACTTGAAGTAATACATCTAGGATCACAAAGGAAACAAAGAGGAACAGAGCAAATGACATTGCACAAGCTGTGCTAGGGAGAAGGTATTGAAGAAAGGACAAGGAAAGCTCACAGTAACTGCATTGGAAGACTGCTATTACAAATACCATGACAATTATAGCACCTGGCAGTTCTGGCATATATGTACATGAACACTTGGAAGTTGCTTCATTACCCTGCATCAGTGTATCGTTATTACACCTTACTATAATTCTTACCAAAATATACACCTCTACATAAGACAAGGCAACCACCAGGAGATAATGGTTCTCCTGGTTTTCTAGTAAAGATTACATAGCATGGCATTTTAACAATATTAATCTGCAATGCCCCTCCAGTTCTGTATTTAATCTGAAATGGCAGTCTTGACCACTGCTAGGATGAGGCAGACAACGGACTCAGAGCAGATGAATACAGCTGAGCAAATAGTCCGAGTTTTCTTCTCATAACAGGGCAAGCTTAAAGGAGCTGGTGAACAGTACCAACCAGACATTCTCTCTTTGAACCCTTACCAGGCACCTCATGCGCCTGCTTCTGGGGGGCACAACAATTCCCACTGTTCATATGTCTGTCTGTTTGACCCTTCCACCTTGAAGTTCACTGCGGCATCTACTGTCAGCCATCATCTCCCCAGCAGGGTCTTAGTTGTGTCTCAGAGTGCTTCTTAGAGTCCAGCAGCTCCTGAGAACCTGAACCGGCAAACGGCAGGTCTTTTATCCAGAGCCCCTTCCACCACAATTGTACTGAGTGGAACTGCCTGTTCCTCTTCAGCTCCCTTCACCGACCATATCCCCTAAGGAACAGAACCAGGCGCTCTACCTGAAGTCTTACCCCCAGACAATTCCTGTTACAACCTCTCCTATCAGGCCTTTGACTCCCACTACAGTTTTAATCTTCACCCGGTGTTGCACTGTCACAAAAATGCAGACACATACTAACTAGATCAAGCTGTGTTGTCTCCTTGGTTGCTCCTACAGATCTGCCAGAGAAGCACTTCACATTCTCAGTGGCTGCTTGCCACGAAGAGCAACTTTGCCCTTCCAGAAGACTGCCTCCTGTGTCCCTGTGCCAGGGACAACTTTGCTAAGAGCAAGCAGACAATGAGGAGAAGTGGCAGACAGTGTGGATTTTTGAAGGAAAAAGATTAGAAAGAAATAGCATGTTTTTGAAACTAGTTTGTGAGAAAAGGCAAGGAGACTAAGTTAACAAGAAGACAGAAATGGAAATTTTAAAGCAGCAGCAGACATCAAGAAAAGAAAGAGATACATGAAATGGGAATGATGCTGCCAGAAAGCACAGAGAGCGCACGGGGCATCCTGTAAATTACAAGCTTGCTTTCAGTCTAATATGAGGCTGCAGACCAACTCCTTTCTCTCCTCTCACTCAATGAAGGACTTAAAGTTCATTTCAATCCTCATTTTCCACTCCACTCCCATTTCCATACCTGAAACGGTTCTGGTCTTCAGTAACAAACCAAAAAATGGTACATAATTTTTAAAAAAAAAATTTAAAACTTCTACCTGACTTGGAGGGGAGGGAGCAATAAAAAGACATACAAAATGCATTATTCAGGTATTTCTCCAAGACTCTAGCATCAGCTTAAAAATTTATTTTGTTCATCACCAGGAAACTCTACTCCTTCCAAACTGGCCTCCAAACCTGACTTCTGAAAATATTATTCTCCCATAATCTCTTTAAATAAGAAAAGTTATCCTTATATTCATTCATAGAAAGCAATACTACTGGCTAGTTTTCATTAATTTATCTTCAAAAGAGCTGTTAACTAGCACAGTACATTTAGATCCTATTCCAGATCAGTGTAAAGAGACTTAGTCACCTTCCCAAGCAATCAGAGGTCTCAAATGCTAAAATTGGTGCCTTTCACAACAACAATCTGTCATGCTGATTTTTCAGCCTGTTGGCTGCAGGCCCATGGGATGTCCACAAGTATTTGCAGAGAATTGATAAAATAAAGCTAAATAAACTCTTTTCATAGTTTTATATATAAAGGCCAATATCTCAACTAAGCGTTAGGACATTCCACAAGCAAAAAAAATCTGGAAACTAAACTCCTATATAAAGAGCTATACCGTACTACACTTAAGCAATTAAGCAGAGATAAATAAAGCACCAAGGAAATGCACACAATTTTAAAAAAGTCAGTCTTTACCGTAACACAAGTAAGTCCTCTGCAACATTCGCGGGGATTTTGTTATTTAAGCAGCTTTGTGACCGTACTGACTAAAACTTTTGTAAGAAAAAAAAACCAAACAAACAAAACCTGCAGTTCTTAGTACAAACTCAAAAAACAAGAAGCCTTTCCAGACGGAAGCTAAACTGACTAAAATAAAGAAAAGCTTCAAACAAACTGATTTTAGAACAGTTTGCAAATAGCTTTGCCCATGTTCTACAGGTGTTATACATGCAGAGAACAGGCAATTCAAAGCAACACGTACCATGCAATTCTTTTCTACCAAGAATCCATTCCAGCAGGACAGTGTGGTCATGGCAGTCTGCATCTACTGGCATTGCCTTGTGCAGCGAATAAAACCCTGTCACTGACCTGTTAGAACCGTTCTAAATAATTTCAGTCTGAGGATCTCAAAAGATAGCACATGTGGAATTTCAGGATTGTTCCATTTTGCTATACTTTGTCCGTAAATAAGTTAAGCAGCACAAGCAGGGCCGTACAACAGCGCTAGAGACAGGACTGGGACCCCCAGCAACCGGCCCTGGAAAAGGCAAGCCGAGGAACCGGGCAGCTCA
Source organism: Phalacrocorax aristotelis (assembly GCF_949628215.1). Lineage (NCBI taxonomy): Eukaryota > Metazoa > Chordata > Aves > Suliformes > Phalacrocoracidae > Phalacrocorax > Phalacrocorax aristotelis. The sequence goes on along the minus strand of NC_134287.1, from coordinate 23,773,651 downwards.
CGGCAGCGGCAGCACCCGCTCACGCACACACAGAAAGCTCGGCTTAACGAACTACAACGGCAGACATGCCCCAGCACATGCCAGTCACATCAGTGACACCGAGAGGCGTCACCGCTCGCCTGAGCCCTTAGGTCCCCACAGCGTCCGTACCTGGCGCCTCCCGCACACTGTGACGGCCCCTCGGGGACGCGGCAGCGCGCGCAGGGAGCGGAGCAGGCCGCGCGGCAGGCGGAGGCAGGCCCGGCCGAGCCCCGCCGACGAGCCGCAGCCAATGCCGGCCTCCCGCCGGCAGCAGCCACGCCAGCGCCGCCAGCACGGACTGCAGCCCCGGCGCCGGCTGATGTAACCCCGGCGGCTGCGGCCTCATCCCTCCCACCAGCACACACACCTTGCCATTCTGCTGTCCCAGCAGATGATGTAATTCTACTCCACGTTGCAGCACAAAATCCAGGGCTTTACAAGCCCTAGCATTAACAACTGTTTTCTGTCTAGTCCCAGACTAGTCCAGACAGCCCTATCCACAGCACAGGCTGCCTAGCAGTCTCCTACATCCAGCTTCCCTTGACCTTGATTCTCCCTGCTCTCAGATGGTTGCAGTCTGATGCAGACAGCACATGAAAGGGATCTGTAGCCAAACTTCTGAGAGCAGCTTTACCTCCTCAGGCCCTTTACCTCCTTTGTTTTTCTCCACTGTAGCCCAAACCCCTCCACAAGGGCAAGAGTGCTGATTTTGCTTCTCACTCACCTCCTATATCCCATTTGCATTCTCTTCTAAATTAAGAGAATCATAGAATCATTTAGGTTGGAAACAACCCTTAAGATCGAGTCCAGCTGTTAAGCTAACACTACCGAATCCACCATTAAACCATGTCCCTAAGTGCCACGTCTACACATCTTTTAAATACCTCCAGGGATGGTGACTCAACCACTTCCCTGAGCAGCCTGTTCCAGCGCTTGACAACTTTTCGGTAAAGAAATTTTTCCTAATATCCAACCTAACCCTCCCCTGGTGCAACTTGAGGCTATTTCCTCTTATCCTATTGCTTGTTACTTGGGAAAAGAGACCAACCCCCACCTCATTCCAACCTCCTTTCAGGTAGTTGTAAAAAGCGATAAGGTCTCCCCTCAACCTCCTTTTCTCCAGACTAAACAATCCCAGTTCCCTCAGCCGTGCTCCAGCACCTCAATGTCCTTCTTGTCCTGAGGGGCCTGAAACTGAACCCAGGATTCGAGGTGCGGCCTCACCAGTGCCAAGTACAGGGGAATGATCGCTTCCCTGCTCCTGCTGGCCACACTATTCCTGATACAAGCCAGGATGCTGTTGGCCATCTTTGGCCACCTGGGCACTGCTGGCTCATGCCCAGCCGGCTGTCAGCCAGCACCTCCAGGGCCTTCTCTGCTGGACAGCTTTCCAGCCACTCTTCCCCAAGCCTGTAGCATTGCATGGGATTGTTGTGACCCAAGTGCAGGACCTGGCACTTGGCCTTGTTAGACTTCATACAGCTGGCCTCAGCCCATCAATCCAGCCTGTCCAGATTCCCCAGTAGAGCCTTCCTACCCTCGAGCAGATCAACAGTCCTGCTCAACCTAGTGCCATCTGCAAACTTACTGAGCGTGTACTTGATCCCCTCATCCAGATCACTGATAAAGTTATTAAGCAAAACTGGCCCCAAAAATGAGCCCTGGGGAATCCCGCTCATGACCGGTCGTCAACTGGATTTAGCTTCATTCACAAGTCTCTGGGCTCAGCCATCTGTTGCGTTAACAGGTGAAGAAACTTGGCAGAAAATAAACCTCCTTGCGATCCAGCTGCTCCTTAGATGTCAGAGGGACTGGAGGCAGCTGGACTTAGATTCTGAGTGATATCCGATTCAGCACTGTTAGTCCACAAGGGATTCACTAACAGTATGATCACTATTAGTCTAGACATGCCCAATAACTCTTCACAGCCAGATTCACTAATAGTGCAGTTATTGAAGCAATAGGAACACAGGTTCGTATCGGATTGCCGCTGATAAATGCACTGTCTGCAAAGCACGTGCAAGTATAAAGTGCTAAAACACAAAACAAGCAGCTTATTCTCCAAATTTCCCAGGGAATCACTTGGTATAACCAAGTGTTTGAGTCTTACCCAATAGACGTCCCTACAGGATGGAAGAGGGGTTCAGCCCATTGACTGATTCCAGTAGTCTGTGGTGGTATCTTTCCTAATGTCCCTCTCTCTTGGCATCATTTTATACTATTTTATGTTTAGGTGAAGCTTGACTGTTTCTAGTCATACATACTTTCGTTATTGATTGGTGTAGAAATTCCTCGCTTCAATTCAGAAGTATAGACTAAGAGAAATTCAAAGTGCATGCTCAGTGAGGGCTGGTTGTACCTTGGAGGTGGGTAGCTTTGGGATGGAGGTGTGCATTTTAGTATTGTAATGAGGTTATAATGAGCAAAGTTCAACCACAGGACACAATGTTTTACTGTGCTGGTCAGGGCATGGCTCCATGGTTCCACCCAGTCCCCAGATCTGCAGTGATTTATAGACAAGTTTGGCTGTGAAGCCTTCGCTTCACTCCCTCCTCCAATTATCTCTCTTAAGATTAGTACACCAAGCTCCCCCAGTGTTCCTAACATCTAAAGAGGGCAGGTGGTGTTCCTTGGGGAACAATCACTGAACCAATTTCCAGCACACCAACCGCATTCCATCCTGGAAGTTAACTTTTATGAAATGTGGACATAACTTTAGCCTCAGTAATTTCAACCTCAATAATCTCATCCCTAGTAATCATTCCACACCGTCCAGCCAGTTTTTTAGCCAGTGAAGAGTACACCTGTCTAAGCCATGAGCCACCAGCTTCTCTAGGAGAATGTTGTGGGAGACAGTGTCAAAGGCTTTACTGAAGTCCAGGTAGATAACATCCACAGCCTTTCCCTCATCCACTAGGAAGATCACCTGGTCATAGGAGGAGATCAGGTTGGTCAGGCAGGACCTGCCTTTCATGAACCCATGGTGGCTGGGCCTGAACCCCTGGTTGTCCTGCACATGCTTGGTGAGCTCACTCAAGATGAGCTGCTCCATAACCTTCCCCAGTACCGAGGTCAAGCTGACAGGCCTGTAGTTCCCCAGATCCTCCTTCCAGCCCTTCTTGTAGATGGGTATCACACCGGCAAGCCTCCAGTTGTCTGGGGCCGCCCCTGTTAACCAGGACTGCTGCTAAATGGAGAGTGGCTTGGTGAGCTACTCCACCAGCTCCACTCAGTACTCTCTGGTGGATCCCACCCAGCCCCATAGACTTGTGAGTGTCCAGGTGGCTCAGCAGGTCATAAACTGCTTCCTTCTGGATCATGGGGAGTTTATTCTGCTCCTCACCCCTGCCTTCCAGATCAGGGGGCTGAATACCCTGAGGATAACTGGTCTGACTGTTAAAGACTGAGGCAGCGAAGGCTTTAAATATGTCAGCCTTTTCTTCATCCTCAGTGGCAGCAGTTCCCCCGTGTCCGATAGAGGATGAAGATTCTCTTTGGTTCTGTTTTTGTTGTAAATGTATTTGTAAAAACATCTTTTGTTATCCCTTACAACAGTGGCCAGATTGAGTTCTAGCTGGGTTTTGCCTGTCTAATTTTCTCTCTGCAAGACCTAACATCTCTGTACCCTTGAGTTGCTTGCCCCTTCTTCCAAAAGTGGTAAACTCTCCTTTTTTTCCCTGAGTGCCAGCAAAAGCTCCCCATTCAGCCAGGTGGTTTTCTCTCCACGCCCCCCACCCCAGTTCATCTTGCAGCACTTGGGGACAGCCTGCTCCTGCACTTTCAAGACTTCCTTCTTGAAGAATGCCCAGCCTTCCTGGACTCCTTTGCCCTTCAGGACTTCCTCCCAAGTGATTCTCCCAACCAGTGCCCTGAACAGGCCAAAGTCTGCCCTCTGGAAGTCCATGACAGTGGTTTTGCTGACCCCCCTCCTTACTTCACCAGGAATTGAGAACTCAATCATATCATGGTCGCTAAGCACAAGACAGCCTCCAACCACCACAACCCCCACCACTCTTCCTCTGTTTGTGAACAGGAGGTCAAGCAAGGCACCTCCTCTGGTAGGCTCACCAGCTGTGTCAAGAAGTTATCTTCCACATGCTCCAGGAACCTCCTAGACTGTTTCTTCACTACTGTGTTGTATTTCCAGCAGACACCTGGAGAATTGAAATACCCCATGAGAACAAGGGCAACCGATTGTGATACTTCCACCAGCTGCTTATAGAATAGTTCATCTACCTGTTCATCCTGGTTGGGTGGTCTATAAAAGACTCCCAGCAGGATACCTGCCTTGTTGGCCTTCCCCCTCATCCTTACCCATAAGCACTCGACCTTATCATCACAATCACTAAGCTCTATAAAATCAAAACACTCCCTAACATACAGAGCCACCCCACCGCCTCTCCTTCCTTGCCTATCCCTTCTGAAGAGCTTATAGCCATCCATTGCTGCACTCCAGTCATAAGAGTCATCCCACCATGTCTCTCTGATGGTGACTAAGTCCTAGCTATCCTGTTGCACAATGGCTTCTAGCTCCTCCTGTTTGTTGCCCATGCTGTGTACTTTGGTGTAGATGCACTTGAGCTGGGCTATCAATTTCACCCTCAACACTGGCACACCACCCCTAGGCCCTTCTCTAATGGGCCTGGCTATACCCCCTTCCCACTTCAAACCTACTTTAAAGCCCTCCTGATAAGCCCCTGTCATGCACTGTTCCCAGACTGTCATCTGCAGCAAGACACATTCTGTCGGTTAACGTGCTTCACTGACAAGACGCCAGAAGGTTAACATATAACATAATCTTACTAAGTTTTGCACTGCCGTTAAGCAAGTCACTTTAACCTATATAGTAATCCGAATACATAATAAGACAGAAATTGGTAGAGCAAGATACATGAAATTGGGGGAAGGGGGATACAACCTGTTTGGTGTTCCAGTAGTTCGCAGCAAGGTCAAAGGTGATGGGGGGTCTCAGACCAGCTGAGAGAGAATTCCACCAAGTTACTCCCATGCTTCTATTCTATAGCTGGTGTGAAGCCCCTAGTCCCCACATATCTTTGTGCCCAGAGTCTTAATCGCCACAGCACACCCTGTTACGACTTTCAGAGCTGAACAGGGGCTGTTTGGGTAAATAAATGAGGGGCGAGGAGGGAGGAAGGCCTCATAGTTCAGCAAAAATGCTCATGCTTCTATCATTTAAATGAGCCACACAACTATACCCTCAAACACAAGCTGTGCTTGTGATTAGCATTCAGGTGAGAGTGGGTGACAGCTTCTTGATTCAGTTTAAATACTTCCCCCAGGGTATTCTGTTAGAAACTGTCTAGGCTCTTGACATAAGTTTAGGCCTAATTTTCTGGCAGGGAGTGGCAGAGGCATATTATTGGAGTCTGCACAGCTGGGGCTGCGGGCTAAGCAAGGGGAGACTACCAAGTCTTCACCTAGTTCCACCTCTCACCTTGGCCTCATCATGGCACCCCCTCCTCAGCAGACCCCCGGCATTAGTCCGGTCCCTGAGCCGGGACGCCACAGCCCCGCCAACTCATGTGCAAGAACCCTTTTCCCCCTTTGAGATAGCTGAACTCCATCTGCCGCCAGCAGGCCCTGTGCCATATAAACCTCCCCATGATCAAAAAGACCCAAAATTCCACTGATAGCACCAGCCTCTGAGCCACGTGTTAAATCAGATGAGTTTTCCTGTTCCTTTCCGTATTCTTCCTGGCCACTGGTGGGATTGAGGAAAACACTACCTGTGCTCCTGACCCTTCAACCAATCACCCCAGTGCTCTGAAGTCCCTTTTGATCACTCTTGGACTTCTCTCCACAACCTCATAACTGCCCACCTGCACAACCAAGAGTGGGTAGTAATCAGAGGGCCGTACCAGACCAGGGAGTTTCCTAGTAACATCCCTAACCCGGGCCCCAGGGAGGCAGCAGATTTCCCTGTGGGATGGGTCTGGTCAGCATACTGGGCCCTCGGTTCCCCTCAGAAGGCAACTGACTACAACAATTACCCTCCATTTCTTCTGAAGAGAAGTAACCATAATGCGTGGGGCTGACCAACCCTCCCTAGGTAACCCCTGGACAGACCTTCACCTACCTCCTCATTTGCCTGGCCCTCAAGTTCCAGAGCCCATGTCTGTTGTGTAAGGGCAGCTGGGAAGGTGAGGGAGGCCGGGAGGGGATTCGCCTGCCGCCCGAGCATGGACCTGTCTCCATTCCACCCCCGTCTCTTAGGTTCCCTCCTTCTGCTTGGTAGCAAGAGGGCAGGGGATCCTCTGCCTCTTGTGGAGCCTCCATCTGCTGCCTTGGCCTCAGGGATGGTAAAATGTGGCTCCACTACTCTATCTCCCTCTCACACTCCCTGATACTCCTTAACCTTTCCACTCCCTCCCTCAGCTCTGCCACCAGGCCGAGCAGATCATACCCCTGGTCGCATTGCAAGCAGCTGCTGTCTCTGGTGCCCTCAGAGTGCCAGGCTCAGGCCCTCCCTGCAGCCGGAGGCCTGGGCAGCTGCGTGTTTGCGTGGGGGCTCCGTCTGGGTTGCCACTTCCCTTCCGGCGATGGTTTTTGGGTGAGGGCCTCTCCTGGGGGGGTGACAACCACTAGTAGAGTTACCCTTCAGAGCCGGGAAAGGGACTGCGCCCTGCCCATGCAACCTGCAGCGCAAACTGCCGCGCCACACATTTGCTGAGCAAAAAAGCATGGAACCGTCCTGATGGTATTAACAACCTGTGTAAGCAGACATGCTACAGTCCACCTTCAGGCCTAGGCACAATTGCAACACACACAGGTGTATCTCTGCGCAAAAAAAAAATTTCCCCCACCTGATTTTAAAAACATAATAAAAAAAAGTCACTCAAAGTAGCTGCTTTAATCAAGATTACTAAGCGAGGAACATAAGGAGACAGGTTAGTTTAATCAAGTACGAGACCTCACTAAGAAACCTCAAGATAGGGTTAGTTAGCATCTTTCAAGCATTTTCTTCCTCCTAACATCATGTCTCTACTCTTGCCTGGATCAAATCTGGGTACTTTCTTCTACCACCTGTTTTCAGCACTGAGCAGCAAAAGATCAGGTTCTGCCAGCTGTTAAGGATAAAGATGATAGAACTAGCATCCCATTTCTGCTCCAGTTTCCCTACAGCCATCAAATGAAGGTTGTACAAGTGCCAAAGTTCTTTCAGGAAAAGCAATGGAGACTGAATAACAATTTTGTAATAGCTATGGTTAGTAGAGTGACTATAGTGCCACTAATCGATGAGATGTAAATCAAGTACCTGGACATGTGTTCATATCCAGGAGAAACTGTAGCCAAGGAAATGCAAGGATAGAACAAAAAGAAGTCTGAAAAATGTACACTCAAGTCAGCACTCTTGTTTAATATTTCAGGAGAAAGACTGACTTCTACATTTAGTACCCTGGGTGTCAGCCTCTCTTTCAGAACCTCTTACAGAAACTTTAGTTGCACTTTTTCACCCTACTAATTTTTTGTATTCATACCCTCCATATTCAAAGCCCCATTGTGGAACCTCTTGAACAACTGCCTTCTGGCAATGGTTAAGCCAGACAGTCACAACTTTCGAAGAAAAACTAGGGAATATTCACCAAATGTATGTATTCACCACTCAGACCAGCATTCACGAGCATCTCGACCTCAGGGAACTGTGTATCCTCAGCTCGGCATTCCCTTCAGCTCCTTATTTTTGAGGCATTTGCCTTTATCTACCTGTCCTTTTTTCATTCTCTGCCCTCACAATGTGTTTCCCTCTTCTTCTGGGGTTGGGGAGAAACGAGATGGCATTCACTTTCTAGAAAGGATAAGCTGATATCCAGATTGTAATGGGGAAAATAAGAAATAAAATAAAACACATCAGTAGAACAACAGTCTATCAGATGCCCAGTACATTGGTAGGGAAAAAACCAATTAAAATCACCTGAGTACTGTCCTGGTCTTCAGCTTTGTGTGGCTCTAGGACTATTTACCTTGCCCACACCACTCATGATTTTACAGACTCGTAGTGCACTCACCCTCTTATTCCTTCCTCTGCTGTGATGCTCAAGTTGTCCCTAAACAATTTGAGCACCAGAAGCACACCGGTTTTGCCACCCCTCTTGCTCAAAGCTGCAGTTCCCACAGCTTGATCATGATAATATTCTGGTCAGAGATCAACTGACCCACCTGTCTATACAATCATGTGAGTGCCAGCACCAGCAAGAGAGAGAAGCACAGCAACTCCTTAGACTGCCACTAATAAATCAGTATAGGATGCTCTTACTCTCCTTATATCAAGGCTATTGCATATATACAATCATCTCCATTGTCATCCTTCACCTCCCCAATTATCCTAACAGAGCACAGCGTATTACCCAAGGAAGAGTCCAGAACTGCACAGAGCACTCAAGCTTGGACAAAGCAAGGATTTATATAGTAGCATGATATGGTCTTTTACTCTGCACTTCATTCCTCCCCTGATAATTTCTACCATTCTATTTGATTTTTGACTGTTGCTACACCTTAAACTGACTTTTCAGATTATCATCGACAGTGACTCTCAGATGTTTTCTGCCCTGCATACCGCAGAAAAACATAAAAATACAATTACTTTCATATTCCTACTAATATAACGTGCAACAAGAGCAGCTGAAAAATTACTGAAGCTAAGCCTAAAAGATGCTCACGCTGCTATTGAATACACTTCTTATAACAACCCTGGCAAAGAGTAGCTTAGAAGGAGGTAGTACAGCAAACAAATAAACAAAGCAGCTACCACAACAAAATTATTCACCGAGAGAAATACAGAAAAGGTAACATACTTTCTAAAGTGACTAAATATAAATACTTTACTATAGAAGAGGAAAGAAGAAAACTTTATTTTAACCCTTTATAAATTGCTTCTCAGTGTCATGAAGAGCAAGTCTGAGAAGAAGGCAAACACTTCCAAGTATCCATCATTTTTTAGGGTACAGAGTCAGCAAAGGTATAAGCGTTTATGGAATCATTTTAGTTATTTTTCATTTAAGAAAACTGTTCTTGACTTCATAGTACACAGACACTTGCCACAGGCTTTTGGAAAACTAAGCTTTGCTCATTAAGTCTCCTTTATCTACAGTTTTATTACCTCTTTCAGAGAGCTATCACAGGTTTCTTAAAAAAGACTCTGATTGTGTTATATCTCCTGTGAAGAAACACTAAATGACAACACAGGCTTATCACCAAGAGTTAGGTCAAAACCTAGGTAATAACTTTTATGTGGCATGCAAGTGTCAGGAGGGTTTAAATATTTTATTTGAGCAGGGAGAAATCTTGTAAGTAGACACAAGAGACGAGCACGGAAGGAGAAATCTCAAGAAAGGCAACAACTCTGCTCTCACAAAGCTCCAGAAGAATGAGGCCAACCCAGCTCTTATCAATTAGTCTAGTGCTTGCAGGGCTCCAAACTGCAACTTTATTCTGCCAGTAACTCCACACAGCACCAACGCTCTGTAGCCGTCAAGAAAATTTGAAGCAAAGCCTAGAAGGCTCTGGAAGGCTTGCGAGGACCAAAAGGACAGGGAGCATCGGGATGCAGGCAGCGCTGCAGCGGCTGTACGCACAGCATCTCTGAGGTTTTAAGGCTTAGCTCACTTCCCGCCCCCTCCCCCCCCCGAGTCCTCAGTCCCCTCCCGCGAACAACGCCGAACCGCTCCCGATCCTCCAGTCGCGGGAGAGGAGCCGGCACCACTCGCTCCCACTTACTGCGGCGCGCCGAGGGCCAGCGCAGCGCAGCGCCGGCCTCAGCGCGCCCGCCCCTCCGCGACGGGGACCGCGGCGCGGCGCCACGGGCGGGTGCGACAGCGGGCCCCGCCTCTGCGACCCCCCCAAGGCGGCAGGCCCGGCAGCCGCCCCGGCCGGGCCCAGCCGAGGCCTCTCCCCCGCCCCCGGGCACGGCTCGCGGGCGCGGCGCGGCGCGGCCGCACTCCCTCGCTCCCTGCCTCCCTCCCTCGCTCGCTCACCCGCCCGCAGGGCGCACCGCCTCCGCCGCAGCCGGGGCCGCTCGCCGCGTCACGCTGCTTCCGGCTCGCGGGCGACGGCTGCCGCCAGCGGCGCATCCGGCGGGCGAGAGGTGCCGCGGCGCGCGCGCGCCCTGCGGGGCGGCGGCAGCGGGGGCGTGCGGGTGCAGCCGCGCGCGATGGCCGCGCCCGCTTCGCCGGTGGCGGTTGCGCTGGGGTCCCGGCGCCGAGCAGAGCCGGGAGGCAGCTCGTTTTGCAACCGAGCTGCTGCAGCGGGCTGAGGGCGGCGCGGCTCCTTCCCGGTTGAGGGCGTGCGAAGCTGCGTGCGTTTTTTGTTCCACCCGCGACCCGTTTGGCTTCGGTCGCCCGCTTTGCCGAAGCGACTTTTCAGGAATTTGCTGTGTGTTAACCGATTTTCCCCCGTTCCGACCAGCGTGCGAGGTTGGAGCGCGAGCCTCTCCTCCCTCCCCGGCTCAGCCCCAGGCGGGGCCTCTGCGGGGGCTCCGAGGGGGGCTCAGGGTGGAGGGTGGCCGCGCGTGGACAGCGGGCGGTCCGTGGCTCCTGTGGCTGCCCGGGACCGATGCCGGTAGGACTCGGGCGCCGGCTCGGGTGGGTGTAAAGCAGTGCTGGAGGGAAGAAGGCGCGAGGTCCCTCCGCCGTGAGGCACCAGTGACACAGTGCGTGCCGTCCCACCTGTGTGCGCTTGTACGGAAGCCTGGGGATGTGTTGCAGGGTCACGTTTATGTATTCTTTCTTAACGTATATGGACATACAGTGCCACACTGGAAAAGTAAGTTGATCCGGGCGAGGAAGGCGAGCGGTGGGAGCACAGTGTGTAGGACGCCTCTCCTTTCGCTACGGACCCTGCCGTGGTGAGCGCTGGCTAAAACTCGGCAAACAAATTTAACAGTGGCTCATGTACTTGGTGCCTGAAGAAAATGGAAGCACACTAAGGGGTGTTTGGAAGTTTTTTAAGATGCCTTCTTTAGCTTTTTCTTTGCATTTTATGTGTATTCTTACATTATAGAAGGGGAGAATGATCTCAGAATATTATATTCCAGCTATTTGTGTTTGCTGGGCGGGGGGGAAGAATCTGTGATGAAAGCAAGTAGTAGTACTCCAAAGTGGTACTCTTTCAGTGAGAATGAAAACACTCGCTGCTATTCACCTCCAGCATGACAAGAATCTGACAACACCATAGAGAGATCTTTAGTAAGAGCTGGGTGGGCAGCCTGATTCACATTGCTACTAAGAATGGACTTTATTAATGTTTTGTAATTCTGCTCCTACTTTGTAATCCAAAACTGCATTTTTCACTTGGACAGTGTAAAAATAGAGTTCCTGCCTCAAAACAGGACCCATTGGAAAGATGGTTCCAGACAGAATGCTGGCAGCAGAGGAATCATGCAGCATTATCTTAGCCCTTTGACATGAAGTATAAATACCCTATTCTGTATATCTGACATGAGTCTGCCTCGTGTGTGCGATGTTGTCATACTGTTGCCCAAAACTCAGTTGCAGCGGAGGCCACGTAAGTTCAGACAGTGGCGGAAAACAGAACATGACAAAGCACACAGTGAAATAAACTGTCATAGCAAACTGCAGACTCTAAACCCACATCCGTGTGGTATGGTGTGGCTAGGACTGAACGTCTAGCCTCAAGCCAGGCTAGACGAGGTTATGGACAAGGCTCTTTCTAGCTCCATTTCCTGCAATGAGGACGTGTCAGAGGAGCCAAATGTGTGCTAGAAAATATGACATGTTAGAGGTTAGGATATGACAGAGAATTACATGACATCTGGCAAGTTTCTTCAACTAACCCTTTGTTCCCTTCAGTTACTGTCACATGTAAATACTAATTCCTGGATTCCACAAATATAATATTAATTCCTGGATTCCGCAAATTAGGAGCATGAGAGAACCTGTGAAGTACACTACAAATGTGTTTTGCTAAAAGCTTTGCAAAGATATTACAGGCACAGGTGAGAAGCCACCTCTACCTAAAAATCAAAGCTTGTTGCTGTACTGGTACCACCAGCCACATGTAACGCTAAGGTGCACGTGTTCAGGCTGGCTTTCATGGGCTGCCCCAGAACCAGAAGCAATGGAAGCAGCAGGCACTTGCACAGAAGCCTGTCCAAGCTAATAAACCATGCAAACACTCAGAAGGTTAAATACATGAAGTTACCCCATAATGTGCATTTTTTAGATGGGTCTTCATTTGGTTTTATTCAGGTTATCTCCTTTGATACCCTAATTACAAGTTTTTCAGTTTATTTTTTGCACCCTTCTGTTGAAGTTTCTAATGAGGAAGAGCAACAAAGTTGCTATACTCAGTATATACCCACACAAACAACAAATCCATTTTATTAAAGGGAGGCCAGATTCCTCTGTTTTTCTTGCTCATTATCGATTCCACTGGAGTACTTCACATTAGATGGGGCAGATTTTTCCATCATGTGAAGAATTTAAGGTAAATAATAAACCCTTGGCTAAAAATAAATATGGTTGTCCAGCAACGTCATGGAATGATTGGGCAGATCTCCTTAACCCATGTGATGGGGTGGGGCAGACTAGATAATCAGAAGATCAACTTCAAAAGCAATAAACTTACATTCTGGTCCCAGAGACTGAGCCAGGGGTAAGGTAGTGCAGTAAGCTTCAGTCTCATAATACATTTACAAATTCTTCCTAAACCAACTGATTTTTTTCTATAGGATCGTTCACAACTTTCTCTGATGTGGCACCCGGAATTTCAATGCTGTCATTATCGGTCCGGTTCCTATCTGGAGCTGCAAAAGAATGTTTCTTATCTAGGAAATGCCATATTCAGGCTTGTTTCTTCAAGAAAAAAAATATAGATCAGGAAGGAAGCTGTCTTGACAAACAACTAAAATGCAGTTATATTTCAGAGGATGGGACATTTACAGTTACTTTGATTTGTGTAACACTTGCTAATGTAAACACTGAATAAAACATGAACATTTCAATTGGGTATCTGTATTTGAAAAGACAGAAAACTAAGAGTCAAAAACTGTCACAGAGGCATAGCTGTCATGTAACGAGGACAGGTTAAAGGTGACTGGCAGACATGTCTACCCTAAATAAATCAGGCCACCTGGGAGGACTCCTGTATTTTAAGTGTTCAGTTAGTTCCACGTAGAAAAATCAGGTGCTTCTCCAACAGGAGGATGACCAAATGCAGCTCCAAAATGCTTGCATTGAACTTTGCTCCTCTCTCCATACTCCTTGTTTTAGAAAGCACTCTTGGTTTCTGAGAACATGGAATGTTCCTTTTAACGTCCTCTTCCTTGTTCCTCATTAATGCAACGCCTTTTGATCCCTCCATCTCTCAAGCGTTTCACTGCGGTGAGGTTCACATGCACATGGTGCATACAGAGAATAGGGGCACGAGAGGACACACAGGAGAGAAACTAGTCATGTGGCTTAATCCAAGAACAGAAGGCACACAGATATCATAGGCACAGTATAAGAACCTGAGGATAAATATCTGTGATCTGGATCACATTCTCAATGTATCAATTCACTCCCTGAACTTCTAAGTACAGGCCCTGTCTATTTGACTTTTCAAAAGCAGAGAATACTAGACATTATTAGAATCAACAAAAAACAGCCAGCCAGATCACCTCTGTAACTTCTTTCCAAATTCAGTGCCACCTTGAATGGGAAAAAGATGTCAAATGGGAGCTTCCAGTGCATTTGGGGCTGGCCTCGTGGAGGTTCTGGCCATTCCGTAATGTCAGTGAAGGTAACAACAGTTGTCAAAGGTACTGTGCTTGTGCTTAGGAACTGCAACAAGAAGGAAAGCACAAAGAGCTTAGCAAGCTTAATAACAAAAGATACACCTCTCCTCGATTTGCTAATGGAGACCCACTGTAGATGACTGGTAAGCAGGATGTCTTCAAGACTCAAGTGTTCCAGATATATTTTTAGTGAATTCCCCAAAATTGATACTTAGCAGGTAAATCAAGGGCACAGGTCTCAGGAAAAATCAGTAGCTACTGTGCATCATATGTTACAGAACTCCAGAGCAAACACAGTGACTCAAACTCTGCTAGAGTAAGCCTTCTGTTCAGAGGAAGACATGTCAGCTAGTTGGCAACAAGAACAGAAAAAAGCTAGCTTTATTTTTTTATAAAATTATATATTTCATGTAAGATAAGATCACTTGGCCCTTTGAACAGGTGATTGCTGCCAGAAACAGACAGGACTGATAACAAGGTTTATTCCTTTCAATAAAATAAAGCAGGGACCCAATGTAACAATGAATCTATTCTTCACATTTTAGGATATTGTTTCAGAAAGGAGACAGATTGGTAGGTCAGCTGGTAAAGATGGAACAGGGGACTGAACTTCTAAGGCCTGAGTTCCTTTCTGTTTCAACAGAATGGTGTAAAACAACTAACACACTTGCTCCCTGAGCTATGTGGAGTTTCATGGCTAGCTTGGGCTGATTTAAGATCACACTGCTGCCAAAAGAGCAACCTCACTCCCTGTCCTGGCTTCCCGGCTCTGCATGCTAGCCTCAAGAGAAGGAATCGGCTGGCAGCGTACCCTCTGTGCTTGCACTGATTTAAGCCAATCTGTGAAATCATTACCTCATTCACTTCCCTGGAAACAATGTGGAAGATTGCCTTTAGAGCAAAGTTGTGCAGGAAGAATTTGAAAAAGCTCCCAAGACAGAATTTGTGACTCTGAAGAGAAAAATACCGAGACTCCTGTTGAAGAATTTTTGTGGTACTTCTCAAGGCAGATTAAAAACACTTTTGTGCTTAAATATTAAAAAAAAAAAAAAAATTAACAATGCATTGGGCAGAGTTCTACTGCAATACATGGATCTACGTGGAATCTGCAAAGATGCATCACAGGCAGATTCTTTACATTCACTTGCACCAGCACCAATCCCGAGAGTGACAGCATGACACACCTCGGCCTGGCTGTGTGTCCATCCCCCAAGCCCAGCTCTGCTGCCCAAAGATGGCCCCCGAGCCTTTCCACTACAGAATGGCTACAAGACAATGCTGAGGCTGCTTCTTATCTCATCACCAAGGGAAACTTCTCTCCCTTGCAAGGGGTCTGTCTCTGGCACTTCTGCTTCCTGCCAGTTTAACCCCTTCCTGCAGTTGGGCCTTCTTGCCCTCCATGCCAGGTCATTCCTTGGTTACAAATTACCACTGCTGAGCAGTTACAACGAGAATTTTCCCTTCGCTCCTGATGGACAGAAATTCTCCTATCAATGAGTAAACACACAGTAGGCACAATTGCCTTAGTCAACAAGAAGCCTCAAAATGATTCTGGCTTTGTGTCTGGAACTTCAAAATCTGCCTTAAAATCAGAGATTAGTAGGGAAAAACCCCATACATGACCCCCCTCAACAGCTGGGAAAAGGCAGCCACAAGCAACTTCCAGGATGCTCCTGTATAGCTCTACATCATTTAAAGACTGTCTTGTATTTTCAGGAAGTCCAAATACAACTGTAACCAGATATTGTGGATGGGTGTACAAAATGGGATGTCTGTCTTGAGTTCTGTTTTCTGGTCCGTCACTAAGGCAACTCTCCAGTGACACAGTGTGGTCTAAAGGAAAAGGTTTTCTCTAAAGAAGGGATATTCCTTGGATAGAGAATCTGTAGGCTAAAACTGGGAAGTGACATAATTTAAAAGTAAAGCAATATACAGCAGCATTGGTGATCCCACTTGTATGCTTTCAAATGGCTGCAATTCTTAACTGCTGGGTGTGGTACTGACTGCTACCTTTTCTAAAATGCCTTTACTAACAATCCTAGTTTGTGGATTGCCACTGATAAAGTCAGTACTGATTTTAATGGTCTGTTTTTTTCCTGTTGCCAGAAACTTGCTTTCTTATCATTTGCTTTGCCATATACCTTACAGGTCTAAAGTAATTAGCATCAGTTGCTCAAGCAGATGAAATCTGAGTCTCATAGTTCTTGATTGGCTAATCCTTACTGAGGGATATGCACCCTGCACTTTTACTAGGAATGCAGGTCTCTCTCCTCAGACATAAGTTTTGTTAATGGAGCCATGTAACAGCTCAGATTTAGAAAATATCTTCGTGGGCTGGGGTGTTAGTTTGCCTCAGGGCAACATGTGTTTTACAAGGTGAACATTTTCCTATTGTGTTCTTTTCATGTATGTTGCAAGAAGGGAGGATGAAGAGGTACCATGAGGCACATCCAAGCAAATGATGTAAAATCTCATTTAGACAGAGTCTGAAGTTCAAAGAGTAGTAACAGTCCAGACAGACACTTGCCATGTCATACCTCACTGCCAGGAGAATGCCATGGGCAGGTGTCAGCTGCTCCCTCTGAAGCCCTTGCAGAGAAGTATAAGCCTTGAAATATATGTGCTGCCCAAAAGACCTTGTGCTTTGTGCTAGGCTGGATTCCTGACATCACCAAAATGGGATCCACTGACACATACTTGAAAAAGACTATTCATTCTCCTTTAGCCTGCTAGCTCCACCCTCCTGCTGACATAGAATAGTATGGGTTGCAGGGGACCTTTAAAGGTCATCTAGTCCAACCCCCTCTGCAATGAGCGGGGACATCTTCAGCTAGATCAGGTTGCTCAAAGCCCCATCCAGCCTGACCTTGGATGTCTCCATCATCTAATCTTCTCTTAGAAACCTGCTTTCTGGCTTACCACCTTTCCCCCAGTTCTTCAAATCTGCTGCAATCAGCATTAGCCTCTTCCTCAGCTACCTGTTGGCGATTTCAGAACCCCTAGAGGAATAGAAGTATCTTCTTGCACAGATTATCAGCATGCTGTGCAGTCTGTGAAATATAAATCAACTCAAATTCCATATCAAGGCTTTAAGAGACAACTAGATAAACATGTAGTTACTGAGTGTTTGTAACTGCAACTTTAAAGTTTTAGTCCTTAAGTAGCGGAAAGTCCTTAAGCAGTTGGAAAGAAAGTATCTTTTCCAGCTGTACAACTGGTAAGACCATAAAACCACCTTCCTCTATGAAACTGTTAAATAGAGACTCTTGCCATTGGTGCCAGACCACTGTAAAGTTCAGTAAATCTCAACTCAGTAATATCAAGACCGTCCGATTCCTTGGTTCTTAAATAACCTGTTAATACCATTTAATTACCTCTGTGTGTGAGGGAGGGGTTATAAATTCCATACCTTCAGGGGGTGGCAGCGATAAAAGTATCGTGCACCCAGTATTTGCGCTTGTGGGTTGGACAGGAGGCCCACCTTAGACCACAATATCTGTATCTCCAGGGTCACAGGAACCATGCAACAGTAAGTACAATTCACAGCCTGAAAATAAAATATATCCCAAACATCTTAATAGAATATTTTAAAGATTAAAAAAAAGACCATTATGGTCAAAGTCTAATATTTTGGATAGCATAGGTCACAGAACCTGAATCAGTCACTTCAGCACTAACTCCATAACTTCCGCTCAGGTCAGCCACCCATTTTAGAGCTATATCCATCTCATTGTTGTCTCATTTCCAAACAGAATTTGTCTCAGCTCTACCACTTGGATTTTGTATTCTATTAGACCATCTCCTGACAGATTAATAATTATTAGAATAGAATCTCCCTCCTCCATAAGTACTTGGATTACAAACTTTTACCCTTATTAGGTAATACATAAATACCCCTAGAAACTGGAAAATCAGAAAGGACGACAATAAAAAAAGCATCAAATTAATAGGAAGAAACCAGGTAGTATCAGTTCTAGAAGGCTGTCAGAAAACTAGGTAATACAGCACTGGATCCAGTATTAAACTCTTTTTGCCCATTTAAATAGCAGGAACGGGATTCAAGAGATATTAAATCTGTCAGGGTTTTTGTTTGTTTAGTAAGTATCCTAGTAATATGAACTGTAATAAGAATGACTGCTTACATGCATTTATACCCGAGAGTCAGTGGGTCA
Organism: Phalacrocorax aristotelis; assembly: GCF_949628215.1. Classification (NCBI taxonomy): domain Eukaryota; kingdom Metazoa; phylum Chordata; class Aves; order Suliformes; family Phalacrocoracidae; genus Phalacrocorax; species Phalacrocorax aristotelis. Next base: position 23,755,705 of record NC_134287.1, on the reverse strand, counting down.
TCACAAAAATAAAGTAATCCCAGGTAAAGAACAAGCTTGTTCTTTTTTTCCCCATGCCCATGCTTCCCCAAGGCAATACAAAGATAGGAAAGGAAAAATATTCACAGCTGGTCCTTTTGCATTCATATTACCTGCACACTGCAGTTCTGAATCAGAATGGTCGTCCACGCTTCTGCCTGGGTTGGATGAGCACTGCCAGTTATAGCAAGGTCCTCTACTCTGTTCATTCCCTGAAGAACCGTGTATAATTTCTTCTGGATGTAACTACAGTTACTTTCTTCCAGGATTGGGGATAGGCTGGAAATGAGAAAATAACAGCTTTGACAAAGTGATTTCCAGGACAGAAAAAAAATGCTGTCAACATCCTTCCTTCGTAATGAGTGTTTCTCTTGTCATTAGTCAACAAAATCATTACGGAAGTATTGGTATTAAATGGGTGCAGTGTCAATCCTCTCTGCAATGAGAAGGGAGAAGAACAACATGGCAGGATAACACATGATAAGGAAAACCAACAGTTCTTTAGCCATCTTATCGCATCAGTGGTTGTGTACTTGCCCTGTCACCAACAAAAGAATGATCCAAATCATCAAAGCAATCACTTTTTAAGGTTCCATTATAATTCACTCCTCAAATATAAAGTCTACTCTTGCCCAAGATATGTTGCCAGACTATAGCATCAAAATGTCCCAGAAGATCTTCACAATGTTCAGATTGTTCTAGAGGTCCACCATCTCTCTGATATTCAAGTCCTCTTAGAAGCATGGGAAAGATCTGTAGACACCCATCGGTGGCCTCAGGGAAGGACCTGGGTTCCACAGCATTATGTGACAGGCTATGGAAAAACATGCTAAGTGAGTCCACACTGTGTCAGGAAGGGCGACTGCAGAGTGTGTTGTTACCTGAGCTTGCAGCCTGTCCTCATATTTCTTCCAAATTGTACTGTGTGTCTGAGGAACTGTGAGCAGCTTCCATCACCTTCACTCTGTAAAACGCTCATCTGACAGACTCCATGTCAAGAAGCCAAACAAAAGCATAAACAGACAATATAGGACATGCAACTTGTATTTAACAATCCTCTCACCCCACATTCCTCCTTATACCTTTCACAGGACTACAGTTTGGTGGTGACCAAAAGGCCTGCTGATGACTGTAGTGTAATACTGAGGTATGCCCTCACATGTAAAGGTAGAATCTCAGAAGTCCCAACAGTAGAGTACCAGAAGTCAATAAACCCATTGATAAATAAAACTTGAGAGCAGAAAAGGATACGTGCTGTGTGGCTCCACTGTTTGCAATCAACAGTGGTGCTCCAGTGATATAGCCAGGGTTTCCACTTCTAGGCAACGTATGAGAAAGAGTCCTGGTCTACAAAGAGGCAAAGGGAAGAAAGGAAGGAAGAGGAAAATATTAGCACCAATGAGATCCATTCATCTCAGAAGATCAAATTCACATTCTCAAAAATGTAAATGTAACCCATTTTTTGAATGACTGAATATTATGTACTACTAAAACCTCCATTACTTGTTTCCAAATCCTCTTTATTACCTGGCAAGTTCATCTGCAGTCTGGGAGGTAAAAAACTAAATGTCAGTACCCTGAAATGTGGTACTACCAGGACAGCTCTTGAGAAAATGAATTCCTATTGCTCAACATTTGTCTCTAACGAAGTGAACATACCAGTCTAGGCAATTCTACAGATGATCTACAGACAAACCCTGCCTTGACCCCAATTCTGAGCGGCAGATTCCACTTCTAAATTTTTTATGGGGAAAGCCTCTGGTTGCACTGCATACTTCCCAACCCCTGAGGTCACCACTTATCCCACTTTACATTGCCTCTATGGGACAAGGTTTATATGAACTTCAATGCACCTGAGTATTTCCCAGATTTCTACCCTGTCCAAAGTAACTCTTTTTCCTGCTGCATGGGAAAAGTCAGATAAGTACCTTGAATAAATTTAGCAACTTTGTTCACAAACACTGAGCACCTCAGACAGAGTACCAGCTCCAACCCCTTGCTTCACAAGACCATGCCGGTGACTCTGATCTCAGTCTCTCCCCTTCTCCCCTCCACCTCCATCCCCCAAAAACAAAACATAACAAAAAAAAAAACCCAAACAAAAAACCAAAAACAAACCCAAAACAAATCAAAATGACAGCAAAAAAATTAGTCAGATAAAAATAATCAACCTCTTCAAACTTATGCAGTGCAAGACTGCATGCTTCCTCTGAGCCTGAGTTTTCCTACTCACATGGTTTACTTGAGACCAGAGCAGGGTTCCCTCCTTCCTTCGACCACCAGCTGTGTCCCAGGGTTCTGGAACTGCCACACCACAGTGACACTGCTCTAGTCCTTTCACATCTCATCTATACAAAACTGGGTCACAAACTACAGACTACAAACTTGGTAAGAGCCCAGGGAGGATGGGGGGACTGACCCAGAAGTGCAAAGTGAAGTGCTGCTGCAGAGAGGATCCTGAGTTCCCAGAGATGTTGCTCACTTTGAACCGGACAGAAACACTCTGAATCCCATGCGTGCCACTGAATTCTATCTCATAGTTCACCTGAAAGTCCAGTTCAGAGAAGAATCAGTCAGGTAATAAGGCAATGACTTTAAGCTGCTGTTGAGCTGCCCAAAGGAAAGAAGATTCAGATACCTCAGAAACAACATTGTTACATGTGTTGTCTTTCATGTGGGGAGCTCCAGGTGGTGCAACTGCGGTGACCTTTACCTGGAGACAGTAAACATATTAACAATTAGCAATTGTTTAAAAGGAGAGTGCCTTTCTTACTCTCTTCCGCTGCTTTTCCATCCAAGTCAGATTTACCTTCCTGTTGTAGTTGTGATCTGTGGACACATCACCCTGCTGCAGATGCCCCTTTTTTTCTGAGAAAACAAGCTACTTCCCTGACTCCATGGCCCTATCTAGGCCCAATCATTTAAAAGTACATCTTTCCTTATATCCCCACCCCCTCTTTTTTTTTTTCCTATAATGTTTTTTTCCTATAATGTTTTTTTCCTATAATTGCCCAAAATATCTTCTCTCAGACACAGAACATTCCCATCCTCCCAAGTTCCCAACCCACGGGCATTACTATTAATACCTAAGATTCTAGATATGTTTTATTTCAGAAGCAGAAATTATTTTCATTGGCAATAGAGACTGACCTTCATGGACTCCACAATGGTGTCACTAACTGGAACCTGGGGAAAACAGAGACACCAACATACAACATCAAAAAAGCAATCAATTTTCTGGGTTTGCAGGTGTCTAAAGTCATGAAACCATCACTAAATAGAGCAATATTATATGGACAAAAGTTACTTTGTTTGTTCCAGATGTGTAAAACTTGTCATCAATTTGTGATCTAGAAATCACAGACATAATCCACAGAAAGTATTTTTAGAACATCTGAAGACAAATGTTATTCTTTGCCCTGCTAATGACCTGCAGAACGCAGATATTTTAAAATATCAGCATCTTTGATCCATTCCTGGAGCACTCCCTTCTGGAATCAAGTAATTACTTCAGGTTCCATTTAGAGGAAAAATTAAATTTTGGCCACAATGACAAAGAAAGCCCTGAAAACATGAGTTAAATTTGATCAGTAGAAGACTTTCTACTACAGTAATGTAGATTCAGGTTTCAAATATAAGGGTAAACTGAGTTATTAGCCTTAATAAGCTGTTAATATTTACACTGCCATTTTATCTTGGAACACCAGAGAAACTTGAGAAGGCAAGAGATATTTTCATGTTAACATTCAGTAAGTCCAGTGTGATGAACCCAGAGCAATAAATCGGTGACTTTGAAATTACTGTCAGGATAAAAAAATGGAGAAATGTATATGGAATACAATCTATGAATATAAACAATGCTAATATTGATAACTGGCCCTCAGTACGATTTTAGAGATAACTTTGTGTAAAACAAATCCTCATTCTTTACTAAGAACATGCATTACTTGGTTGATCAAGTTGATGGAACAGATAGAAATACTCTGAAAAACAGTCTGTTTAATATGCGAGAGTTCTGGTTAAACCATCAAAACTATGAAGTATCATTAAAGTACTTGTTATATGTTATATCAAAACTATGAATATCAATAAAGTACTTGTTATATGCATTAAAAATTTGCTAAGAACTGAAATTTATTGGAAAGTAGTTTGAACTGAGGGATTATCACTGATCATGACATTTTTAACAGGATTACCAGCAAGAAGGCCTTAACAATCGGGAGACCAGGGATGACATACTACATGACCTTCAGTTTCCCAGTTAGCTGAAGTTGCAGTGGAAGGCAATGGAAAGTCAAGCAAATAAGATGTTGAGCAAAGTAAGAAATATGACACGCACCTTTAGCACAGTGAAGTCACGGTAGTAAGAAGCAGCATCCAGGGCAGGGTCAGTAACGCAGCTCTTGCTCAAGTTGGCAAAAATCCGAGTACAGCTTGTGCTTTTACTGTCCAGGAAGCCTGAGTTAAGACATGACAACAGATAAAACACCCTATGAAATTCACCCTATGAAATTCTTCCCCCTTTACTAACCAGCAGGATTCCCATCAACACAAAGTCCACTGGCTCCCATTTTTACTGGCTGTCTAAGTGTGTTCAGTACAGATGATGAATCGAAGTAGATGAGGATTGGATCACCAGCCTGAAAAGACAATTTGGAGAAATCATAAAGTGACTGTGGAATACTAAGGCCAAGCACAAGGTAATGACATCATCAGGGCACAGAGGCAAATTTATATTTCTCCTTATTGTACACCCAGTTTTGTCTCAAGGGTTGTCCAAACTTCTATATACAAGAAAACTAATCAGAAACTTTTTACACAGTCAGGAATTAAAAGAACTGAGAAATAATATTACAGGTAGAAAAACAAGAATCTTTCAATCTGTTCTCATTAGATCTCATTACAGACAACTTTAGTAAAAACATATCTGTAAACTGATTGCTGTTTTCTTTCAGCTTACCCGATAAAAGGTAGATAATGATGGCTGGACTTGTGACGGTGCTAAGAAAGAGTGTCTGCCATACTTCTCCAAGAACTTCCAAAAATCAGATTCTTTGATATCCTGTGGCTGTTGGTAATGGTTCAGCTTTGCTAAAGGTTGAAAAGAGAAACAAATCCGCCAATATAAAATTGCTAGAACAGATAGATCCAAGGAAAAGTAAATATTGTGCCAAGGTTTTTAAAAGGAACAACTTCAGTAATTATAAGCTAGACAGTGCCTCATATTAATTAATCCACAGTAACACTGCTAACCGGTTAATATGAGCTATGAACAGAATGATATAACGAGTACTAGCTTGTAGTGTTTCATGGGAAACAGGTGTTAATACACAAAGGTGACTCTCCAAAAAGCATGAAAACTGCTTAAGATAACTATCTTAGTATGTGCTCTAACTTATGTAAGATGCCCAGACGTACCTGACATTTTAGTAACAAAACACTACCAATATACGAGTTCACTAAAAACAACATTAAATGGATTCAAAATAATTAAGGCTGGTAAAACTCAAAGAAAATATGAATAGGCATGCTAAAAACCCAGAGTTTCTATCAGTAGCCCACAGGAATGCCCTCCTGACCCAGTGGTATTCAGTTAGGGTCACAATGTTACAGTGTATTAAATTATTACTGCTAAAACACTAAGTCATAAACTGGCAAATTATTAAGGATATACTATGTAGACTCATCCTAATGGACTTGTGCAAACAATAACGTTTTTAATACATCCAAATAAAACGCCTTACAAGGTTTGAGGACTACAGATTGTACCGACAACAGGAGTGAGTGGCAGTACCCTCAATTACAGTAGCACCAAAAAGAGTTTAGGTCGTTTAGGGGGTTTGGGGCAGGGGAAAGAAAAAAAAGAACTTAAGCTCCCAATGTAATTTTGCTGTTCAAGGGCAGAGCAGATCCTCAGATGTACAGAGCAGCAAGCAGAAATAAAAGCTCTTTTTATATCAAAATACAGCATTAATCAACCAGTCAACTAAATCTTTTAAGGAGGTAAAGGCCGAAGGAATATTAAGCTCCTACAAGGTCCACAAAAATAGATGCACAGAGCAGCTTTCTTATTATACACTTGATGGTATAATCATTAGACTGAAAAAGAAAACATTGGTAGTTGTGCTACTCACAACCATTTCTTTTCTTTGGAATGCAGTTCTTTATGTACTCTTCTATTATCAAAGCTGAAGACTTGCTAACAGATTAACAACATTACATTATGCAAAATATACCTGAAAATTGGAAGAAAAAGGCCTTCTGCAGCAAAACTTAAGATATTCAAACTGTTTAAGTTTTCAGAGAAAATACACGTATAGCTTGTTCATAGTGTAGCTTGCTCAAGAAAGCACGCTGGCTACTGAAGGCTATTTAACTTGTAGAAAAAGGCAAAAAAAGAATTTCAGACAATTTAATTTGTCTGAAACCAAACTTTTAAAAAACAAACAAAAAGAACCCAACCCAGACAGGAGTCAGGCTCACGGATAACAATTCTTGTAACTTTAAAATGCACTTTTCCACTGATTTAGAAGCGGAAATAGCAGCAATATTCTCCTAACACCTGCAAAGACTAAAGACAAAGTTGTTATCTTGAGGAGCTAGTATGCAAAACAGGAATGCTTTAAAAAGTACTTTAAGTATTTTGAAAATATCCAGTATTTCCAACTGTCCGTGAGAACTGATGTCTTACTCTTAATGAAGTAATTGTCAGTTGGATCAGCAAGACTGCTTGACTCAGCCAGCTACATGATCATTAGACAGAAGGAACTGTTAGGGATGTAGTGAACAGTCACGCTTCTCCATTGCGTATCAATACAGTCTAAAACCAGTTAAAGACATATGTGAAACTCCACCCTTAGCACAAGACAGTGAAAATGCAGTACTGGGAAAAACTGCAAGAGGGAGAGAGGGCCACAGAGAGCACAAAAGAAAGAGAAGATGGGGTGTGATGAGCTATCAAGGTTAGAGAGGCCAAGCTGGGAACAGCTGTCAGATGGAGAGCACCACTACGAAAAAGAGGAAAACGAAAGCAATTGAAGGATGGCAATAGAAAAGTATGCAAGAAAGATGACTGGGTGAAGCAAAGGATGTTTTACACTTCAGGAAAGACAGCTGAAAGAGAGTACTGCAGTCAAGAAAGAATGAGGACAGTCATGGCAAGAGCCATTAGTGACAAGCAGAGGAAGGAAAAACCTGCATCTTTTAGAAGTATCGTAAAGAAGTTTTAGTAAAACTTGAACACTACTCTAGTATCTGCTATCAATGGTTCCAATGAGGTGGAGTCAACTTGTGCATCACAATCTCTTTGTTACTGGCCACGGTAATTCATTAGATTCAGAGCCTGTTCCCACTTGCCCTTCTCCAGGAGGCCCTCTGGAGCAGGCTTGATTATATTTCTGGCAGTGGCAGCTCATGTCACCATCCATCCTGGAAAGGCTTCTTCCACAATCAGTTGATGAGTACATATATGTTTTTATATTTCCTTGGGGAAGGCCAAAGGGGAGAAGGCTGTTTCTACTGGACAACTTTATCATCCTTCAGGTGATCCCAAATAAAGTCTTTCCCAGATGTTCTTCCAACAAGCACAGAAAAGGAAAAGGCCTCGTGAACAGTGAATCCTGTTGTTCCCAGGTGTGCTACACCTAATGTACATGTGCAATCAAATGTCTAGGGCTTGTGCAGTGGGCCTAATCATGTGATAGATATGAAGCCCAAATATTAAATGGCCAGAAAAACCTGGTGCCATCAATCTAGACACAGATGATCCTTCCTTTGAATGAGATTACAAATTCAGAATCCTTGTAATCCTATTTTTATGATACTATGGGTGGTGTGGGAAAAGGATAAAATATAGCTACTTCCAAGTTATAGGCTGGAATACCCAGGAGCCTGGTGGCACTTTCAGTTGTGGTTAAACCCTCATCAAAATTCATCTTTACCCGGAGACCTACTAAAAATTGCAGTGGGTGAAGTTCTAGCACTACTACCTATCATACGATGTACTATAAGGCACTCATTGTTTCTTTGCACTTCCCTGTATGCAAAACATTCTGACATCTGTGGAGAGCTGAAAGCAGGACTAGATAATAGTCCTATTATAGTGGATATATATACCTATACTAGATAAAGGAAGCTAACCCTGTTTTGACTAGTTGTTGGACCTGTTAATCTCCTGAACCCCTCCCAGTCTAAAACGCTCTATGATTTTGGTCAGAAGTAGGTGGGACTGTGGGTCAAAACTCCCAGGCAAAAGACTCAAAAGAGAACATAGTAAGTGTTCAAGTATGAGACCCTAGTGAATTGCAATGAATGCCAGAGAGCTGGACATCAAATGAGTCAAATGAAGTACAATGTGGAAAGCAGAAAGAGAAAAAAGCGTTAATGGCATACCCTATGAGGGTATATGATTACTAGAGAAAAATCACTGCCAGCAGAGAAGAAAGTATGAAAATAAGCATATGAAATGAAGAATCCAAGATATGGTAAGAAATCACTTTCTGAAAAGGATATTAGTGGTATATTTCAAACATCAACCCTTATTTGCTGCTCTAAGTGTAGCCAGCTAAGGTATCTCAGATACAAAAGCAATTGATAAAGGCTGATTTGTGTTTAGCCAGAGACCCTACCCTTAAATTGAGCGCAATGATCTTTTTGTCTTTGGTGATGGGACCCTGATTTACTATGGTCTCTCTGGAATTATAGCAGCCCAGGTAATTAGTAACAATTATAACATGTAAGTTTGAAAAAATATTCCCTAAGTAGAGGCAATCTATGAATTAAATGTGTGGAAACAAAGGTTACTTACAGTCATCCAGCTGCACGCAGAACAGCAGGTCGTGTCCACCAGGGACAGCCACAGTGTCAGTAGGATAAGGGGTGTTACTTCTGAACAGGAGCGATTTTTCCACACACACTTGACTCACAGACCTGCAAAGACAACGCCCCCATCCCCCCAGCAAACTGTTAAAGAGACTATTCTTGCATAATTTCATATTTTACATTACTAAATCCAGCAACGGAACACAGTATTACTTTTCATCGGCTTACAAAAGTTATTGTACAATTTGCATCGATAATCAATTACAGAAAGCCTTTCTCGTTATTGTAGTAACTTTGCGTATATGCTCTACTTGTATATTTAGAAATCACTCTGAAATTCCCTGGAACAAAAAGTGGTAAAGAAATTCAGCGTCCACGTAGCTCCCCTCTGTCCTCCTCACTACTGCAATCCGCAGACACATGGTTCCCCCACTGATTTTACTCTCCAAAAAGCTGAAACTGTCCTCCTCGCTGTCAGTACCTCGCAGGCTATAACTGCTTTACTGTCCCCGAACTGTACCTTAAAGTTCTTTTTCCCTAAGATAGGCTTCCGAGCTCCCACCGCCAACAGCTTCACCACAGAGTAACCAAGCCCTGCCTTACGGAGGCCACTGAAATGTCGGCCATGAGAAGCCTCTCCAAGGCCCCGACTCAGAATTAGGCTGGCCCGTGCCCGGGAAGCGAGGCAACACGGCAGCGAGCCTACCGCGGCCGGACTGCCGCTCCCGCCCGGTGCCCCGGTCTCCGGCCCCGGCCCGCCTCGGCACGGCCGCGGCAGAGCCCGGGGCGGCGCCGGCAACGGCAAGGAGCCCGTCCCCGGCCCACCTGCTGCCGCCGGAGAGGCGGGACGAGGCGGCGGCGCCGCGGTCGCGCAAGCCACAGGCGCCGGGCGGCGAGCGGTGGGCAGGGGAGTCGCCGGCGGCACGGCAGCGGCGGAGCGGCGGAGCAGGACCGCCGCGGCGGGGCCTGGCGGCGGACACCGGGGCGCCGGCCCGGGCCGCGCGGGCTCGGCGCGAGGCCGCTTCCTCGCTTCGGGGAGCCGCCCGCTGCGCGGCCCCGGAGGCGAGCGCGGCGGCGGTGGCCCCCGCCGGGGTGCCGGGGCTGCAGGCAGACAGCCGCGCCAGCAGCAGGGACAAGAGCAGCCCGCGGAACCCGCACATGGCGTCGCCTCGTCGCTTAGAAACGCGGCCCGCCGCTCCCCTGACGCGCGGAGAGGTGAGGCGCATGCGCGGCCGGGCCGGGGCCGCCCGGCGGGGGGGCCGCCCGGCGCGGGGGCCGGGCCGGACCGGGCCGGGCTGCGGCCGCCCTGGCTGTGCTCTCGGCGGCAGGGTTGAGGCCGGGTAGGTCTCTGCTGTGGGGACCCTGCGGGGGAGGGGCGGGCGCGGCGGCGCCGGCCCGGTGGGCGGTGGGGTGCCCCGGAGACGGCGACCTCCCCGCCGGGCAGCTGGCTTCTCCGCTGTTAGCTGCGGCGGACGCGGCCCCGGGTACGGGTCTCCGTCGTCATCAGGAGACGCAATTTCTGCCTCCCTGGTTTCGTTACAGAAAGGTTGGCAGCGAAGCCAGCTGGCGGTGGGGTTGTACCGGTCAGCATTAACGTTGCCGTCGATTCTGCCGGGCTGAATCTGCCCCACAAAACCCCGTGCTTTGTCTCAGGCGCTCAAAGCCGAGAAGCCCTCCGCCGCGGCTGCGGTGCGCGCCGGCGGAGCTGCCCCGCCTCAGAGCGGGGGGAGGCAGCGGGAGGGCTTCTGCTGAGGTTCCTGTTCCGGGCCTGCCCCGCAGCCTGTCCCCGGAAGGACGGCAGGCCGGCGCGTTGGGTTTCCCGGCAGCTCCGGGTGCCGCGTCAGTCCCCAGAGGCGCTGTGCTCGGAAGAGCGTGGTTTTTCTTAGCATAGTAGCTTGCAGTGGCGCAGCACGGTTTGCAAAGCCATCCCAGAAAAGGGGGTAGTGAAGCAACAATGTCAGGAGGTATGTGTTAGGAAGTAGACAAGCGATGGTATAGCCCTGTAATGCTAACTACGTGCACGTACATCTTCGAAAGTTAAATGGCACGCTTACTGTATACTTAATGTTTTAAAGATGTTGTTCCATAGTGAATCTTGGTACGTTATTTCTCTGGTAGAATTAAAGAATTATATGGTGCTTAATTTGTTGGGTTTTGCTTTTCTAAAGTAGCATGTTTAAGAGTTAATATCAGATAACTGTAGATACCCTATGTTAAAAGGTACTAGAAATCACCAAATGTTAATGTATTCATATTGTGGCATAAGGATTGCCTTAGGGCGGTTGTGTGTAACATTCACCATGAGATATCCTCCTATTCTGCTATCATTTACATGATACAAACTCAGTAAGTCACTAATCTCTTCTTTACATTACATTGCAGTGCATCATTCGTTCTGCAGAGCTGCCTAGGGAGAAACACAGTATTTCAGTAATTCTAGACTTTTTATTACAAGCATTTCTATGTGGTGGTTCAGATAGGAGAAGATTCTTAATTTCCACATAATGAAAATTCTTCTTAAACAAATGCCAGAGCTCGGTTAAAACCACACACAGCTAATTCCTGGCTAAGTTTGGCTTGTAAAGTTACATTTTTAAATTTAAAATGTTATTGGAGCTAGTTTTTCTGAGGTTCTTTTTCATGCAATATCTCATTAAAGTCTGAAAGTCACTGGCACAATATAATATAGACAACAAAAGTCTGCCTGCATTCAAAGAGTCAAATAAGGCAAACTCACGACAGAAAGCATGTCAAAGATTATTAAAAGCACAGGTACTGTAACTGGGCCAGATGCTCAAGGTTGCTGGTTATGAGCTGTTGGAAGCTTAGGGGGTTCCTTACTGAGGAATACTGCAATACCCTGTTCTAAACTCTTCTTTAGCCTTCTACTGTGCATCTCTGTCCAAGGAAAGCTGACTGGCTGGACCTTTGATCTGATCTAGTTACATTCTTATGCTCTTCAGTAAGTACTAGACTTTAATCAGAAGCAGAGATGGAGAAGATATTTTTTTGGCAAGAAGTAATAACAGCACAGACAACGGCTGCATTTTACCATTGGATATTTATTTATCATCTGCTGTCTCCTACTCCCTAAAATACTTACTTCCACTCCTAAGTAGATGTACTTCTCCAGTGATTTGGTTATGAGTGCTTTCTAAGAACATACAACAAAAATTTAAATCCAAATAGGCTGAGTTAAGCTCCTATTCAGAGAGTTAAGAATGGAAATTAATTTGATACAAGTTATCTGTTTATAATCACTTTCTAAACAAAAAGAATAAGATGCATAGTGCCTATCGATAATACTTCTAGTTTGTCTAAATCTCTTTGCTGCCTGGAAATGTTGTTTCTCCCCTTTGTTGCTCTTTATGTGCAGCCATGGCTTTATGTTAGTACGCAGCCTGGGGATAAATGGAACGTATATGTCTAGTCTTCTCAGAGTCATACCTGATTTCCAGGGCACATCATGAGATGGCCTTAAGTTCCCCTGAGATATTTAGCGTAGAGCAGAAGGAAAGGAGCAACAGATGAAAAAATGTTACAGAAAACCATTTTTGTTCTCTCTTACACGGTAAAACTACATTACAGAAAAGGCCTTTGAGAAGGATAAACTTGTAATGCATGAAATGAGATGTCTGAGTCTGCAAACCAGAGCATGAAAGAGTCAGGAGGCGATTATAATTAAAAAGTTAGTGCATATGGAGCAAACCAATGGTACTATTCTCGTTAGAGAGTATTGGGTCCTACTGTTTCTCAATCTCATCCTAGTTGCCTCACCTGTCCAGGAGGACTGGAATCAGGCACATCATCCAGTAGTACCTCATGTATTCAAGGAAAGTGAAAGAATTCCTATGCAAGGCAACTGGAGTGTGAAATAACCTCCCTGATGCACTTTCTTTTGACCATTTACAGGAGACGTTCTATTCTTAAAGTTTTAATTATGTTGGTTTGGTCACAACAACCCCGTGCAACGCTCCAGGCTTGGGGAAGAATGGCTGGAAAGTGCCCAGCAGAGAAGGCCCTGGGGGTGCTGGCTGACAGCCGGCTGGGCGTGAGCCAGCAGTGCCCAGGTGGCCAAGGAGGCCACCAGCCCCCGGGCTTGTGTCAGCACTGGTGTGGCCAGCAGGAGCCGGGCAGGGATGGGGCCCCTGTGCTCGGCACTGGGGAGGCCCCACCTCAAATGCCGGGCTCAGGTTTGGGCCCCTCGGGACAAGAAGGGCCTTGAGGGGCTGGAGCGTGTCCAGAGAAGGGCAGCGGGGCTGGGGCAGGGTCTGGAGCACAAGTGTGCTGGGGGGCGGCTGAGGGGGCTGGGGGGGTTTAGCCTGGAGAAGAGGGGGCTGAGGGGAGCCCTTCTCACTCTCTGCAGCTGCCCGAGAGGGGCTGGAGTGAGGGGGGGGTTGGTCTCTGCTCCCAAGGAACAAGTGACAGGATGAGAGGAAACGGCTTCAGGCTGTGTCAGGGGAGGTTTAGGTTGGATATTAGGAAAAATTTCTTTACTGAAGTAGTGGTCAGGCATTGGTGCTGGCTGTCCAGAGCGGTGGGGGGGTCACCATCCCTGGGGGTATTTAAAAGACATGTAGATGTGGCACTTCAGGGCATGGTTGTGCTGGTTTTGCCTGAGAAGGGGTTAATTCTCCTCACTGTGGGGGGCGGCTGCCTTTTCAGCTTCCCGCGCTCTGCCGCGTGGCGGCGGAGGCTGGGAGGGGCGGGGCCATGGCGGGGGCGGCTGACCCCGACTGGCCAATGGCGGGTTCATTCCATACCACGGGACACCATGACCAGTATATTAAGGGGGGGCAGTTGGTGGATCGGGAGCGCGGCGTCGGGTCGGCGGGCGGCGTGGGCGGTTTTATTCGGCGGTTCGTTCCCCCTCTCCCCTCCCTTCCCCCCTCCCCCGGGGCTTTGTGCCTCTCGTTGTTCTCCTTTACATTGCATTTCTATTGTTGTTTCTTTTAATTTTAATTATTAAACTGTTCTTATCCCAACCCACGAGCGTTACCCTTCTGATTCTCTCCCCCGTCTACCGGTGGGGGAGTGAGTAAGCGACTGTGTGGGGCTGAGCTGCCGGCCAAACCACGACAATGGTTTAGGAGATATGGTAGTGTTGGGTTGACGGTTGGATTTGATGATCCTGGAGGTCTTTTCCAACCTTAATAATGATTCTGTGATTCTATACTGTAATCTCTTTCTCTGTACAAACAGAGGTGACTGTAGTGCCAGTAAAGAGTACACCAAGACCCTTTAGCAAAAGCTATTGGTGATTAGCCAAAAAACAAACCAGGAGTACATTGTTTCTATCTACAAGTTGTCAGGAAGTCATAACCACTGTTGGGTAACAACTGGGGGGGATGAATACCTATTTCTTAATTTCCAGATTTGAGTATCACAGTCATTCTATATTGGGCTACAATTTAAGAAATGTCAGAAAGCTTAGCTAAGTAAAATGTGACCATCTCCCAAATCTATGGTTTTTTTTTTAATGAATTCTTTGATTCAATTCCTTTCAGTTCATTCCCAAATTAATTCAAGTGGGTGATTTTAAGTTGGTCTTTTTTGTTTGTTTCTTTCCTGTCTGTATTTTCCTGGTCATTTTACTATAACATAATGAGTAGATTTTTATACTCACTTTTATATCACAAACCATGTGACCACTTCTCATTATGTAGCAGTCAGTAATTTTTAATTAAATTTGGGGATAATATACCCAGATCCTCAACACAGGTATTTGATGAGGATGAATAATAAATGAAATAATTTGAGACCTTTATATTATTGTGGTGCCATTTTGACTATTATCTACATTTCAGGAGTGCTTCTTTCTGAGTCAGTATGCATAGAGCTTCCACGTCTTGATTTTTATATCAGGAGACACTAGTCCTAGCTGTGTCTGGGATTCTGCCAGAGGACATCAAGAAGAGGCTGACAGTAGCTGATTCATGGCACTAAGAGGTACAAAGTTTGGGTACAAACACTGTAAGGATATGATGGTAAGTCACAGTAAGCCATGGCTGTAACTACCTAACATAATTACACAATAATAATAATATTGCTTTTTGCTTCAGAATCGCCACAGATTTGCTATAGAGTTTCCCTTCCTTGCCCACCTAAAGTTTTCACATGAGTTTTTTTTCTATTGATTAACACTGATACAAGCAAGACGGTTACTTAATTCCAGCAGACTGTGTGGACGCAAGTAGGTAGGAGGACAGGTGGAGAACAGGAAGTAGCCTAGTGAATTCCTTACAGGTCCTTGTATATATTCGTCATGTTTCCAATGCTTCATAAACTGAAGGATCTTCTACTGTTCTGAAATATACGGTATGTATGACTTATTCAGTAGCTGGGCCTGCAGCATAAGAATTTGTTGCGCTTACCACTTGTATCGGTTGTCACCCTTATGGCCTCTCCTCATCTTTTATTCAGCCGAGGATGACTGCAAGAAACATCTCTGGAAACTCGCCAGCAAAGCTGCACTTCAGAACGATGTGTTCTGTCCATCAGGATTGGAACACCCTACCAGTACAGAATTTCAGTTGAGCTTGAAGTACAAAGGGCTTAGGTTTAAAATTGAATTTGTACATGTAAGCCTTTATATTGTCTTCCTGAATTCAGCGATTTACCTCATAGAATCTGCCATGACTAAGCAGCTGGGGGAGACTGAAGGCCTAAAAGCTTCATTTGGTATGTCTTGATGGCAGTGCGGACAGGGAGCTTCCAGGGTTTTTTGACTGTATCTCTTCTGGACCTTCTGCCTGAAGGTTTGGTTTCTTTAGTCATAAAATTGTGCCTGGTGACATACAGTGAAACGAGTCTCAAAAGATAATTGTTCATACCCTAGCCTACGGCTTCCTTCGGCATGGGCAGAAATGATCCAAATGTCCTTCAGTATTTTGTTCTGCTGGAGCCCAAAGCTTCAGTCACTGGCGGCATATGCTTTATTTCAAAAAGACAGGGACAAAAATCACTGGTGATAGCATTTCTTAGCAATACTTTTATCTACAGGAGGCTATGAATCATTGGCTTTGTTGATCTGCAGCTGTCTGAGAAGTGATTTTATGCGGTGTGTGCTTAATAGTGAAAGTGGCATTACACGCTTAAATGCATTGATTTTTAGGGGGAGTAAGAGATCTGTGCCGTGGTGTAAGTCACAGCAATAACACGCAACCTTTCCCGGAGGAAGATGTTTTTACCTTCTTTCAGAAACAGATTTCGGAGCGAGCCGTGCCGACTCCTTTGCGCTTTTGTAACGCCTGTCGCCGTGGGCCTTTCCGAAGCGGGCAGAAACAGGCCTGCCGCCGGGTGCTCCGCCGGCTGCTCCCGAGGGCAGCGCTGCCGCGGGCCCCTCAGCGGCGCCCCCCGAGCGCGGGCCGAGGCGGCGGCCGCGGATCCGCCGGGACCCGCCTCATGCCTGGGGCGAGGCCGGGGGCGGGGCGGCGGGCGAGGGCCCGCGTTGCGGGAGCGCTGCTAGGATACGGGTGCTGGCCGGAGTGGTAACGGGCACCCTGGGCGGCGGCGGGGGGCGCGGAGAAAGAGGGTCGGGGGCCGGAAGCGGGGAGTTGGGGCAGGTGGGGGATCGGGGCGGCGGCGGGACCACCGGCGGCCGCCCTCTCCTCGCGTCGCCGGGCGGACGCCTTCTGCAGCCGGTTCTCTCGGTCGCTCGGGGAAGCTTTCGGAAGGTCTGTTGGAAAACGCCTCTCCAAAGCCTGGTGCTCCTTCCGTAGATCTGCCCCACGTCCCTCGGGGCGAAGCCGCGCCCGTGGCAGCTGTGCGCCCCCCGCGGAGGGGCGCGGCGGGCGGAGGCGGCGCGCGGCATGGAGCTGGCCGTGAGGGAGCGGCTCTGGGCCGCGGGGAGCCGCCGAGGTACGAGGGTCCCGGGCGGCTGCCGAATCGTGCCTGTCTTTAAAAATAAGTAAAATAAAAATCGCGCTTTAAACACGAAAGCTGCTTGATTTTGATCTCTTTTAGAGAAACTGTATTTTTTCTCTGAGTGCTTTAAATGTACTTCTTAACTATGAAAAGAAGTAACTGCTAGAGTGTCCTTAATTCAATCTGGTTTTTTTTGCCCGTGAAGTTTACTTCATAGGAAGGATCTAAGGATCAAATCTCGAATTTCTGTGTCAAAGGGAAGAGTTCAGGGAACTGCAAATCAGGCCTTCAGAGTAGTTCACTTTCTTGTGTGCTAACATTACTGATATTAAATTGTTAATGCTTCGTCTTAAAACTGCAGCTGACTTTGAACATTTGTTTGATATTTTCTTAAAAATTCATAATTTATTTCTGTAAAGGAGAGGCAGGATGGCATTTAGTTGATTTGAAATAAGGCAGTCATGTCTGTCACTCCATCTTGAAACATAAATTATCTGAGTTTTTTTTTTAATCCTTTTTTATTTCAGATGTTCAGGCTTTGAAGAATGCTTATGAGTTAATCAAATCAGCCAGTCAAGGAAAATCTGCACCTGACACATCAGATAACTTCAGCACCGACTTATATGTTTTATGTGCTGAACAAGCATTTCAGGTTTGTAATTTATCTGTAATGAATAAAAACAGTAGTTACAGTTGTTAAAGTTACTACTAAAAAATAGTCTCAGAAGTACCTATGAAAAATATTAGTCTTCTGTTTTTGGAGAAGAGTTGTTTTAACATGCATTTTCAGTTAAAACTCACCCTCTAAATGATCACTTCTTTATAATCAGTCAGCAAACTGTGGTTTGTGAAGCTTGTAATTAGACCGAAATATGCAAGGTATACCATGGTAATGTAAAATAGTTCTCTGTGCCCGTTTTTTCTTGTTATGGAAAACTAACCTTAGCAATTTGGTTATGACTGAAGAAAATGTGTTTGTGAACAGTCCCTCTTAGGCAAAAGAAGAAAAGGTGACATGCTGATTATAAAAGATTGTTGCTCATTGAGCTAACTTCTACAAAATGCGGTAGAGGTTCTTAATTTTGAAGTATTTTTAAAATTTCAATCCATGGACACAAGCGATTGGATTTCAAGCAGACAGAGTTTCCAATAAAACATTTTTCTTTTCCAAGTTGCAAGCCTCTCAAATTCCGTCTGTTGTCTGAAGCTTGAGGTGTAGCACTGACACCCATACAAAATCCTGTGGGCTAATAGCTGCCTTTTAATGAAAAAAATTCTGCTAAGAATTTTGCCTTTATATTAACAATTCTGTTAATAGCTGTTAAAAAAGGAAAGATTTTTTGTATACTGTAAGGGGTTCTGTGACTGAGTGACTAAGGAACTTTGTTAAATAAAGGAGCTATTTTTCTACACATTTGGAATGACTAAAGTCTTGCTTTAAGCTTTAATAAATCTTAATGGGTTTGTACCAAATCTGACATGCAGCTTTATGGAATAGTCTTTGCATACTGGTATGCAGTTAGATGTTATACTTTGATTAGGCATTCATTTTTAAAAACTAACAATTCTTAATTATTTGCTGCATTTTAAAATTATTTTTTAAATATTAAATTATTTTTTTAAAAACTTAGCTGGGATATCTGGAAATGAGCAGTGACTGTCTACAGATGTATTTTAAAGGAAGGTTTCCTGTGAACCAGTTTCTTGGAAGAGCATATTTGTGTCAAGGCCAGCTGCACACTCCACTCTCTACAGAGAATTTGGTGAGAAGTTATGAAGGTTGCATTATATTTAGCCAGTTTCTAAGAGTATTTCTTCCTGGGTTTTTATGTATTGCGTTCAGTAATTTAAAATACACACGGGTAATCAGGACTGTAGGAAGAATCAAAGGAAAATATATTAACGGGTAGTTTGGAAGTAAAGAAAACTTACCAGCTGAATTAGACTAATGTTGCAAATACTTTGGTGACGAAAAAAAAAAAGAACGCTTGCAAAATTTTTCAGATGATTGGTTGTTCTAAAGTCAACCTTTTCACTTTTTACATTAATATGATACTTTCAGACCAAATTTAACTGTAACTGGTAAAACAGCTACTGGTTTTGTTCAGGATCAGAGTTTCACAGAATCATGGTAAATGGAGGACTAAAGAGGCTGTCAGAGAGGTTGTACAGTTCTCTTCTGTGTCAGTGTGCTTCCACTACTGATCAGTAACCTCTCCATATAGTACTTTGAATCTGGCTTTCTGAAATGAGATTTGAAGCTTTCTGGTAGCAACTCAGCAGGATACTTCTACTTCTGAAAGCTTTTGTGCTACTATTCGGTGATACCATGTCCGTACCTGATGAGTAGTTCTTACCTCCTCCTGACTTTAAAATGGAGTGGGGTCTGTTTCCTGTCTTCAGTATTTCACTTGTCCTTGTACTGTGGTCAGTCAGCTTTGACAATTTGTCATTGATACCTGACCCCCTAAAATGGCCATAACAGATGTTTGTGTTATTTGTGTTCACAAATTTCCCTGGCAGATGTTGCTATAGTTTTTTTGAATAATGTGTTTGAATTAACTTTCAAGCTAGAATCTTTTCCCTACTATGTTATCTGTACTTGCTCTGCCTTCTCTGAGCGCATGTGCAGAACAACTGAATCTGTGGTCCCCTCAAAACTTTGTACACATTTGAAAAGTGTTTTCTAATGTCCAGTTAGCCTTTTATGTTTCTAAATTAAACAAGCTATTCTGTGATGTTTTCTAAATCTCAGGCAAATTTTGCTGTTTTCTTCTTCACTCTTGCTAACTTTTTAGAAGTTAAGAACCATCCCA
This sequence comes from Phalacrocorax aristotelis, assembly GCF_949628215.1. NCBI lineage: Eukaryota > Metazoa > Chordata > Aves > Suliformes > Phalacrocoracidae > Phalacrocorax > Phalacrocorax aristotelis. The sequence continues at coordinate 23,736,185 of NC_134287.1, read as the reverse complement.
GTATGTGCAATCCTAACTTGGTTCCTTTGTGCTGGGTGTTGTAATGTGCTTTTAAGATACACTTTTTATTGGTTGTAAAGTTTTTTTCACTGCTGTGCTCCTAGATAGTTTATGAAAATAGAAGTGGCACAACATCTCACTCTGTATTACTAGTAATCATTGTTCACTTAGAAAAGATAAATTTGTCCTTATTTTGGTTTCCATCCTAAGGAATCCTTGTTAGCTGATTAAGATGCTTATGTTCTTAAGGGCCAAGTAACACTTTACTACTACAGTATCTAATACCTCTCAGGCTCTTAATCCTGGTCCTCTCTTTATCTAGACAGTTCTCACTCGTTGCTCAGTAGCCTTCTTATGCCAGTACCAGAGTCCAGTAAATCAGTCCTAACTATCTTGGAGTTTTTACTTATTCTGTTCTGTCTCACTATAGAGAGCCCTCGGGTGTCACCCCCTTCCTGCCCATCCAGGTCCAACTCCACTTTGCCATTTCCACTGCATCTTTCTCTTAGGCTTTCAAAAATCCCTTTTTATGATCCCATCAATCTTTACATCCTCCCTTCATGTATTTGTACGTACTGATGAGATCCCCCTGAGCTGCCTTCTCTAGGCTAGGCTAAGCAGTCCCAGCTCTCTCAGCCTTTCCTCAAATGAGAGATGCTCCACTCCCGTCATCATCTTTGTGGCCCTTCATTGGACTCTCTCCACAGTGTCCATGTCTCTCTTGTACTGGGGAGCTCAGAACTGGGCACAGAACTCCAGGTATGGCCCCACCAGTGCTGAGTAGAGAGGAAGGATCACGTCCCTCAACCTGCTGGCAACTCTCCTCCTAAGGCAGCCCAGGTCACTGTCAGCCACCTTTGCAGCAAGGACATGCTGCTGGCTTGTGTTCACCTTGGTGTCCACCAGGACCCCTGGGTCCTCCTCTGGAAAGCTGCTTCCCACCTGCTTTAATAATAAAAAGAGCAGCCTGACACACCATTCAGTTGATAAATTCTTGTTGGAGCTTTTCTGAAGAAAATAATACCTCAGGTTTTTTAATGTGACAAATCAATATTTTTTTTTCCTGAATTTGCTCTTGGATGTTTCTGAGCTTTCTTTGCTGAAGGCTTAAAAAGTAAGCAGCTTTACAGTTTTGGAGAATTTCAGTGCTGATAACTAAAGTTTGGCAGAAATTAAAGAAACTGAAAATATAGTCTTAAAATTTGAAGTCAGGAAAACATAGTGATAGGCAATTCTACCTATTTTTAGTTTTTCTGTTTCTATGGCAGCAAGTTTTATTTGAGATTGGTCTGAAAAGAAAAATTGTGAGATGTGAACATATTGAAATAAGAAAACAATGTACTGATTTATAAAAGCCATATTCAAATTGCATTAACAATTTTTTGTTCTGTTCTAGGAAGAGTTTGAAAAGTTTGTGCTGTTTTTTATGAAGGCAATAGATTTTGCCATCCGTGATAGAAGGTAGGCCCTACTGATAGGATTAACTCTTTAAATCTCAGGAGATTTTACTGAGTTAGGTTTTCATGAATGTTTGTCTCAGATTTTCACTAGGTAGTCTGGAGTTGTGGTGTTTGGTGGTTTTGTTTTGGTTTTTTGCTTCTGTGGATTTTCCTTCCACTTTGTTACTGCACTTCTATAACTGCTGTGCATGCTGCAACAATATAAGTATACTGAACAGTCTTAAATAGGCGGGATGAATCAGCTTCTTTAAGATATCTCTGCGTGTTTCTTCCCCTCTTGTATTTATGCTCCGTAGATGGAGAGCACCATGTTCACTTAAATTAAGTGGTTAATTACTGGGTAGAGTGTAATTGCAAGAGTTATTGCAGTGTTCTTGTCCTGTACTTATGTTCTCAGTTCTTAGTCAAGATTGGTTCTTATCTAAACAAATAGGAAAAGTTCCAATTTTTGCTTCTTAGAAGTGTCTTAAAATATTCTGCCTGTAATTTTATGTTTATCTAAGTCCATGAAATGCTAAATTCTTGATTCTTGTTTTTCAGCTATTATTTTTTGATATATAATGCCTCAGTTCTTTATTGGCAACTTGTGAGGCCATATCTTAAGCCTGGATTCCGCTGTCATCTTATTCCCAGCCTTTCTCAGATTGTTAAAGCATTAAACCAAACTGAAGAGCAAGACAGTGAATGGAGAGCAGAACTCATGATGTAAGTTTAATCGTATTTTTTCATATGGGCATTCTGTAATCCTCTTGTACATGTGGCTGCCACCTGAGGTAGTCTTTAATAATGTATATTCCATTGGTAACATTGTAGATACAGTTATTGTGGAAAGTTTAATAATTTTTAAAGAGATATAAATGGACACTTAATATAAAAGGTGCTTCATTTTAATATTTATTTTGAGGTTAAAATTTTAGCAGCAGAGGCAGTTACGCCCTAGGTCTGGTCTGAAGTATCACAGTAATTTTGGATGTAGTGTTTGAGTCATTGCTTATGTTCAGTCCTTTTAAGTGAGGAGAAAGTTCTTAAAAACAGGATTTTGTCTGTCTTCTTCAGGTAAAGAAACATAACCTTTAAATAGATAAACAAAGATCTCTTCTGTCCTCTGATCCCTGAAGGGAAAGGAACAGACTGTAAGGTTGTGAGAATGCATTCAGGATGCCTTCTAATTTCCTCCTTCTTCATTATGAAGATTTTATATATATTGACCTAAGTTATCTTCTCACTACTTTTTTCCTCTTGTTAACCCATAACTGTGTGTTGAAATGCAACTTTCTGAAAAACCAGTGAGCAAAATAAGGATTTGTATTGCTAATACAGCAATTAAGAGTACAGAGATGAGTTGTTGTCAGTAGTGATGTGGTTTTTATATGTCAGTCACATGCTTTAATGTATAATTTGGTACTGTATGGTTCTTAATCAATGTAATTAGTTTACATCAAGCTTTTTCCTTTCTAGTTAGTATCGTATCCAGTTTTCTTTGGTATTAAATTAAAGGCTGTCCCTGCTACTTTGGACATACTTCTTGGCCTAATGTTTCAAAGCATAAATGAAATAGGTCTTCTTTTAACCAGTCTTATGCAAAATAAGAGCCCAAAATTTATGCAAAGGAGAATAACTTGCATAAACAAGGATATTAAGATTTAAACCAACAGGTTTTCTTTCTGAGAATTAACAAAGGGAAATAGATTGGTTTTTTGAGAGTTAAACCTCCCAACAAGGTGAAATTAATATCTTTAAGTGTTATGGAAAAAACTTAGAATTAAAAGCCTAATAATTTTTAGGAAAGAGATTAGTAATCTAGGGCTGGATAAAAATGCCTTCAACATTATGTCTGTCATAACTGACATTTGTCAACTAATTGCAAGTTTTATCTAGGAAATATATAGGGTGTTTTGCATGCATACTGTTCAGAAGTGTATATAGTGTAAATTATACTGAATTAAATAATTATAGTCAGAATATTTAGCAATTTATATTTAATTGAAAGCAATTTGTGCCTGAAGAATTATGTTGTAGTTATTTTCCCCATTTCAAGGATGTTCTTATTAAGCATGACTGAAAGTCCTTATTGCTTGTATGAGGAAATGAAAAATGCAACCCAATTAAATGTAATTTTAAGATAGGTACAAATACAGAGCCTTTTAAAAGACAAGTATGCTGTTACTTTCTGATGTGGGTGCTGGGTTTTAAGTGACTGAATAAATTAATACTTTTTGATATGTTGCCTTTAAATGAATTTTTCCATAATGAGAATAGCAGAAAGGTACATGTTAACATATTATACAATACGCTTAAATAATTACCAGTGTATCTATTGTGTGTCTTGAAAATATCCTTGTTTGACCTATGTTTGGGTGGTCTCAGTCTGACTTCCCATTGCATGTTGAACGGTGTATATATGATGACACCTGCACACTTAATTTTTGGACATCATCAGTGGGTTGTTCAGACGGTAGAGTTTAAATATTTTCATGTCTGAACACGGTCACTTCTGCTAAGAAAAAAATATGTGCAAAGTTTTCGTCAGAGAGAGTAGAGGGTTTTAGCAAAATAGTCTTGGAAACTGTTTTTCTAGTAAGTATGGGGTCCTAGTTAAAACATTAGTTTTCCTTTAATTCTTTAGAAAGTGAGAGACTTTGACAATGGAGGTTGACTAAATTGCTTGAGTTAACAGTCCTGGGTTATAACAAAGCATCCATTTTCCCAGTGAAAGGCACCTGGTACTGCTGTCTTCACAGAGCAGTTGAGGTTGGAAGGGACCTCTCAAGATCATGTAGTCCAACTCACCTGCTCAAGCATCTTGGTACAATATAGTTGGTACTTGTTGAGATCAGTGTGTCATTTTTTTATGGAGTGGCTACATATATTTAAGGCTGATACTGGTTTCTTTTGAGGGTATAATTGTATAAATTGAGTGTGCCCAGATTATTGTATCATTTTAATTAATCTAACTGAAAGGCTTATATGATTAATTCTTTGACTTAGATTAGAAGTGAAGGTGTGCTGTGGAAATGTAGATCAACGGTAAGATGTATAAAGCATATGCTAATACAATCTGCTCAATGTCTCAGACAGCTGTTCACTAACAAGAAATTTTATTATTCCAAATTCAGGCAAAAATAAGGTCCTAATGTTGCTTTTATTTAACTATAGTTGTAGGTTTACAGAGCTAATATTCAGAGTTGGATCTTTTGGCAGAGTTTCAATTGGTTTTAGAATCATAGAATCATATAGGTAGCAAAAGACCTTTAAGGTAATAAAGTCTGACTGTTAACCCAGCACTGCCAAGCCCACCACTAAACCATGTCCCTAAGCACCACGTCTACACATCTTTTAAATAACTCCAGGGACTGTGACTCCACCACTTCCTGGGCCACCAGTTCCAGTGCTTGACAATCCTTACGGTGCAACTTGAGGCCATTTCCTCTTGTCCTATTGCTTGTTACCTGGGAGAAGAGGCTGACCCCCACCACATTCCAGCCTCCTTTCAGGTAGTTGTAGAGAGCGAGGTGGTCTCCCCTCAGCCTCCTCCAGGCTAAACCCCCCAGCTCCCTCAGCCGCTCCCCAGCACACTTGTGCTCCAGACCCTGCCCCAGCTTCGTTGCCCTTCTCTGGACACGCTCCAGCACCTCAATGTCCTTCTAGTCCTGGGGGGCCCAAACCTGAGCCCAGCGTTCGAGGTGCGGCCTCACCAGTGCTGAGTACAGGGGGACAATCACTCCCCTAGTCTTGCTGGCCATGCTATTTCTATTTTGTATGTTAAGTTTTTCTAAGATAAATCTAAAGAAGAAATTTTAAAGCATCTGAACTGATAGTATCTCATTTGCAATCTCTGATTGCAGTTCATATTTTACTGAGATAGCTCTTTCTCTTAAAATTTATGTCTCTTAGGTAATTTGAGGTCTGTGCTACTGAGAACAGATTAAACAACAGGTGAAGGCTAAGGTATTTCATAGCTTAAGCCCAGCTGGCAACTTCTCCCAGGCAGATGGGAGAAGAGTGTTGGAAAGGTAAAAGTGAGGAAACTTGTGCTTTGAGATAAGAACACATTAATGATTGAAATATAATAATAATAATAATAACAACAACAACAATAATAATAAGTAATGAACAGGGAAATATCAGAGAGAGAGACACAGGAAGGAAAAATCCCAGAAAGAAAAGTCATGCAAATCAAAACAATTACCTCCAATCGACCGATGCCCAGCCAGTCCCTGAGCAGTGGCCTCCCTGCCATCTTTCCCCCGAGTTCTATTGCTGAGCATGATGACATAAGGTGTGAAATATCCCTTTGGTCAGCTGGGGTCAGCTGTCCCAGCCATGTCCCCTCCCAGCTTCTTGTGCACCCTCAGCCTCCATGCTGGTGGGGTGGGGCGAGAGGCAGAAAAGACTTTGGCTCTGTGTAAGCCTTGCTCAGCAATAACTAACACATCCCTGTATTACCAATACTGTTTCCAGCACAAATCCAAAAGGTAGCCCCATCCTAGTTACTATGAAGAAAACTAAACTCTACCCCAGCTGAAACCACCACAGATATTCATAAGTCTATAGTCACTAAGGAAAAGTAGTGCTAGAAAGCAACCTACTCAACACACAGATTTATTGCATCTTCAGTATTTAATTTCAGTGAAAGAAACAACAAATAATATCTAAAACAGCAGTAAAAATAAGTCAAGAAAAATAATGTTGGTTGAGCAGGAAATTGTTAATGGGAAGTTTTGAGATTTAGAATACACAGTGGAACTGAACCAAGCGTAAAAGTATCTATTTTCACTAGCTAATCCAAAAGTTTAAGCCAAGTTCATTACATTAGGTACTACGTTGCTTTTAAAAAAAAAAAAAAACAAAAAAAAAAAAAAAACAAAAAAAAACCAAAAAAAAAACGCCAAACACCAAACAAAAAAACCCCACCACCAAACAAACCAAACCCAACCCTGATGGATAACATCTGGAATAATCCTGACAGATGATGTCTAGAGATATGGCGTATACCTTAGGATCGCAAGGCAGTTAGGATGGGAAGTGAGCTCATGAGATGGGTAATCCAACCTCCTGCTCAAAGCTGGGTCAGCTGTGGGGCCAGGCGTAAGACTTCATCCGGTCAGCTCTGGAAGCAGTCAAGGATGGAGACTACACAACCTATCTCAGCTGCAGCAACTCTGCTTGACTAAACTCATGGAGAGAAAGATTTTCTGTATTACGACTCTGAACCTCTCTTGTTTCAATGTATACCCATTGTCTCTTGTCTTCCTGTCATGCACCTTAGTGAAGAGTCTGCGTCCATCTTCTCAGTGACCTGCGTCCCTAGGCACATGCCTTCATGATCTGCGGTCTGTGTTCTTGTTAATACAGACCAGGATGCTGTTGGCCACCTTTGGTTCCAGAGCACTCTGCTGGCTGGTGTGCAGTTGGCTGTCCACCATGCCCCCCAGGTCCTTTTCAGTAGATCTGCTCTACTGAACTTTTTGAATGCTCCTAGCAGGCACAAGGCCTAGGAGACCTTTCTGGTGAAGACTGAGACAAAAGAGGCATTGAGTGTCAGCTCCCATCTTCTAATTTAGAGATTATAAGGAATACAGAAAGTTAGAAAATAGATACTTTTGTAACACCTGATTCTGCTAGTAAATTAATTTGTCATTGATAATTTTACTTTTAGAACAGAATGTTTTTTTTCCTAAGCAAAATTAAAATGGAAGTCAAAAAAACCCTCCACAGTCAACCCAGGGCACTATTGGTACTATTATACACATTTGCATTATTACCAATTATTTTATAATTTGATAATAATTGGTAATAAATGGGGTAGCAATATCAATGTATTACCATTCTTACATTTCCTGAGTAAAGCTGGAGCATAAGCCTTGAGATATCTTGACTGAGAGAAACAGTTCTATGTGCAAAATGAAGAGCATCCATGTATTTTTTCAAGGTCAGACAACATTTTCTTGCAGATGGTCTTGGTCTGCTATTCTACAGGCAGTTTTCAGCTCCTGTTACACTTCTGCCACAGTTCTTTTCTTTTTGTGAACTTTTCTGTTTCTTTGGTCTATGACTGATGGTTTATTGCTATGCAGCATTTTTATTATAAGCTGAAACTGGAGGGAAATTAAAAAAAAAAGTAACAAAAAATTCCAAAAGGGTATGCTAAAGTTATATAGAATACCATGCATGCAGTTTTTTTTTATAACAAACATACTCTTGCTGAGGTATTGATGAGAACTAGCAAGTGCACACGATGTGTTTGTGTTATGAAACTAATGGTAGCATTTTTTTCTTACATCTCTACTTATTTTTTGAATATTTTATTATTATTGTTATTATTGATTTATTTAATGGAATCACAGGCTCTTTTTCAGTTAAATCAAAGTATTGAAAATCCAGTAGATATGTTGCAGTTCCCAACATATAGAGTTTTCTTTTGCTAGATGGCTTTGTAATACTGGCCTTTCAGTAGTTAAGGGAGAATCTTAGAATACATCTCACAGAAATGTTTTCCTCATACAACTCTAAATAATTAATAATTTTGATTCCAGGTGTCCTGTTGAGAAAAGTTTCCACAAAAATCTCATTTTCCAAGGTTATTTTTGTGATCTGCAATAAATGTATATTAACAACTGTGTATCCCTGGAAGAAACACAGACATAGAAGTTAGAGGATCTTTTTCCTGTAGAGTCAATGCTTTATAGCACTAATTGCTATAACAACTAATGTGCTGCATTTAGGAGTGGTACCTTGACTATAAGGAGTCTCTTGAAAAAATATGAATAAGAATTATTTCAGAAAGCATTAATAAATATTTAATACAAATATTTATTTGATTTGCAGAAATTTACTTGAGTGCTTCCTCGATGCTTCAAAACTGAAAGAAGCAAAAGAGTTTTCATCTACTGCAGCAGTCTTTATTAAGGAAAATGTTCCAGATAAATACTCTCAAATATTTTCTTTAATGGTAATGCTGTAAAATATTTTAAACTCCTAGTAAGACAGCAGCTTTCTCTATATTTCATAAGATCATAGTTGTAGTTGTTAAAGATGTTTCCTTCATTTAAATTTTGTGAGCTACCAAACAATACAGTAGATATGTAGTGATTTTTACAATTTGTATATTTTTGATACTATAAGCTAAAGAACTCCCCATTGCTCCATGTTATTTTAATACAACATAGTATCATCGGGATAACTTGCTAACCCTAAAATTTCTGTTTGGGAATAATTACATTAACACAGAAGGTGGGGTGGGTGCAACTTAACCTGCCTTATGCCATTGAGCATATTTAGCATCTGTTGACTTTTCTGATAAATACTTAAATGATCCAACGTGAACCCTATAAATAATTCTGGGAATCAGAGCATATGACAATAGTCCACATTTCTTGCATGCTCCTAATCTGGGAAATAAGATGGTGAAGATGAACGTGGCAAAAGCAGATATAGGTAAATAAAACTTGGAAGTTGCGCGCAGTCATATTTTCTTTCATTTTGCTACACTGTCTGTTTTCTCTCCACTACCAGTCACTGCATTTCAAGACCGTATGTTTTTATTATAAAGCTCTCTAACATTGGATTAAGACGACCAATATACAACCTTCCAGAGGTGTGATATTAATGAAGCAATAACATTTAGGCAAGGTCAAAATGGGTTTTGTATTTTATAGAGGCAGTGTTGAGCAGAGCTATTTGACAGTGGCCTTAAACAGAAGAATAAAGTTGTTCTAAAATTGTACTTGGACTATGTGTCTCAGCAGGGCTACGGAAGTATGATCCCCACTGTTGAGTTCTTTAGTAACAGCATAATTAAGTCCTGCAAAACTTCTTGTTCCAGTACAGCTTAAGTAATCGGTATTGATTGCTATGGGCAGTCAGCGTCAGAGAGTCAAAAGAAATGATGTGCATACGTTTAATGTGTAATTCTACAGTTAAATTGAAGTGACTACAGTTTACTTTCTTTAGTTACATATATTTTATAGTTACAGATAAATTTGAATAGGGCTAATTTCTCATAGCTGAATGAGAATATTTTGGAACGAGTGCTGTCAAAAGGTGTTATTAAAAATGCATTGATTAGAATTCTAACTCAATTGTTAGTTCCACATTTAGATTTCTGCTAATACTTCTGATGCTCACTATGTGAAGATTAGTATGGCTCTACTAGGTGATCTTTGTGGTGTCTATGTGGAACAATATAGATTATTGTAGTAGCCTCACGGCCCTTAAAGTCCATGAAGAAGCCTACAGTCAACATACCTGTTTTATTCTAGCCCTGTTGAGTGTCTGTCCTTTGTTTGCTTATTTAGTCAATTAATAATTAAATTGTTATTTTATAGGTATACCACAACCTGATGGATATTTCCCAGGTTGAGAAGGAAATACACAATTCCATCTATTTTTCAGTTATTTATAAAATGCAGATGCTAAAATTGTAAGTACTAAAATGTATCCTTCAACTTGTACTTTGATGCTTGATATTACAGAGGTTGGGTCAGGTTCTGGAATCCCATATGCCAGTAGAAAAATCTACTGCAAAGATTAGTTTCTCAAATGGAAAACTGTAATGATGGTTTGGGTAGTAACTGTCAGGCCTGTCTAGAGAACAGCCTCAGCTAAAAAGTGAGATAATTCTTTGGGAATGCAGGGAATAGTGTGTTGTACAGATGCACTCAGGTGAAAGAATTTGAGAGGTTGAAAGACATTTTTGTATCCAACAGATGGCGGTTCAGTACAAAAGTTGTGTATAGAGAGTAAATGTGAAGTGGGAAATCACACCTAAAATATAATGCATGAATTGCAAGGATGGGAAGCATACTTTTGAAACTTTTTAAATTTTAAAGGCATAAAACAATTTTGAAAATTAGACTTAATAATAAAATCTCATTTGATCTTTTTTTTCAATGTCTCAACACTTCATTTTAAAAGGTATTAATTCTTTTCTTAGTAACAGTGGATAAATTTATGTTGACATTATAAGAAAAGAGTTTTGCACACCATTTTTCTTTGCTTCTGGAATAAAATTTATGGTCTGAAATATTAACTCTTACGCTGGAATGTGCTTTGTGCTTCTTATCTGGCTGTCTCTGAGTAACTTATTTGGCATACTGAAGTAGGTTTTGTTCACTTGATTTTTAATTTTTTTCTTTTATATTTCAAAAGCCAGGTATCCCACTGATACATTGGGCTGAGAGCCATCCATTCTAAAGTTAGATTTATTTCTAATTTTTAATGCAATAATATTTCTTGTGAAAAATTATGGACGATTCCTAATATTTTGCAGGCAGTGGGACACAAATGAATTCCCAAGTGATGCCACTGCACATCTGAATTCTTTATATGTACTTTTGAAACAATACGATGTACCTCCAGCATCTGTTCTCAGTGTGAAGTGAGTTTTACTTGTCATAGCTCCATGAAAGTTGATGCTGAAGTTGATCCTGCTTCCACTGAAGTCTGTCAAAATTCCCATTGACCTTGAAGAGAGTGGACTCATACTTAGTTATAATAGTTTGTGTTGCGTTAATGCTTAGGTCATCTTAAAGTAAAAGGTCCTATTAGGCTTTATTAAAGAACCCCAAATTAAATATCTTCTTCCATATAGCTGTTTGTATAATGTGATTAAATCTTTCCCTAACCCTTTGTTGTTGATAAAATGAGATTTTTAAAAGGTCTTAGAATTGACAGATGCTTTTCAGGCTTTAGTTCATTTTTAGCTTTTTCCTGGGGCCCTTCCCAATTCTTCAGCGTAAGTTTGAATGCAGACTAAAGTGAAGTCTCTGTTCCAGTAGTTATATCGCATCTGTTAGAAGCAATGCTACATTTTTACTCAATAAGGTCAATCTGCTTTGACGACACTCAGGTATCTCATTACTTCTCTTGTCCTGTGCTCATTCAGTTATTTACAGAGATCCAAACAATTAGAACACAGGCTCCTTCTTTGTGTGTTCTGTGTTCTTAATTCCTAAATAATTGACCAATGCATTTGACTGTTTTAACTGTGTGCCAGTAGACCACATTGTATTTACATTACCTGCAACCTTTGTTTGCTATTTCACCATCTTTGTGCTGCATACGCTTCATTCTGTATTTTTTATGTTCTTCAGGAACAGTTTGTATGAGAGTACAGTGGAAGTATAGTAATTATTTTCTATAAACAGATGAACTTCTGCATTTTTCATGTAGCCAGCTTTAATCTTTTTCCTTTTTCCTCGTTAACTGTGATCATTACTAGTATAATCACATCATCTAATATTCAGATGAGTTAAAGGTTTTCAGATATATTGCACAAAGTTACTGTCATATAGTGTTTTTCTAATTCCATAAAAGAGCAATATCAGATTCTCTGAAGTGATGCTTTTCTATTTTTGAAGGATTCCTTTGATTTTGGAATTAGCTCGTTTTTCTATGAAAGTAAACTGCATTAAGCTTGCATATGATTGTATACTTGATTTGAAGAGAGCTGGGATTACTGTAAGTATTAATAGTAATTGCATTTGACTTCTAAAATATTTTTTTAATACATTCCCCCCCCCCCCCCCCCCCCCCCCCCGATTATACTTTAAAAATAATCCTGATGGTTCTGGGATCTTCTGACTACCTCTGTATTATTTATATATTCATTAATATAAATAATTAGATCTAAGTGATCTGTTCCTAAACTGGAGAGAAGATGTAAGGCAGAAGGTAGGGTATAGGTAGAATAAGGTAATTAGCAGTGGAGTTAGCTTTGGCAAATAAATAATAACTGTAAATTTTTGCCTATGATTTTTAAACCTTATCTGTGGAACAGTTTGATTAGAAGTTAAATGCTGCCTGCAGGTTTTGAAGATTTAACCTGTTTACTCACTGAGATTGTAATTGGTCACCAAGATGTAAGCTCTAAAAGCAGTTAATGTTACATACATTCACTTTAGTCTTTACGAGTACAGTACCAGCTTTGCAGAACAGCATGTGAATTCTAATTTTGATGAAGAGAAAACAGAGCGTTTGTCTGGAGCATGATTAGAGGACTGATGGAAGGAGGAGTTCAAAAAAGCTTGCCAAAAAAAAAGCCCCAAAGCTGTTGCCTTTCCTGGAAGGCAGTATAGTTCTCTCATTGGAGCGAGAAGTCCAGAGACGCTGATGCCACAAACTGCACGCCCTAATTCTTTCCTTTGTGTGGATCTTCTCTGATAGTGTTTGTTCCTACACATTTCCCAGTTTCCTTCAGTAGGAATGGTTAATTTTCCAGCAAACTATTTGATTTGTTATTTACTAACATTTAATACTTTTCACTCTTCTGTAGTATTTTTATTATACTATTACTGTAGGGGTATTCTTAGATCAAAATTTTGTGTGTTTCCCTAATAACTGGTCTTTCAATGTGTATGTCCTTCTTGATTCTTACGTCCAGCTGGTTCTGAGATTTGACTTTTTCTGTTCCTTCCCTGTTCTGGTGGTTTAACCCCAGCTGGCAACTGAGCACCACAGAGCCGCTTACTCACTGTGCCCCTGGTGGGATGGGGGAGAGAGTCAGAAGGGCAAAAATGAGAAAACTCAAGGGTTGAGATACAAACAGTTTAATAATTAAAAAGAAGTAATAATGATGATGATGTAAGGAAAAGAGGAGAAAAAATAACAAGAGAGAAAAATAACACCCATGGGAAAGACAAGTGATGCAAATGAAAACAGTTGCTTCCCACCAACTGACCGATGCCCAGCCAGTCCCTGAGCAGCGGGTCCCCTGCTGACCCCCCCACTCCCGAGTTCTATTGCTGAGCATGATGACATAAAGTGTGAAATATCCCTTTGGTCAGCTGGGGTCAGCTGTCCCAGCCATGTCCCCTCCCAGCTTCTTGTGCACCCTCAGCCTCCATGCTGGTGGGGTGGGGCGAGAGGCAGAAAAGACTTTGGCTCTGTGTAAGCCCTGCTCAGCAATAACTAACACATCCCTGTATTATCAATACTGTTTCCAGCACAAATCCAAAAGGTAGCCCCATCCTAGTTACTACAAAGAAAACTAACTCTACCCCGGCTGAAACAAGTACACCCGCTGAGGAACAGAACTGTTCATAACTGTATTCAGAAAATCAGTATGTTTTTCTGATAAAAAAATGTATGGAAGAGTGCCTGGTTGTGTTGTGATCCCCATGAGTAAGTTTCCAGTTATCTGAAATATGCGCGTAAGGAAATACAATAACAAATTTAAAAAAATATTTCCAAATTGCTGTTATAATGATCCTACTCTGAGTTGCTTGTAATGTAAATTTCACTTTCATCACTGAGTTTTTTTATTCCAGGTGTCTGCTTCAGGCCCATGTTTCCTGAAAATTTCCCGCAAGTCACACAATTCCATAGCATTCCACTGGAAGATGTGTTTAAATCCCCTAGATCAAAGATTAACAAGGATTTAGATAGAGTATTTGTATAGACAGTAATAGCAAGTATCCCTTCTGTGGGAACCCTTGTTTCTATTTCAACCTTCTCTTCTCCCTTGGAGTTAGAACCATGTGAAATCAAATACAAAGTATCTTAGATGATCCATATGTATAATTTGTATGATTTAATAGCCAGATTATTTCCTGAGGTGTTACAGATCTAACCTCTTTTTAGAACTTAAAGGTTATGCTACCCATCAAGATGAATCCTTTCTGCCTTGATAGTTCTCATTTATTCCAATCATGTACCTTTTAAATAACATTAGTGAGTAAGAATCTACTAGAACTGAAATCAAATTACAGTATAGGAAAAATCAAGAGTACACTGGTTTTCTTATTGCAGGGTCTGGCAATGAACAACTTTAAAAATGTGGGTAGTTATTTTGCAGCTTTGGCTTAACAAGAAGTGACTGCAGTTCAAACAACACGTTCTACTCCCTTTTTATTGTTTCAGTTAATTTGGTACTATAATGGGATTTTCAGTAAGAAAGTACAGTGCTGTATTAGTGTAACCGCACGGGTTTAATCTTCATTGTGTTCCTTTTTTAATTATTAAAATTAACTTTTTGTGTATTAATCCTTCATAGGAGCAAGGGAAACTTATTGAAATAGAATGCCTGGAATGTGAATATGAAATAAAAAAAATTGGCACTAAAATTGTGACTTATACCAAAGGAGTCATTGAGGTATGTTCTTTAACACTAACTTTGAGAGAAAAGTAGAAGTTTTAATTTGTTAAACATGGAAAATTGCATTGGACTTTGTGTCTTAATTGCATTATGCTGATCAGAAATTCGTCTAAACCTTTAGATTCTTTCTAATTGGGTGGCCAAGAAGAAAACAGGGAAAGATAAACAATAGGTATATATTCCTCCCTTAAGTCTTCTGTCTGACCATAAAGGTTCATAATACATTACTTTCCAAGAGTAAAGATGGTGCCATTGAGGCGTGCAAAGGCAACACTCTTGTTTCCATGTTTTACATTTATGGGAGATGTTTTCATAGAATATCTCGAGTTGGAAGGGACCCACAAGGATCATCGAGTCCAAGGTGACTATTTTTGCACGTTATAGGTGATCTCATGCAAATTCTTATGTCAGAGTAATGCGGATAATTCCTGATTAATTGTCACACTGGGGAGGATTTTCTTAGATTTCTAGAGTCAGTTGGCTGAGTTATAATTCAGACCATCAAAAGTAGAAGCCTAAATTGTCAATGCTATCCATGGGGTTAGATAGATGCCTACAATGAGCAATTTAGAACAGCTGTTAGAGGCACCTAAAGTTTCTACAATGGGAAGTATGAAGATGCTTCATGGAAATTGATAGTGTTAGTGCATAAATTTGCCCCTATCTACAACTTCTCATTTTGGCGTTCAGAAATTCCATTCACCTTTTGAAAAAATAATTTCATGAATTCCTCATAATATAAAACACTACTGTTACTGCTTAAATAAAAAATAGGATATTTAGATATTTCGGTATTTCTAAATATTCTTACCACAGGGTATGCAGTTGGAGAGGTTTTTTTGTTTGATTGTCTCTCTTTTTTTTTTTTTTTAAATTGCATAACTTTTAAAAAGAATAATTAGTAAGCATCTGTTAATGTAGGTAAGGACTTCCTTTTAGATTTAATAGGAACCAAGTTTAATTGATGGCATGGCAAACACCATTCATAATATTTCTTTTTTTCCTCTCCTAAACTGCATTTGTAGCTTAGTATAGAAAAAAAAAGAAGCTAAGCCTTCTGAATTCACAATATTTCACAAGTACTAATTTCTGCTTATCACAAGAAAGGGGAATAGCTCACAGACTTCTGTCTGAAATAGGTAGTGGCAGCATGGAGTACCTTAAAGAAATACTCCTTAGTTATCAAGGCCTATTAAAAAAATGTTATTAAATTATTTTTAGAAACATTTATTTAAAAAAAAAGTTTCTGAAGTCTGCTGGCTGAGGGACTGCTTTCTATTGGAAACAGCCCTAAGATTAAAATCTGGAGGAACATGTAAGCAGTTGTATTCATTAAATGCAATATATTCTAATTAATTTTTCATTTGTGTAGGCTCAGCTGGAACTGATAAAAAATCTTGAGTTAACCTTAAAACGTGCAGTTCAACTGGGAGATCCTGATGTGATTCAGGTTGTTTGTACAACCCAGTGGAATCTGTGCTTGCCACTACTACAACACAATTTGCATCAACGTGTGCGAAAACCATTGATATCAGTTGCTGATGTCCTTGAAGAGATTGACAGGTAACTTTCTATGCTGTGTACCTTTTTATTTGTTGCTTTGAAAGGTGTAATGACTGCGCATCAAACTCATTTAAAAGCTCAAGCTTTATGTTGTTAAGTGTCTTTAAAATTTTCCACTAGCTTGTAATAAATCAATGTCTGCGTATTGCATGTATTTCCTCATTAATCATGTATTTAATACAGGTTCCTTTCAGGCAAAATCTCACACTGCTAATGGCCTACAGCAAATATTGAAATCTGTTAGGAACTGAAAAGTGCTATAGTTAATCAGAATTATAAGATCAAAATTCCAAAGTTGCACTATGAGTAAATGTGTTGGAATGTGGTTTAGATTCTTATATTATCATCACTTTCGTTGGTTGAAAATGTACAATTAACAAATTACTTTCAAAAAACATCATGGCTTCAGTATTACATATCAAATAAGACATTTCTTGCAAGATACTGTTTTTGTATCTTAGGTGATACTTCTTTTTAATTGAAAAACCTACTGTATTAAGAAAATGTATAATTTTTTAAGATGTATTCTTTTTGTTTGCTGTTATGCTATACTTAACCTTAAGCACCTAAATAGCTTCCCCTTTTTTGTTAATTTGAGTGGAACAAGTAAACCTTAGGATGTGGTACTTAGTTAAGTCTGTACCTATACATAGGCTGACTACTAAGAAAAAGATCATAACTTTTGTAGTGGAGCTAGCTACAATCAACATAATCTGTCATTTGAGCAGAATGGTAGGTGGTTTCTGATAAAAGTATTACAGAGGAAGGTGAGGAATGTATTTTCAGTGTTTTTAAAATGTAATTTTTTAGTTGCATGAAGAGGAAACAAGCCTGAAGAAGCAGATATCCACATGTATAAGAACACTATATTGCATTACTATACTGTTATTCAAGCATTTCTTATGCTTTCCACATAAAGAGTGCAATATCAGCATATGTGACTTTGGTATTTATACTAAATGTCAGTAATGACATTTTTTCTCTAAAAGTTTGCAGGTTAGGTTTCTGTGGGTTTAGGGTTTTGGCTTTTGTTGTCCATATATGTCTAACAATTCAGTAGACTCAGCCTCAGGTCTGAGGTGGTACTGTCACTAGAGACTGAATGAAGTCACCTGTGCCTATCAATTTGCCTGCCTCCATTTTTGTTTTGATTGTAGCATTAATTTTAACTGCTTTGGTCAGTGGTAAAAGGGTGATTCAGGTTAGCTCTAATGTGGACATACCTTAGTTCTTTGGCGTGACTTCTGATAGCCTTAAAACCCTTCCTTCTGGTCTATTTTGCATAATGTTGTCTTCATTTATCTGATTTTTTTTTTTGTTTTTCTTCCTGGAAATAATCAGAAGTAGAATGTAGAGCTCACAGCTGTCATGAACAGCTTCCAGGGGCAGGTGATGGACAGGGAGCATAGTGTACATGAGATTAGAGACCATGCAGTCTTTGTTGAAAACATGCTGACTTCATAGAGTGTTGCAGCAATGTCTGGGCAAAGGCACTGCCTACAGCGAGCATCTATGCCTATGGTGAGCCAAATCTTTAGAAGTGGTGAGCTGGTACAATCACAGCTAGATAGTACTATCTTCTACTTAAATGTTAACTATCAGGGAGTGAACTTTTATTAAAAGTGGCCATTATCTAGTGCATCGTGCTCTCTCTGGGAGTTAATAAATGTTTTTGAAAATCTGTTCGCATGCGTAAGTGGTCACTTCATTGTGGTACTAAAAAAGAGTTCTTCCAAATCACAAAGATCAGTTAGTCTACAAGATGCGTTGCTTCCTTGTGGCTGTGTTTTCTCATGCAGGGTTAATGGAAGTAAAGTGCAGTTAGATTTTCTAAGTCATTCCATTAAAAAGGCATGATAGTGGAAATTAAAGAGAAAAGTAAGTTAAAAAGGGAATATCTGTTTTCCTGTTGGAGTCCCTTTTAGTTATTGATTTTCACTTTTGGGTAATTTTTACATCTAAGAATTTTAGTTTGCCTCATTTTAACAGTTTACATTTAAATTTGTATTCCTTAGCATGTTGATTTTGTTGCGTTGCCAAGTTCATATGGAAATAGCTCGTATTGAAGAAGATGGGGATAGAATAGAGGCTGCTGTGGAACATTTGCAAAAAGCTATACATCTAAACAATGGTGGGCAGTATCAAGAACATCTAAGACTGAATTTTAATCGTCTTCGTTTGTGCACTATGCTGTATGAGTCACCTGAGCGTCTAGAGGATCGGGCAGTAATGATGATTGAACAGGTAATCATGAAGAATAAGGTCAGTAGCTGAAATAGGCTTACTTATTAAATTCTGGCAGAGAAAAGCCAGCTGTTTAGTAGAACTGCATATTAGTAGAGCCATTAGTTGGTTGCCTTGAAAAACTCTGAATTCTCTCTATAGTGGTCATGCTGCTTCACGCTCTGAAGCTTACGATAAAGGATTTTTTCCAGTTATGTTTAAACCTTATTTCTTGGCGGGGGGGAAGTTATTCCTTAGCAAAAATATCAGCAAAAAAGAAAAAAGAAGCCTATTCATAATTGTCGACAGTTGAGGTTTCATTGCATGGAACAATATTTTAATTAATGAAGGGAACAGTGGCCAAATAGCTCAACATCCTAGCTGGCTTTGAGATAAATCAATATTATGTCACACTCACAAATGACACTAAATACAATAAGCTAAAGTCACAGTGTAGTCATTGTCAAGAGTTATTGCATCTAATTCTGTTGTGGTGCTTCAGCACCTGAACAGAAGTCATATTGGCAATTGATTGTTAGTTGGCTAAAAGAAATTTGAGCTATACACCATTTTGGGGTGTTCACAGAAATTAAGATGTGTTCACTGAACCTAAAATCAGCACTGGAAAGCTGCTGGTAAGTTGATGTGTCTATTGTTAAGGCATAGAAAAGTAAGGATATTTTTAATCTAGTTTTAATGCTTTGCCATGCAAGCTTACTCCATTTAAATGTTATTTTAAAAAACACTTACACCTCCTCTGACTTTGGCCAATTCTGAGTGGACTAGGAATTTTTTGTATTTTGTAGCAATTCCTAGTTATTGCACAATGGGTATGTTATTATTGGTTTCTAAATAAATAGTGTTCTTTATTCAAAAAAGTATCACATAATGTCAGGTTATACACCGAGGAATATACTATAAAAACCCATGAGGAGCATGAACAGTACTTTGTATTCAGTTATCTTTGGTGTATTAATGTCAAGATCAACCAAAGTTCTACAGACACTTTCAACAACAATAATACTGCAGAACGATGTGTAAGATATGTGAAGAAACACAATTCCTACAGGTATTTTTTTGATAGTACCAAGTTCTGTGATCTGCATTCTGTTATGTTTAGTAAATAAGACGCATAAATAGGAATATAATAAAGATGAACCTTATAACAATTAGTTCTTTTCTTTACGTAGGCTAAAAGGGGAAAGCAGAAGGATAATGTGAGGAAAACGAGGTCCCTTCTGGTAAATGCAGGTCTTGCACTAGCTCCCGATTCATTTCAAATAGTCCTCGACAGTGAAAATGAAGCTAAAGGTAATGTACATATGTATGACTAAAAGTTACTACAGTTGACTTTGACTGCTTTGCACAGTCTTAAAGGTTGGACATAACATGTAGTGGCAGCGTGTAGAGAATATTGCCATACAGGTGAAGTGGCAGTTCTGCTGAATTCTGTGGCAAAGCTCTTATTGATTTAATTAGGGATCTAAGATTTATATTGTGATACTGGAAGAGGAAATGTTACTGTTTTCCCCTCTGAATTAATCTGAATCTTATTGTTGTGCTTAAATTATGCTGTAATTTTAATTTCACTATGTGCAACTCCTGAATGTTCTTACCCAAGTCAGTTTTAAGTGTTATTTTCAGAAGTTTCACCCCATAATATTCTGTGTTAATTGCATACATATTAGGTACTCATTCTGTATGTAATTGTCTTTCTATTCTAAAAACTTGCTTTTGAGAGACCAAGTTTTGCACAGAGATGTAGACATGAATTCTTTATTTACTTTCTAAAGCATGGATCATAAATAGCCATGTTTCTTACGCCACAGACAGTTTCGGTTTGTGACTATACAGCCTGTTGTTGAAGAGGAGTGGACAGGGAGCAGTTTTTCCACATTACTTGAACTGTTTTATCTTATCTTGGCAGTAAAGCAAGTGTATGACTAACTTAACTAGCGTTCTGAGTGTACCCAGTGTACTCCCAGGGTAGAGATTATGCAGGAGGAAGGGAATGCTACAGGAGTCCTGTAGCTTCCAAAGCAGCCTGCTTGTGCCATGCAAGGCCTTGCAGTTCTCTCAGGCCATCTATTTAGCCAGGCCAAAGTGTTTACCTTGCATATTCTCATTTCAAATTTGATCAATTGATGACTTAGGAGTGTTATTTACAGAATCAACAATTCCACTTTGTGCAGTACATTTTAGTATGTGAAAATGATTTTGTGGAAAACTTTTTCGTGCATGATTTAAGGTGATAAAATGCATTGTATTTGTGCAATGAAAAGAATTAAAAGCATGGTAAGACATTATGCCTCCCTATTTCATTGTAAGTGAATTTAAGTGAACCTGCTTTATATATAGATACAGATACAGATATATAGATAGATATAAAAGCCAGAAACACTTCATATGTATTTGCTGCTATTATTTGGCAAATTTTTTGAGGATCAAATTTAAACTTAATGCAGTGTGCATTATGTTAGGCACCATTACTTGGAGTCAAATGAATGTACGAACTCTTTGGATTTCCCAGTACATCAGGTTACTTGTATTCTAATGCAAAATACCTCCTCTATGTTGTTTACACTGCAAAAAATAAACCCTTTTTGATGTATCTTTACCACTGTAGTAATTTTCTGCCTCGGGGCCAGCTTGTTCCTCCCTTGAATAATTTTTTTGTGTTTGTTATTTGGTTAGTATTTTTGCCCAGTATCTTGTTGACTAAGCAGAAAAAAGGTCAGTATTCTCAAATTAAAACAATTTTAATATTGATTGAAAATGTGTTTGATAAGTGTTACTAAAATTCAGCATGAATGTGAATGTGAACTTTATGTATTACTTAATCCATTTACTCTTGACTGAGGCTAATTAGAGCAATGCATGTCCTGTCAGAAAAGAGGTGTACTTGAGATATTTGGGGGCAAAAGAAGCATAAATAATAATTTTTTCCCATAAATCCCATAATTTTGTATGGGACAACTATATCTGAAGATACAGGAAAAATAGAATAGATGCTGATGGGGTGTGGTTTTTTTCATGTTGGTTTGTTGGTTTCGGGAAAGCTTGGCCTGAAAAAAGGGCTGGATTTCAAGTGTTCCAGAAAGTAGTTACGAATCAAATTGCATACCCTTCATGTGGATTTTTTAATCTCTAATACTTTGAAATTACCTTAAATTCTTTCTTCTTTTCTAAGTTTCCACAGGTAAAAGTGGAAGTCAAATCAGCTACCTCTGTGCAAAAGCACAACATCATCTTAAAAGTGTGGAGAAAGTTGATGAACATTTGAAACACTTAAGAAATGAAAATGACAGGGAGAGGTAATTACTATAGCCAAGAAGCATCTCTTTCATCTTGTGTAGAAGCCTTTGATGGGAAAGTTGCTCATTGCAGCTGTTAAATTACTTGATGATACCTTGTAAGAGGCTGAACCTGACAAATCATTTAAGCATGTGTTTCACTTGATGCCTGCAAAGTTCCATTATGTTCGCATGCTATGCATAATTGTATTCCTTCACTGTTTCTAATATGTTCTCTTGTGTGCACACGTAAACTCACCTATTTTATTGATATGAACTGATCATACAGAAGAATGAGCGGATTAAGGATGGAAGACTGAATAACTTGATGTACAATTGAAATTTTGCTCAAGTGTCTTTTTAGGTGCTTGTACCGCATTGCATGCTACAACTTTTTTGATAAAGAAATGAGGTAGTCCATTCTGAGAGTCGGAAAGACTAATCTGTAGGAAAATCACAGATTTTGGTTTGAATATTTGTATATAATTTTATCATTCTTTATTTAAAAGGAGGTGTTTGCTTTTTTTGGTGCACTAAAAATTTCTGTGATAAAGTCTAAACTGAATTGTTTTCTAAAAAAAATCTAAATCCAAGCTTGTTTTCAAGACTTATTTTGAAAGTCTCATCAGTTTTGAAACACTTAGTTTAGTTTATTTTATAAGATAGATAATTAGGGGTGTCACGCACATCTTGAAATTTCAGTATTATTACTTTGCAAAACAAAAATTTTGTCCCACTCTTGATCTGCTGAGGGGACTTTATTTTAAATTAATAAAGTAATAGTGTTACCTTTGCTACTGATAAAGTCTTCCATTTATAAATTTTTATTAGAATTAAAATTTTATTTATGATAGCTATCATAATTATGATTTTTTGGTCAATCCTGAAATGTGGAAGATAATCCTGCTTATAAAGTAATTTTATGTATGCTTTTTCTTTGGTAGAATTATACTTTGGGCCGATTTGGCAAAAGTTGCACGTAAACAAGAAGTATGGGATGTCTGCCGTGCAGCTTGCAGATTTTGTCTCTTGTATGATGATACTTTGTTTAGGAAGGTAACAAAACCTAAAAAAAGTAAGTGAACAAATTATTTTGAATGTTTTAAGAGGAACTTTTCCCCCATTTATCAGAGTTACTTGAAGGAGTCAGCCAATATTCTTATTTTCCTCCCTCCCATTCCCAGAGTTCCCTGAGACTCTAGCCTGTTACTATGTATTGGCATACATGGAATTTTCTTTCTAGAATCTAGAAATCAGTCAATACATTTTTCTGTTGAAACCATACTTAGTCTTCAGAAGTGTTTCACCAGTGCTAAAGAAAAGTACTTTTATGAAATGTGTCTACCTGTCTAAGAATAGTACCTGTCTAGGTTCATCCACTAAAGGTTATCTAGGTCCCTATTATCCATCTCTGTCATACTTAATTACCTGAGGAAGCTGAAGAAAAATGGATGATCAGTCACTTTGTATCAGGCTCACGTGGTAACATTTCTACCCTTTAGTCTCTTATTAGTGGTTCCTCTGAGGTATCCAACCTTGTTTGTGCCTTGTTCCTTGGTGCCTGCTGGAAACCTACCACACATGTTAAAAGAGTTCTCAACTCAGGGAAAGAGCACTTTCGAACCACTAGCTGCTTTCTGACTTTTACATATCTCTTAAAGATTTTTTTTTTGCCAAGAAGGCCAATGGTATCGTGGGTTGCATTAAAAGCAGTGTGGCCAGCAGATCAAGAGAGGTTATCCTCCCCACCTATTCTGCCCTTGGGCTTGTTCAGCCTGGAGAAGAGAAGGCTGAGGGGGATTTCATCAATGCCTATAAATATCTGAAGGGCGGGTGTCAGGAGGATGGGACTGGGCTCTTTTCAGTGGTGCCCAGCGACAGGCCAAGGGGCAACGGGCACAAGGTGGAACGTGGGAAGTTCCCCCTGAACATGAGGACAAACCCCTTCCCTGTGCGGGTGCCAGAGCAGGGGCACAGGCTGCCCAGAGAGGCTGTGGGGTCCCTTCCCTGGAGACATTCACCCCCCGCCTGGACGCGGCCCTGTGCCCCTGCTCTGGGGGTGCCTGCTCCAGCAGGGGGTGGGACGGGATGAGCTCCAGGGGTCCCTTCTAACCCCTGTCATTCTGTGATTCTGTGAGTTTGTAAAACTCACCTTTAAGAACAGATAAAATTCTAGTACACACCTTGTTGGCTGTTTGGTTTTTATTTTTGTCTCTAGACTATGCTAATTGAACCTATTCCACAATTTTTCTCTAGACTGGTTCCAAGACCCACTTAAAATAGGGCATTAATTTACCTGTGTTCTTCCACAAGTGTTGCATCCCCAGACTAGCCATGTTTCATCTTTCATCTCTTTTCCAAACTAAAGGGGAAAAAAAGAGAAGCACTTACCAGAAACTCAGGGCAACCATACACCAAAAGCATCATTAATAGGAACTGGTATGTTCTTTCTTTCTTTCACAAGTTTTGCATCTACACAGTAAAGGCATCTTTCTCATACTCTGAACGTTTACGGGCCCTTATAATTCTATCTGTATTGGCCTAAACACTTTTCCAGGGCAGGCAGGAGATCAAGACACTTTTTGTCTCTCTTCAGAGGTGTTTCAAATGGTTCAGTCAAAGTGTGTTATGAGGTTGCTGAAGTTGGTCGATGCTTTCAGAGGTGGAACTTCACTGGAAATCAAGCAGTAACTTGTGACCTTGCTGAAGGTCTCCATTCTCAAGAACTGTGGAGTGGCCTACTGGAAAAGCACTCATACTTTCATTGAGTGCTGTGCGTTTCTGTAAATACAAAGGAAACAATGCTGAATTTAGTGGGGCAGTTGAGGTAATCTGTTCTGGGCAGCTTCTCACTGCTACTTACAGTTAAATGAAATGTGAATAAGCTTGTGGATACTCAAGGCAGGAAGAGAAATTTACAGTTGACTGCAGTTCTCTGAGAACTGTTGACACTGTTCACTTTCATGTTCCACTTAATTTTTCTTTACTACTACTACTGAAAAAAACCCCTTGGATTAGTGGATGAGAAAAATGAAATGTTGTCTTTAAATATAACATATTGAGGATAGGGCAAAGGTAATTGTTGTAGTGTGAAGACCCGCTGCAGAGGCTTGCTGGTTTGTCAGGCCTGAATAAAGTCAAATAATTCCAGATGTTCTAGAGTTACAGAAAAAGAACATACTGGTTCCTATTAATGATGCTTCTGGTGCACGGTTTCTGGTAAGTACTTCTTTTTGCCTTTAGTTTGGAAAAGAGATGAAAGTTGAAACATGGCTAGTCTGGAGAAAGTAAATACATATGATTGGCCAAGGAACCAGGAGCAATCCAGTCAAATTATCAGACTGTAGGTTTTAAGAGAACAAAAATATTACTTTTGAACAGAAATTAAAAGGTTATTTTGGAATATGGAAGAATGGTTTAAAACAATTAGACAAAGACTAATTAAAGTTAGATTTATCGAAGAGTATTGAATGTGGTGGGTCAAACAGAACATCTGGTTCAGGAGATTGCTTGGATGCAGATTATGAAAAACCGTGAAGACAGGCCAGGAAGAAAAATAGCTTTGTGTATCCTATTTTTTATGCCTTTCCTCAAACAACCACTACTGGCCAACAGTGTAGAGGGAACCCACGGTGACAGCTTTTATGCTTTTACTTTGTGTTTATATTAAAATAATCGTGGTCCTTTCTCTTCTTTATTAAACCAAAGATAAATAGTGCTATTTTTCTCTTTATTGATGTGTATGTTGCCAGAAAGTCAAGCCCATTCATGAATTAAACACACTGAGATTTTAGCCACTACATAATGTCCAGCTCTCCACTTCCACTGAAACTATAAAATTGAGCTAGAGGCCATGGGTTGTTTTTATATTAGTGTAATTTCAGTATGCATGTTATGACTGGAGCAAGTTATTTGCTGCAAATATTGAAGTTTATGCAGCAAAATTGCAGGTAACCAATACCTCAGCACTGCTTGAGAAGAAAGGCTTTTGAGTGCAATAAATTGTACTGATAAAAAAAAATTGAGTGAAATAATTTAAAATCTATACTTGTTAACTCTTTCTTGTGGATTTACGAATGTGAAGGGATTTTTAAATTTTAAACTAAAGGTGATGTTTTTCTCATCTGCATGGTAATAATAATGTATTTATGTATTTATTTATTTTTAGCACAGAAGAAAAAATCTAGTACAGCTGTGATGGACGATGATCAGGGTGACAGCTTACCAGGAGAATCATTACTACCTGCTAAATCCTTCTCTTTTGAAAGAGATTTACTCAGAATATTAGCAGAAATAAGATTCATTAATGCAGAGGTAAATAAATTACACAGCTGTCGTTCATATTTGTTTTGTTTAGCTTTGTTTTATGTATAATTTTATGTATAAGTCTTAAAGCAGTGGAATTTAATTATTGTCTATCTCCACAGGAACTAAAGGAAGAAGTAGTTTCATCAACCATCTTTATCAAAATACTGTGTGAAAGTAACTATAGCAATAGTTCAACTGCAGGTTGTGATAACACTTTTTCGCAGGGGATTCTACTGTAAATGTTTGACGTGACATTGTATTTCTGGATCCTTAAAGTTCCATCATGATTAAAAGAAAGAAATTTTTTAAAAAATGTTTCTTTTCTCAGTGAAATTATTTAGTAAAATTAGCTGTAGACGTTTGGAAGATTATGAAGTATTTTACACTGTTCTTCCTATATTATACATGCCTGTACAACATCTGAAAAAGCATTTTGTATTTTTTCATTTTTGAAGAGGTAACAACACTAATACTAAGTCACAGTCTATTTTCCCAATGATAACTTGAGTAGGAAACTTATTTCTCTGTATCCTTCCAGGCAACTGTTCATTTATTAAGGTTGCAGGGAATTGAATTGAATGATCATGCTGTACCTCCAGAAGATACAAGCCAGTATTGTCCAGGATATGTTTCACATCTTCCTGAAAGTGATCCAGAATGGAAAACATACAGGTGCTGTTATTTAATATATAACAAGACCTAGGAACTCTAAGAGATTGTTATTATCACACACAGATGATAACTGCAAAAGTTATTTCTTCTTAGTAAAATTAATTGTCATCAGATGCTTCATATTTTTAAGTAGTCATGGTAATGGGAAAAGGAAAAGAAACTAAAAAAATAACTAGAAATAATTTTTCTTTAGTTTGCTTTCATTACGGAGGGTACATTTTATTTTTCATTTAACATTTATTTTTGTGAAACTAGAAGCTAGTATCCCAACCTTAAAGACAATTAAATCTGTGTTATATTGACATTTAAGCCATGAAATTCTATGCTTAAAAATGTATTTCCCCAAATCAAAAAACTCTTTATCTTGCTTTATAGCTCCTATAATTATGTCTGAATACCTGAATACACAATGAATTACCTCAGTTTGCAGAACTAGTCTGTTCCATCCAATCAACTGAAACGAATAAGGGAGAGTAGAACATAGCAAGTACCAGGTTTTTTTCTGCTCTCACTCAAATATTTCTTGTCAAGGAGGAGATGGGGGGGGAGAATTCGAAGATGATATTTAAACTCTCTTCTGTTCACACTCATACTAATATTAGCCTTACTGTGACAGTGGTCATGTCCTGAAAGAGTAGGATATTAGAGTTGTGTCCTTCATTAAGTCTGAAGATTAAGTAAAGTTTCTCACACTGTCTGCTTGCAAGTGTCCAGTAAAATGAGAAAAAGTATAAACTGATCAGAACCAAGGGACAAAGAAGGTGAGGATTCTGTTCCAAAATTTGCTGCTAAGCTTTTCTTGAGTTTACCCAGTTAGATTAAAAACTCAGAGGAAGAAAGCACTTTGATCTACTGTGTCCTGTACCATTGTCAGTTTGTGCTTTTGGTTTTGTGACTTAACCATTCTGTATGGTCATTGAAGACACCCTTTTTAATATTGTTTTTTCTAAGTAATGGTACAGCTTGATAATTAAGGAAGTAAAAAGAAATAAAGTTATTGAAAGAAGGTTATCGCATAGACTGAAAAAAGATGTTATTCTCTTAGAAATGAATTTAGCATTTCAGAACCTCTGGAGATACCTTTAAGTGCAAGAACATGTGCAGTTGTTACATGAAAAGGACACCTCCTTAACACTTGAACAGAATGCCTGCCTTGTATCTGTGTTCAAGTGCAGCACTGTCATGGACATTTAATGATTTCTAGCATTGGTGTGTGGATTCACACATGCATTTTAAAAAACCATGTGGATGAAGCATTGAACTATAGCCACTATTTTTAAGCTAATAGCATTTGAGTGTCAGAGACTATTCACTTTATCTTCATTCATGATACTAATTCCTTTCCTGAGTCATCTTCTTATCCAAGTAAAATAAAAGTTAATGGATGAAGACAATTAATGCAACTGAAAGGTAATTAAAATTTTGTTGTTGTTGTTGACTGAGATGTACTACTGCATATTTAACCTTATGATAGAATTCCTTCTAGCGTTGAAGTTTTGGAATAACAGATTCTTCATACTAATTTTATAGTTTATGGATAGACTACTTATCTCAGTATGCTATGGAAAACTTCCAACGTGCAGCCAAAATAGGAGAAGAATTGAATGAAGCCTGGATTGTTCACAATGCTGCAGTGTATATCTTAAACTACAATAGACATCTTATCTCTTCAGGAAGACAGAGGGAAATTATTGAGTATCTTCAGACTCTTCTTGGAGCCATCAAGACTGTTGGGCACAATGGGTAAATTTAGATGTTTGGTTATGAACATGCTCTTTTTGGGTTTTTTTATAAACCAGAAAAAATATTTTTACAAACATTGTAAATTACTTTGTGCTATGAAAGACTCTTATTGCTGGCTTTAGTTAGTGGTAGAAGGACTTTGGTATATACAGCGTAGTTCAGAAGATGAATTAAATTTTGTTGTGTGGAAATGACTTTTTAATCCTTTGTATTTGCTCTTTGTTACTGTGCTCTATAAGTCATATTAACTTATATTAAACAATATTAATTTCTCTTTATTGTGGCATAGCAACATGTGCATGTGAAATAGCTTTATGTTAAGCTAGTCAGAAAGAATCAGAAAAATTTCCTTAGCCTGTGAATTTGCAGGACAGTCTGAAATGTGTTTGCTTGCTGTCGGTTGCTCTGAAGTTTAATTATATTGTAAATACAGTTCATTGTAAATATAGCTCATTGTAAGTATTTCTAACCAGAGTAAGGTGGTTACTACTGGTTCTGAAATACAGGAGGAAATGGCGGGGAGGGAATGTGCACATTTATAGACCATTAAAGTGGGAACATAGATCCCACAGTGATTTAGGGAAATCCTGCTCTGTAGTAAATGCAGTGGAAGAATGATTAACTACGACAGAAAAGATGCTCAAGTCAAAGTCTGACTGTAGGACAAAATCCTAGACACTTTAGCTCATTATTGACGGTGACCTCAGCACTAGGCAAACTGTTAGGACCAGCAAAGGTGGCTCTTTCAATGGTATTACAGAACAAAGCCTAAAGTGCAGTTTGTGCAGAGGTGAAGACTGGTAATACCTGCTTACTAATTGTGATATTTATATAAGCATGTTTCAGCAATAATCTCTTAGTAATAATTGTGTTTTCTCAAAAACCAACAAAGAAACAAAACAGATTTTCAGCTCAGCAGCTGATTGGCATGAAGAGTAATTCAGTGTAATAAATAAATAGTTTTTTCTGAGGGGTTAGTCTTAGGTTAATTTTTTAGGAAATAGTTATTTTAATGCATAGCAGCCTGCTGATAAAAAAAATATTCTAAATGTGTTTGACATAAATATGATTTATTTTTCCTGCAAGGAGATAGAAGCTTCAATTATAGAAAGAGCTGAAAAGTATGATGTGAAATATGAAAGTTGGTTGTGGTTTTTTTGTACATTTAACCATTTCAACTGCTTTTCCAATGGGAAAATTTTTGTAACATCTATAATTTTGCTTTCTAAGAAAAAAAAATCTAGATTTTCAAGTAATGTTTATTACTTGAAAGTAATAAACTTTGTTATTATCCTCTTATATCTGTTGCAGTATGCACTTCTGATTTTTGTTTTCTTCTGCAGAAGTACAGCAATTTTATTGATGTTATGTAATGCTTTGGCTCGGGGCTTAATTCTTCGTTGGATTCCAAAGCCAAAACTTGCTGAGAAGAGAAAAAAAAATGCAGCAACAGACAGAAGCAGAAAAGCTGCAGCAAAGAAGAATGAAAAAGCAGATCTCATCCAGTCTTTTTCAGTAGATCCCAGAGGACTTGCCGATATCAAAGCTGCCTTAGAGGTACAAAGCCCTCATTTTTTGTAGTCTTTTTTGTTTTTGGTCTGCTGTCCTGCATTGCAGTTCATATAAATTGTAGATATTTTTGCGAAAAATAAGCTACTATCTTTTACAGTTCCTGCCACCACAGGTCCTCCCTAAATGCACACTGAAGTTCCTTACCAGCTGAGGCTGAGTACCGTAACTTTTGTTTGCTATATGGGCTGACTTAATGGAGATGTTGTTAGGCTTAGAGATGTATGTGCAGTAGTTTTAAAATAACTAACAGGTGGCAGGTTCCATACAAAGAGCTTTCCGCATTTCTCCTGTATTTCAGTCTTTTTTTTTTTTTTTCTCCCTTGGTGTTTAGATTTGTGAATTTGCCCTAAATGTGACAACTGGAACGATATCTAATGAAACAGTACCTATTGCTGCACAACAACAGATCATTGCTACGTGGGTGAAAACAAAGCAGTTAAATCAGCAGCAAATCAGACACAAACTTGGGACTGAGGAGGAGGTATTATTTCTCTGAAATCCTGCATAATGTTGAAACTTTTCTCTGAAAAATTCAATTCATAAATTTAATTGACTGAAATGATCAATGTGTATTTTCTTTATATATTTTAATACATTGTGAAAATAAATTTTGGCTGTAGTTCCCATAAATCTTTACAGAATACAGCAAATTTTTCACATTCAGCATAGCAGTGAGTCTCCATTTCTTAACTCTACCTTCTGTTTTTAGCTGCCAAGAATAATTATGGTGATGTTTGTCATGAGATGACTGTATAACAAAGTTGGTTTTGAATTCATACATTTAAAATAATAAAATGGCTGCATTAAAAACATTAAGAAAAATCAGCTATATTTATACCAACCTTTAATATGGTCTCTTTGTATGTAGAATATGGAGCTAGTAAGTTGGAAATTAATTTTTTCTATCATTTTATTATGTCTATAAAACCAGAATCCCTCAGTGATATATGGAATTTACATTCATTTTATTGTGGCTGTGTTTTTTTAATGTTGGAACTGTAGTGGTTCAGAGTTCACAGTGTCAATTAAAAATAAATAAATACATAAAATCACCCATTTTAAGGACACAATAAAGAATTGCTTAATGTAAATTGAGGTTTTCAAACATAATTATTATTACCTTGTCATCTCAATTAATTTCCTTAATAATATTAACTTGCAAAAATAATCTGTTAATGTGAATTTTGTATTTCTGCTTAGAATAATGATGAAGCACAAAATCCTACAGCAAGAATTCTTGTTGGTCTAGAAATGTATTCATGTAATGGCTTGGGTCTCATGGATTTCACTGTTCCTAGCTTACCTCAGGTATTTAGTTTTGTTTTATTTGCTCTTGAGTTTTAAGAAATTGCATCGTATAAATGTGATTTCAGTTTCAGTTTTGGATGGAGGCAAAACTAATTTTGAAACTTTGTGTGCCATTATTTCCTGCAAAACTTTCCAAGAGATTGAGTAGTTATGACAGGTATAAAATTTTTGTGTCTGAATATTTTCATTGATCCAAAACTCAGATAGCATTAGAATACTAGAAATATTCCCATGTTGCTCTAATAAATTATTTCCCTAACCATCAGATGACCATAATGGGTTCAGATGTACAGAAACATACTTATGACTTTTCATTTTTTTGTGGAGAAAACTTCATGGAATCATAGAATCATTTAGGTTGGAAATGACCCTTAACATTATCGAGTCCAACTGTTAACCTAACACTACCAAGCCCACCACTAAACCATGTCCCTAAGCACGATGTCTACACATCTTTTAAATACCTCCAGGGATAGTGACTCAACCACTTCCCTGAGCAGCCTGTTCCAGCGCTTGACAACCCTTTTGACAAAGAAATTTTTCCTAATATCCAACCTAAACCTCCCTGGTGCAACTTGAGGCCATTTCCTCTTATCCTATTGCTTGTTACTTGGGATAAAAGACCGACCCCCACCTCACTGCAACCTCTGTTCAGGTATTTGTATAGAGGTGTATTTTAAGGTTTGTATTAGAAGTATTCAGAATTTCAACAGAAAACTTCATGTTATAGTGGATTTCTTTTTGGCAGTTGCAAGGTAGAACACAACTGCAATTTGTTACTATTTGAAGAATTAGGTGGCTTTTTGGTAAGTCTTATACAAGGCATAGTTTCTTAAAATACTTGCTTTTGATCAGTCTTCCATGATTACTCATGCTGAATGGTGCCACGCTTTTCCTGTGATCCTGTTGGTTACCACGCTATTCAAGAGGAAAGAAGGTGGTGTCTAAAGGTTTATACCCTGTATTTTCAAAACAGTGAGTTGTAGTCTTACCTGTTTGATTACCAGATTTATAATTTCTACCTCCTGTAAAGAGCTTTCTTGAAGGGCTAAGATGTACTTCCGCATTTAGCTAGGAATCTGATGACACTGTCTAACACTTTTGTAGAAGTCCTTCTTTCTGAAGACTAGGATCTGGGTCCTTATAAATATATAGGTACCTAATTCTAGTTGGTCTACAGATTTATGCCAAATATTATGAGTTAGCTTTAGCTATTACTTCAGCGGCTTAGTTTTGGAGAGCAGTTTTGTAGTATCCTCATTTTGACCAATTTATTAACAGCATCTTAAAAAGATGGATTTGCCCACACATGCAAAAGCAAGGAAGACATTTAGATAATGAAACTATATATGAAACACTGTTGTTGTAAAACCAGTTCTATCTCCCATTCTTACCTTTAGCTTACCTTTAGCTTAACTAAAATGGGCACTGAAATTCAGATGTCCTGTTCCACTGATTTTCAGAAGAGGACTGAGGACATATAAGAAGTCCTGGCAGATACTGCTGGTCAAAAGGCATGCACACTTAGAGCTGGATTTACATACACTATCATAATACTTCTTACAAGGTGAATGATGCTTCTCTATCGTATATTTTTATTGTTCTTGTAACTTTGGTTTTCTAGATTTTTTAGCATGGACTTGTTCTGCGTGCAGGTGGATTGTAGGGAAGGTAAGCATGTAAGTGCTATAGAAAAGAGCATGATAAAAAACTGAGGTTTAAACTCTTTTTTTTTTTTTTTTTTTTTTTTGCCCCCCCCACCCCCTCTCCCCCAGTTAGTGAAACTGGCGTTAGAATGCAGTTGGTCAGACACCTTAGTGGAACTGCAGACCCTGACACGACTGACATATTTTGCATATGTATCACATGACTATGAAATAGTGATGACTTGTTCCAAAAGGATCTTGCAATCAGATGAGAATATTTTCCACAATGGAGGTACTAAGAAATATGAAATGTAAGTACATGGAATTTTGCACGGTACTGTGGTATACTTGAACGAAGTTTTGAAGAAAAGAGTTAAAGAAGGTTAAATGCATCTGATCACATAATTGAAAGTGAAAAAACCTTTTTTACAAAGGAACCACACTTGTTGCTATTTGTGCTGACTCTGTCATTACCAGTTAGTTACGTACTGAAGATGATGTTTGAACTCTGCAGCATAGCCTGAGTAAAAGGCAATTTGAGATCCAGGTAGTGGCTCTGGACCTAGTTCAGGAAGATACATGAATTTTGTTATTTGAGTGAGTCAATAGGTCATGTATAGATGTGTTTGAGTGTCTTCCGGGGGAGCATTGCTTTTCTGAAATGGTCTCTGGTGATCATGGCCTTTTCACACTGTTATAATTTTCAGGCAGAAAGTAGCTTATTCTAGCTTATTCTTGCTTCCAATGCTGAACTGGCTTTAAAACACAGTTCGTGGAACTAGATGGAGCAGTGAATGATGGTAGGTGATAGCAGCTACTATATTCCAAGCTCTGGTATCAGGTAGTCTTTATGGTCTTCACCACCCATGAATACGGATACAATAGGAATGTAACTAATTTCTTTAAAAGCCCAGTGTCTTACTTAACTGATAGTTTAAAACTTTGATCTCAAAGGAAAAAAGAAAAAAGTTTTCGTATATAAATGGATCTGTTGGTAGAGTCCAATATTATAAAAAGGTGATATCTTTTGATCCTTCTATTTTTTTTACATAGTTTCCTCCAAAACGAGAATGCAATTTTATCAAGAGAGGAAGGAATCGACTCCATTTAGTAACAATTTGTTGGAATGTAGAAAGTGTGAAATAAACCTGTGAAACACCTCGAATATAATTTATTGTTCGTTTTTTCTCTCTGAAAAATAATTTCTCTTTTAAAAAATAATCTGCTTTTTGTTTGCTACATGGGGAAAAACACGTAAAACCAAATAATATGGAATACATAGTTTCAGAACATGACAGAAATTGAGAAAATACTGCGTATCTAGCAATCTGCAAACTAGTGAATGATATAATGGTTGATTCTTTGACAAAGAAATGTAGTAATGGATTGTCAGTGCTGTTTCCAGAGAAATGGACGATAAACTTAGTCTTCCTGTGGTAAAACATAGCTTCAGAACAAAGAAGAGTTAAATATTTAACTTTGTTGTTGTTGTTGTTGACTTGTACTGTAGAACGCTGGTGCCCTCTCGTGGAGACAAATCATAGTTGCATTATAGTTCTCACCGCTGGGGGGACAAGTCCAGCTAGAATGTCTACTTTTCTCTATAGGGTTGCACATTTTAAGACACGAAAAAAATCTTGCAAATAGTATTACTTCTTTTCTTACAAAATCTCAGTTAACCAAAGACATCAAATTTATTTACTTACTTATTTTTAACTTCTGGGACTGAAATCCTTTTCTTTTAAATGTAGTGGAATATGATCCAAATACATTTCTCCAGAGCCCTGTGCATACTTTACCAGACATAAGCAAGACCAATTCCAAAAGAAAGTATGAAATATTGTCTAATTTTCCCTATTTCTGTTTTTAATTGCTTGTCCTGTAAGTTTGACTTCGGACTAATATTTTGCTTGATATACAATAGTGAATAATGGGGAGAAAGCCCCAAATCTATTTTCTTCCCTTGCTAAATGTAGATAATACACTTTTAAAATCTGATTTCACAGTTACTTTCATTAGAGGTGTGAAAAGATATTTCTAATATCTTTTCACATAATGTTCAGTTTTTCAAATGTTTTATGATTTTAAAAGAAAAGTCAGTAGAAGCATTTGTAACTTCCAAAGCTAGGGAGATAGGGAGACCTATTTAGTAACAACTTGAAAGCATTATTAATAGAAAATGGTATGTGCTTAGCTTGTAAGACTTAGCACTTCTTGAATTATTTGCCTTTATTCAGGCCTTGTAACAGAATGAAACAAGAAATGTTAAGCACTACTGCCTGTATACAAGGAATGAGTATAATGGAAAATTTGTCTGGAAGAAAACATCTGCGTGTAGCAGCATCAAAAGCCTTTGTTCAGAGTGCCAGGTATGTTTTATTTTGCGAGAAGACTAATATAAACCACACCTAAAATTTGATTTACAGATTTGGGGATTAACATATTCTCTCCCAAGACTGATAAAAATCAAAACAGTGAGTTGAAATTCTTAACAAAAGATCTGACCGGTTTTTACAGTTCAGTAAATTTATCAACTACCATATCTTCACGTAGCTGATCTTGTAAAGTCATAGGATCATAGGAAAATCTGGTTGGAGGGGACCTCAGAAGGGCTCTAGTCCAAATTCCTGCTCAAAGCAGGCCGGCCCAGGGCTTTATCCAGTCTGGTCTTGAAAACCTCCAGGAATGGAGACTGTACAATCTCTGTGAGTAACCTGCCCCGCTGCTTGACTGTACTTATGGGGAAAAAGTTTCTGCTTATATCCACTCTGAACCTTTCTTATTTCAACTTGCTTGTCCTGCCGTCCACTATGAAGAGGCTGGCTGCTGGTTCTCAATAACTTTGTTAGGTTATTGAGAAACTTCTCCTCATTAGGTCCCCCAAAGCCAGCTCTTCTCCATGCTGAACTAGCCCTGTACTCTCAGCCTCTACTCTCAAGGCAAGTGCTCCAGTCCCTGGATCATCTTGGTGGCCCTCCATCGAGCTCATTGCAGTTTGTCCATGTCTGGCGTGTGTTGGGTGGCCTAGAACTTGATGCAGTAGTCCAGAGGTGGTCTAAAGAGTGCTGACACCAGGGTGGTAATCAGTTCCCTTAATCAATTGCCTGTTCCTGTTAATAACAGGAACAGGATGCTCTTGGCTGTTGCTGCCAGGGATAGATTGACTAAATCCATAGCATTTTAATAATTGTTCTGTTTTGTAGTGTATTTAGAGTGAGAAATTAACATAATAGGAAGAAAAAAAGAAGGCAGATTATTCCAATGAGAACATCTTGTGTGGATTTCTGCTATGTTTTTAATGAAGGCTCTTGAGCTAAGTTAACACAAATACAGTAACACCATCAATATGGTACTTGATTATTGCTACTTTTGCTGAATGTGTGAAGGTGTTTTGTATATAAAAATGGAAAATACCTTTTGTATGAAGCTCATATGCTAACGCCTCATTGCTGAGATTATGTATGGTGGTGCATAGATCAGGTAAATCCAGATGTTTGTAGAAGTAAAATCCGTTACTTTGTCTAGAGTGTGATTGTTTTCCTTCATTAAGCTGTACTTCACTTTCTTCAGGTACGCAGGTGAAGCTGGAAATTATTCCCTTGTAATGTTTGCGGCTAGACACTTCTGGAATACATGTTTACCTTTGCTAGGCTCTCTGTGTGACAGAGAGCAGTTTAAAGAACCTACTGAAATAATTCTTAAGAATATAATTAAAACTGAATCTAAAAATAAACAGGTAAGAATATCTGGTAGTTATTGTTAATTGTGCTTGTGTTTAATGATTGGTACGGACAATGAAGAAAAATTTTGGTTTGCTTGGAAGCTCTTGCTGCATGATTGAAGGTACCTTTCCTAAGAAAGTGACTTATTTGCCATAAACACATAAACCAACCACCTCAAGGGTGTGCATGGCTACAGCGGGTCCTTGTGCACCCCTCCAGGGAAACCTGCGTGCTCAAGTACCTCTCTGAAATGCCTGTACACCAGCACACGCAGCATGGGGGATAAACAGGAGGAACTAGAGATCTGTGTGCGGTTGCAGGGCCACAATCTCATTGCAATTACAGAGACACGATGGGATAGCTCGCATGGCTGGAATGCGATCATGGATGGCTATAAGCTTTTTAGGAAAGACAGGTCAGCAAGGTGGGGTGGGAGGGAGCAACTGGAATGCATCGAGCTCTGCAGAGGGGTGGAGGAATAATGAGTTGACAGCTTGTGGGTGAAGATTAAGGGGCAGACAAATATGGGCAACGTTGTTGTAGGCATTTACTACAGGCTACCTGATCAGGAAGAGGAAGTTGATGAAGCCTTCTACAGACAGCTGGAAGTAGCCTTGCAATCACAGGCCCTGGTTGTCATGGGGGACTGCAACCACCTCAATTGCTGGAAAAGCAACACAGTGAGGCATGCATGATCCAGGAGGTTCCTGCAGAGCATCAATGACAACTTACTGACACAGGTGGTGGAGGAGCCAATGAGGCAAGACGTGCAGCTCAACATTGTACTAATGAACAAGGAAGGGCTGGCTGAGGATGTGAGTATTGGGGGTAACCTTGGCTGCAGTGACCACGAGATGGTGGAGTTCAGGATCCTGTGTGGTAGAAGCAGGGCAACAAGTAGGATTACAACCCTGGACTTCAGGAGAGCTAACTTTGGCCTCTTCAAAGACCTGCATGGAGGAATCCCATGGGTTAGGGCTTTAGAAGGCAGGGCGATCCAAGAGAGCTGGTCAATATTCAAGGACCACTTCCTCCTAGCTCAAGATTGCTGCATCCCTATGAGGAAGAAGTCAAGCAAAGGGGCCAGGAGACCCAGACAGATAACCAAAGAGCTTCTAGAGGAACTCGTATGGAAGAAGGAGGTTCACAGTATGTGGAAAAAGGGACTGGCCACTTGGGAGGAATATAGGAATGTTGTCAGGGTATGCAGAGATGCAACGAGCAAGGCTGAGGCCCACTTGGAACTAAATCTGGCAAGGGATGTCAAGAATAACAAGAAGGGCTTCTTCAAATACATCAGTAGTAAAAGGAAGACTGGGGAAACTGTGGGCCCACTGCTGAGCGAGGTGGGTGCCCTGGTGATGCAGGATGCAGAGGAGGCAGAGTTACTGAATGCCTTCTTTGCTTCAGTCTTTACTGCTAAGGCTGGCCCGCAGGCATCCCAGCCCCCAGGGGTGAGAGAGAAAATCTGGACAAAGGAGGATTTCTCCTTGGTTGAGGAGGATTGGGTTAGAGATCACCTAGGCAAACTCTTTTACTTTGAGGGTGAGAGAGCAGTGGCACAGGCTGCCCGGAGAGGCTGTGGAGTCATCTCCTCTGGAAATATTCAAACCCCACCTGGACACGGTCCTGTGCCCCCTGCCCTAGTTGTACCTGCTCAAGCACGGGGGTTGGACAAGATGATCTCTAGAGATCCCTTCCAACCCCTACCATTCTGTGATTCTGTGAAACAGACATGGTTTCTTACCTGCATTCACATAGCACATGTTCACATGTACACAGAATTGCATCCTCTTTTTTTCCGTTTGGTGGTTCTTCTGGTTTTAGGCAATTGTCAGACTTGCAACAATTTTCTTCAAAATAATTAGCTGTCTGAAGGGCTGTAGTTTTTAACTTTTTGAAGCTTTCAAAAGGGAATCTTTAGAAAATATTCAAAAGAAAATCCAGAAAAAAAGATCTGTCACTTCTGGGAAGGACGATAATAGATCTTAAAACACAAACTCAGGAAAAAAAATGTAACTCAATTAAGGTTCCCCACAGCCACAACTGCATATTCAAATTCCTCTTCTAGCTGCAAAAAGGAATTATTAGTTTGCATATCTACAGGTTTTTTTAACAGACTATTTGCACTTTGGCAGTAGGAAGAAGTTATAATTCAAGCTGTGCTGGGAGTCAGTGATAAAATTAAATACTTACTGATTATGAACAGCATATGTATACTGGAGAAGTCATCCCCTTGAAACAGTGTGTAGGTGATGTGTATCATACAACACATCTTGCTGTATGAAATTTCTTTTGCACACTGAAACTTTCCTACACATTTACAACTCTTCTTACTTCAAAATCCCCCAGAGCTGGTCTGTTTCTCTTACTAGGTTTGATTTAAATATCAGTGAAGCTGATGTGAGTTTTCCTGTGCATTTCCATGGGCACAATTTCAGTTAGAGCTTGAAGGATTTATTAATAACTTGCATTCAAGCTCAGTGGTGCCAATGTGAGTCTGCATCTCAGATCATCAAGCAGTGTAGTACACGAATAGAACACTTTATTTTTATTTCTCCTCAAAGCATGTATAAATCACAATCAGAGATAGCGACTGGTCTGCGTGATTCCAGGTGCGTAGGAGACAGAACTGATGAGTACACTGTGTACTTGGAAGCACAGTGATGACTGCAAACTTAATGGAACTTTGACAGTGTTTGGATATATAACAGTAATTGACCATAGGCACAGCTCTAAAGGTTTAGTTATTTGCAGAGATGATACATTTAAAACCTATAAAAAGGAATACTTCATTATGTATATGTAGTTAGCTGACAACCGCAGCGTATCTTCAGAGTGAACCCTTAATAAGTCGTATTAGAAAGCAAGTTATTAACGTAGATAATGAAAGTATAGTTATAGATACCATAGACTTTTTATGTCTGAAAATGTAATTCTTGTGAGTTAGACTGCGTTGTAACTTCTGATATTAGTTAGAAAAAAATATTTCCTATAAAAAGAGCATTCTATATTTTATTATTTTGGGAGTTACTGAGATTTTTTTAACATATACTGTAGTAGCCATTGTAAGAGGCAGGAACTGGTCTCCAGTGATCCTTGATCAGGCTAACTCTAGGCAATTTTTAAATGCAGTCGCATCTGGAGAAGTGTTTATCAGAAGATAACTTTTAGTTTAGTTCAGCAAGGCAATTGTTCACTTACTTGAGATATGTACCAGCCTGAAAACTAAAAATTTGTTAATAAAAAAAAAAAAGTGAAAGCAAGCACTGCAAAAGCTTTACAACTGCTATTACTAGCTTTCTTAAAACAAGAATACAGATTGTTTTTTCTCTCAGTTCGCTGTGGTCAGCACTGGACATGTCCTTCACCCTCACGTTACTTCCACAGAATCATAAAATCATGGAATGGTTTGGGTTAAAGATATCTAGTCCAACCCTGCTGCGATGGGCAGGGCATATTTCACTTGATCATGTTGCTCAAAGTCCCCTCCAACCTGACCTTGAACGCTTCCAATGATGAGGCATTCACAACTTCTCTGGGCAACCTACCTGTTCCAGTGTCTCACCACCTCATCTTAAAAAGTCCCCTCACTTCCAATCTAAACCTACCCTCTTTCAGCTTAAAACTGGTGCCCCTTCTCTGTCACTACAGGCCTTGGTAAAAAGTCCTTCTCCGTCTTTCTTGTAAGACCCCTTTCTATACTGAAAGGCTGTAATAAGGTCTATTCAGAGCCTTCTCTTCTCCAGGCTAAACAACCCCAACTCTCTCAGCCTTTCCTCACAGGAGAGGCATTCTAGCCCACTGACCATTTTTATGGCCTTCCTCTGGACCTGCTCTAGCAGGTCCCTGTCTTTCTTGTACAGGGGATCCCAGAGCTGGATGCAGTACTCCAGCTGGGGTCTCACCAGCGAAGA
This sequence comes from Phalacrocorax aristotelis, assembly GCF_949628215.1. NCBI lineage: Eukaryota > Metazoa > Chordata > Aves > Suliformes > Phalacrocoracidae > Phalacrocorax > Phalacrocorax aristotelis. The sequence continues at coordinate 23,695,662 of NC_134287.1, read as the reverse complement.
GTAGAGGGGGAGAATCACCTCTCTTGACCTGCTGGCCACAATTCTTTTGATGCAGCCCAGGATATGGTTGGCTTTCTGGGCTGCAAGTGCACATTGCCAGCTCATGTCCAGTATCCCTAACCAGTTTTCATCAACCAGTGTCCTTAAGTCCTTCACCACAGGGCCACTCTCAGTTCATCCCCCATTCTGCATTGATATTGGAGATTGTCCTGACCCAGGTGCAGGACCTTGCACTTGGCATTGTTGAACTTCATGAGGTTTGCTCCTCAAGCCTGTCAAGGTCCCTCTGGATGACATCCCTTCCCTCTAGCGCATCAACTGCACCACTCAACTTGCACATTTGCTGAGAGTGCACTCAATTCCATTGTCTATGTCACTGAAGAAGATATTAAGGTATTGGTCCCAGTATGGACCCTTGAGGAACGCCAGTCATTACTGATTTCCACTTGGGTATTGAGCCATTGACTGTAATTCTTTGGATGTGGTCATCCAGCCGCTTCCTTATCCATCTAATAGTCCATCCATCAAACCAATATCTCTCCAGTTCAGCAGCAAGAAGCGTGTGGGGGACTACATCAAAGTCTTAGAGAAATTCAGGTAGATGACATCCATAGCTCTTCCCCTGTCCAGTGATGCAGTCGCTCCATTGTAGAAGGCCACTAGATCAGTCGGACTTTGTGCCTTCATGGAAGTAAATGCTGATTTGACCACAGCTGATAAATCTTTGATGATGCTAATGTAATGATTACCCAGAAGTTGGAGCTACGGATCAGATTATTTATTAGCAAACTCCTTTATGTATTCAATGGTCAATATGTCAGTTGAACTGTATATGGATCTGTTTGTGAAACAAGATAATGAAATAATCTTTGGAGTTGCAAAACTCTGCTGTAGAGGGGAGGGAAACAGTTATCATGTCTCTCACCCTTGGGTGAGAATTGTAATGGTCATATTTTTACAGGTAAAGCCAGCTTAGCAAAATGGGATAAGAGACATTAAGTCATCTTTTAAACATTTTCTGAAAATAGTCTGAAAATATAAGCTGTTACTCATTTTTGACCAGAGAAGTTGTGGATACACTGCTTGGATAAGACTATGTAAACACTACCCTAGATAATTTAGTTTCCATTTAACTGGTGGGTGACTGAACAAGGCCCAGAGCAACCTGCTCTATTTCAGCCTGCTTTGAGCATAGGTATAGACTAGAGGGCTCGAGGGGGTCCCGGCCAACCTCAACTATTCTGTGATCCTCTGACAGAGTACTTCAAGATTTCATGTTATTTAATCAGTGTAACTGATTGAATATTATTGAGTCTGGCTATTGCTGTATTGGTTTTGTATTATAGGACTCATTCTGGAGAAATGGCTGTGGTTTTAATCTCCTGCACAAGTAGCTACTTAAGTAACAGGTTAATAGTTCACATTAACCATATTAATTGGTTTACAAATGAAACCGAAGTACAGTAATACTGAAGGACGTATGTTAGCCGAAAGATAAAGTGCTAAAGTACGCCTTTTTTTTTTTTGTCTTTTAGGAGAAGAAAGATATGTTGCTTTTGCATCAGTTGCCTTTGCATCAGTGGATCACAAAAGATTTTCAAAGTATTGGGTTATCAGTTGGATGCTTTCTCCCAGGCATGTTCTTCCTTCTTTTGATCTGGTTATAGAAAAAAAAAACACCAATTTTTTGTAATACCATTATTCTAATGCTGCAGTATGTTAATAAATTATTTGAATATATTTCAAAGGTGCTGAGGAAGATCTGACGTTAAGAACCTCCTTATATGGGTTACTATTCCACATACATGCTGATAAAGCTGACTGGGAGGCAGCATTGGAAGTCCTGGATGAAGCTATTCAAGTTTTGCCTCAGACAAGAGACAGGCTGTAAGTTGCTTGACTTATTTTTATTAAAATAAGCATCCTGATTCTTGAGAAGTATAAAACTCTATCTTTTTTATTTTGCATTGGGAAAATAGTATGAATACTTTATGGCAGTCTGCCAGTTCTTGTAACAGAAAACAGTGTTGAGTCTTTTCAGTGAAAAAGACATATATTGTCAGTGCTTCTTACCATTAATCTGTTATTAATATTTGTAAATGTCATTTTTTGTAAAACTTGTGTATAAGTAGTATCTTTTCCAAGAAAATAGGCACATGAAATGTGGCTATATAGCAGAAACTTTAATCTTCCTAGCTGTAAACCCATTTACATTAAATGGAAACTGAATTTTCTAGGGAGGTGTTTACATAGTCTTATCCAAGTTCAAAGATTTCTGCCCTTTTATGTCAGTTTATGAACTTTACGTCTCTGTAAGATACTGATATGAAGTGGTTATATCTATCTTAGTCACGAAGTTACTTTACAGCTACAGATGCAAATAATTTGCAGGTTTTTTGCCCGTTTTCTAGCCTGATTTTTAAACATATGGCCACAGCCAAGGCAGGACTGGGATGCAATTTTATGATGGACATTCAGAAATTCAGAGATGAAAGTGAAGATTATTTGTCACATATGTGGCGTCATTTGGTAACAGTCTCCAGAAGTATCGTTGGACAGTCAAGCTGTTTTCAAAATGCAATCATTGCTTTACAGGTTTGTCAGTTTTTACTATATGTTCACATGCTGATAGAGTGATGTTTCTCAAGTGATTCAGGGGATTGTAAGTTCTGTGAAGTTTAGAACTGAACTGGTAGGAAGGCCATATTCTTTACCATTACTTTTTATAACTTTGAAATTTCTCTTCAGTTGGAAAACTCTGTACGGTTGAATCTTGGTATCCAGTAAAAGTCGAGTTGAATCATGTCAAAGAAAAACATCTGAGTAGCCAATTGCAAGAAGTGTTGATAAAGAATTAACTCGTAGAGTTTTCTGTTACATTCCGTTTAGCATAACTTTGATATGTGATGCAAATAAAACTGCTTACTGTCAAATTATTTTTTTTTCCTTCTGTTAAGACTATGTTGAAATTTTGAACATAATTTTTGTGGTTTACATCACCAAATATAAATAAACTCTTCCTTTATTACTTTTATAGAAACAAGAAAATGAGTGGCAGAAAGTTGATTATCTGATGGAATTTGCAGAATGGTTATATTGTAACCAGTTTCCCCTCAATTATGTTATTAAACCTCTGGACTGGGTGGTAGATCTCTTGCTACATATGAAATTTCCTATGCAATCCTCACAAGAAGAAGGTATGTAAAAGGTGTATATCCTTCAGAGGAATTTCTCAGCAGCAAATGCAAGGGACATTTTTAATTTACAACTTAGTTACCACAAAGAAGGGTGCCAGCTTGGCTGTACTTTCCCCAGTATTCCCTGTCATTCGTTTAGTGCTAGCTTAACTCTATCTGTGAATTGCGTCGTGCCATGGAGACCTACCGTCAGTCTTTTGGTATAAGAAGATAACAGCTCCTATCTGATGTAGGGATTCCTGAGTTGTAAGAATCGACCAGAAGGCAGCGCTGGGCAGTTTGTTTCAAATGCATCCTCAGGGAGGGCCAGACGTAGCTGTAGGAAATGGCTTCTGTGCCAAGATTTGGATACCTATGTCCATTGCTCTTTCCTTGGCTTCATCTAGTATTTTAGGATTTATTTTTCCAAAATGACTTTCTGAGGGATGTATGCTTTCAAGTACTTATGTAACTGTGTAAAAATTATTTGGTCCTTTGTGTCCTCTTGCAGTGGTATGCACTCGCTGACCTATTTTGGTAGGATACCCTGTTACTTAATTGGAAAAAAAATATCTAATTTCTGGAACAATACTGTACTGTGTGGTATTGTTCAACATCATCTCTGCTTTTATTTTTGTGTGGATAGATGAGAGATCAGACAAGTACTTCTGGTGTTTGCGCTGAAAAAGATAAATGTTCAGTGTCTCTAGTATCACACATTTGATTGAAGTCACAGTAGCAATATTCTATTCATACTTTTAGTGGTTTTGTTGGGTTTTTTTACAGCCCTATGGCAATTTAAAGCTTGTACTTGTTTGTTAATGATCTTCCCACCCAGTTTCACATGGTTGCTTGTGGTTACTGGATTTCTTACACCACCTATGCTTGAAGAAATTTTTTATAAAACTTGTAATGGAAACAGACGTAATTATAGTAGAACAGCCCAGATCAGAAGGGATCTCAAAAGATCATTTGGTCCAACCGTTTGTGGAAAAGGGAGCCTAGATGAGATTATTTAGCACCCTATTCAGCTGTGTCTTGAAAACCTCCAGTGATGGGGACTCTGCCACACCCCTGGGGAGGTTGTTCCACTCATAGATTGTTCTCATTGTAAAAAATTTCTTTCTTTTATGAAGATTGAAACCTCTCCAGGTGCAACTTGTATCCATTGTCCCTTGTCTTCTCTGTGTGGCTTCTTGTGAAGAGAGAGCATCTGTCCTCTTTGTAGCTGCCCCGTAAGTACTGGAAAACTATGACGAGGTCCCCCGAGCCTTCTCTTTTCCAGGGTGAAAAGACCTTAACTCCTTAAGGCTTTCTTCGTAGGGCAGGTTATCCAGCCCTTTGATCATCTTTGTGGCCCTCCTTTGAACCCTCTCTGGTCTGTCCATGTCTGTTTTGATTTGTGGGGACAGGAACTGGACACAGTACTCCAGCTGCAGCCTTATAAGCACTGAGTACAGTGGGTGAGATGGTCACACCTCTATCTCACCTAGTAATGCCTTGCCGATGCAGCCCATGATCTGACTAGTCTTCATTGCTGTAGCAGCACGCTGCTGACTCATGTTTAGCTTGCTGTCCACCAGGACCCAGGTCCCTTTCAGCAAGGCTGCTCCCCAGCTACACAGAATCTAGTCTACTGGGCTCTTTGGTTATGTTGTCCCAGGTGCAGGACCTTGCACTTGTCTTTGTTAAGCTTCATGCTGTTCTTTCTAGCGCACTTTTCCAGCCTGCCTTTGTCCCTCTGTAAGAAGGCTCTCCCTTCTAACATGTCCATCTCACCACCCAGTTTGGTGTCATCAGCAAACTTGTTGAGGGTACTTTCAATCCCATCATCCAGATCATTTATGAAGATGTTGAACAGCTCGGCTACCAATCCCTTGGGGACCCCACTTGTGACAGGCTGGCAGCCTGATTAAAAACCATTGATCACCACCATCTGAGTGCAGCCTGTTAGCTATTTCCTGCTCATCTCGCAGACCACCTATCCTGTCTGTATCTTGCCATCTGTCTTTTATTATGAAAGAAAAAAATCAATCTGCTGAACTGTCCCTTTCACTAACTTTATACTGTGTTAGTCACGCTCAGAATTCCCTCCATTTGCCTGTTACTTTAATAACTTCATCTGTGACAGTCATTCATAGAATCATAGAATCAAATCATAGAATCATAGTATGTCCTGAGCTGGAAGGGACCCGCAGGGATCATGGAGCCCCACTCCCGTCCCTGCTCAGGACAGCCCCAAATTCACACCGTGTCTCTGAGGGCCTTGTCCAAGTGCTTCTGGAATATCGCTAGGCTGGTGTCGTGATGCCTCCCTGGGGAGCCTGTTCCAGGGCTCCACCACCCTCTGGGGCAAGAGCCTTTCCCTAATGCCCAGCCTAACCCTCCCCTGGCACATCGCCCTGGCGTTGGTCACCAGAGAGCAGAGACCAGCCCTGCCCCTCCTCCTCCCCTCATGAGGAAGCTGTAATAACATAAAACACATTGGATTATGACATAATCCAAGTGACGTAATCCGCATTGGATTATGTCATAGGTGTTATGTTACCACACTCTGCTTTATGTTTTAGAGCATCAATTTAATGTTGAAAGAGAACTGTGTCGTTATAGTATTTCACTTTAAACTGAAAATCCGCTGAATTACTTGGTTTTGAATTTCAAGCAGAGTTGGAATTTCTCTAAAACATCGTAATTTCCTGAAAAAGTACTAGAATTACATGGCAAAAAAGGAGAGGGTTGAGTGGCAGAAGATCTTCTGTAGTTGCTATCAATAGCCATTAAGGTATCTTGCTACAGACACGGGTGAGCTTGAGCTATGTTCTAGACTCAGTTGACATTGACCCATCTGTGGTTGGATTATTGCCTGTTTCTGTTTTGGAAATGAGTGCTGGCCAAATACACTTCTTGCTGGCTAGGCTACTGGTAGTTAGGACATGGTCTTTGGTCACTGTAGGAACTATTATGTCAGGATCAAGAGGATTTTTGATTTGACTGCCACACTACTTAAGTGGCTGAAGTAAATAAGATAGGCTGTCTTTCCCACAGACTTATTTTCAAGAAGACATAGTTAAGTGTGCATGCTGTGGATTTCATTTCTGTGTCAGACTTACAGTATTTAATATATGTAACTGTTACATTATTCATTGTAAACATGGTACAAGTAGCATTGCATCATCATAAGAACATGATCTTCAGCAGATGGATTTCCATTTTTCTGTTTTTTTTCTATAAATATTTTCATTTTCAGTTCAGAAATTTTAACTTCTGAATATATTTTTTAAATCCTGTCACTGTGAGCATGTTATTTGTTTTTTAACAGAAAAAAATACTTTACCAAAATTTTCACCTACAGAAAATTTGAAGATAGACATTGGAGCAAATGATACCATGCCCCAAATTAATTTGGAAGATTTGGGTAATATTAAACAATTGGAAGCTTTGTTTAGAGCACAGACATTAATGGCTTTAATTTCTGGCTGTAGTTCTCCTTTTCATCAGCAGCACTGTTTGATGGCATATGCTTGTATCATCCATATCTGGCAGGTGAGATTGTATGATATGATATGATATGATATGATATGATATGATATGATATGATATGATATGATATGATATGATATGATATGATATTCTGGCCAGTGTATTTCAAATTATCTTGTGTAATGATGGTGTCAGCTATTCACTTGATGTTTTAACTAAGTCTTTAGAATTTCTGATTTTATGGTATAATTAGTATATTTTCTCAGGTTTAAGGATTCAACAAGAAAAATGTTCCTCTCAGAAACATAAAGAGACGTATTAAGGATAAAAGCAGTGGCCCAGTTTGTCTCTGGAGTCTGTTCATACATTTCATGCAAGAGGTTCTAAAATTTTGTATTTTTAATTTGTTAAAGAATCTTAGTGGCAGAATACACACTGAAGATATTGCTGACAGTTCTGAGAAATGGTAATTATAGATGGACCTTCACTTAGGTTGAATCAAAGGCGCCGTCATTTGACTGAAAGGAATTGTGTGACATAAATTAAATTCAGATGTTGATTCGTTTGTTAAGTTTTGAGAAAACTACAGGCAGTGTTCACTGATTATTGTTCTCTAATCACTTTTTCCTTGTTACAGCATTTCAAATTAAACAAATTTAGTTCATTTCTCATTGCTCTGAATGTATAATTTAAATGGCTGTTGAGAATCGTAGCAAAAATTATAGGAAAACAATTATATGTTAAATATGAATAAATCTTTGAAGCGGCTAAACCTATACTTGATAATAGTAACTCCACAAATCATTATAGAAACAATCTTAGTGCTATAGGTGGGCCATATCAACTAGATTGGTAAGCTATAGCTTGTGCCTGATTTTATTCCAATTTGCTGTAAAAGCCTGTAATTTGTTACCTCTGTGCTAATTATGATCAAGTTTTCATTGTGAAATCAGTTTAGACTCTAACATTTGATGGAAGACAGGAATTTCAAAAATAAAAATTGAGTATTGATATTTTCAGATTTTGCAAAGCGTAATTTTTAATATCCTGAACTTGACTGTCTGAGTGGTTTACTAGAAAAAAAAATCTGAAAGGAAGATTACTGTTTGAATAAACTATTAAAAATAAAAATTAAGAGCTAATGCAGCTGTCGGTGCCAGTTGTAGGACAATGACAGTAATTCTAAGAACTCGTGTTTACAGGTGAACAGTATGTGAGAAAAAGAATAACCATGTGGCATTAAAGGAATGAAAGTACTATAGGACAGCTTAACTTGTTTTGAGTACAACGTAAAGTGGACTTGACTGCAGATGTCCATTTGTAAAGCAGGCTCTCAAGTGTTAGGACTCCATAAATAACTCTGTAGAAGATATTAAAATGTTCTCTGAAAACCTGAATAATCCAAGCCAAATCAGTTGCATCTGATTTTTTTGAAGACGTGTTAACTTTCGTTTGAAATCTTCACGAGTTGTGCAGCATCTAGCGTTATTTTTTCTTCATATTTTGATATATTCATCTTCCCAAATTAATGCGTTTGTTTTATTTTAGGTAAGATCAGAAACTGTGCTATTGCATGCACAGAGAAATTGTCAGTGGATGCTTTTATATGCTTAAATATTTAGAAATTTCTTTTATATAACATTCAGTAGTAGCTTTAGAAGACTAATCCAGAAGGAGAACAGGGTGGCTCTTTGCGGTCTTCTAGATTACTTTGATATGAAATTCATCCCTTGTAGAAGATTAAGCAATCTAGACCAACATGTAACAAAAAACAATTGAATTTGCAACCATATAGGTTAAAAAAGTAGCAGTAGTATTTATGACAGGAATGATGTAATCTTTTGACAGTTCAGCTGCTTAAGTGCATTGTCATGATCATCCTAAATGCTTGCACAAATAATGTGAGCATCTAGGAGTCTTTGAAATGTTAGTTTTCTGAAGAAAGCTCTTAGGCAAACATAACATGGTATGTGACAATTGTTAGTAGCTGTAGACAGTGACAGTGAATAATCATTATTACTAGAGATTGACATTATTATTGAAAATTGAAAATAATTAATTATTTTATTATCTAGGTGTCATTGTCAGCATCAGGACCTATTACAAAACTATTATCAAAGTCTTCACAACTTAAAACTCCTCAGAAGGTACAATCAATAATTGCTCCTAAAAAAGAGGACAAAAAGAAAGAGAAACAAGTAAGAACCCCTTTTCCGTGGAATAAAAACAATCATCTCTTTCTGAGAGATGTTTTTCTGGGCTCATTTGTTAAATAGGTCAGGTGCTTTCCTGTAAAGACTCTCGTAACCTGTGCAGAATTTCTCTGTGAGTCTGTATATCATTCCTTCACTCTTGATCGCATGGACTTGACAGGTCATAAATTTACAAATACTTTTTCTTTTTTTCCTTTGTTGCATTGATCAAAACAATGCTGTTTTGTAAAACCCACTGTCTAGAGGTCAAAAAAAAAAAAAAGACAAAACTTCAAAGGATATTAAGCAGATACCTGTTTTTTTAAATATTGAATACCGACAAGAACATTAATTTGGCCTCATAAATGTCCTTATTTTTTATTATAGGTTGAAGTTTCTGTTGTGAAAGAGAAGCCTAAAGGGAAAGGAGCGGTTGACACCTTACCAGCAAATGTGGAAGAATGGGCTCATTATGACTGTCCCAGTGAAATCAGAGATACTTTTAAACAGAAAATAAACAGTTATGGTATTAACTGGGATAATTTCCCCAAACCTGTAAGTACTCCTCAAAATTCTAGAGCATTTATTATTTAAGAAAAAATTCAGTAGCAGAGAACTATGTTGTGTTTTAGTTTTTCTGTCTGTGCAATAAAGAGTACGTTCAGACAGCTGTCAGAAATACTTCCTTGTGATAGTATTTATTAATACTTCAAAAAGTGTTAGTCTGTCCTCTGCGTTCTGAAATGAACCTAATTTACAGAATAAAATTACTGGCTTTTTGTGTACATAGCTGCTTTTTCAGCTTGAAAGTTTGTTTAATTTCTTTTTTTTTTTTTTAGTAAAGTTTGGCACTGAAGATGTAATCGTTAACTTAAAATTTATTCTCTACAAAATTATGTTTATACTGATTGAATTTTTAAAAATTCCTTTTCAGACTCGCACTTTGTATTTTATGGACCTTTTATCTAAAGAACTACAGAAAATTTTTTGCCCGCACTTGATTCTTCCCATCTTTCAGCTAGCTGAAGTTATTGCTAATGAGGTTGTGGAATGCAGAAGTCTGTCTGACCTCTACCACCTCAGGTTTGTATCCTTTATTTATTTTTAAAAAAAGAGAAACTGAATGGAGCGGACCATCCATTAATATTCACTAAATAGTAACAAGGCTTTTTGTGACTTACTGTTTTATGTTTGTAATGTTTATTTCTTTTAATTCCTTTTTTATACATTTTAATAGAGTTTTGATTAATTGGCTTGCTTGCGGAATTAAAGCCATTAAGTTCATCTGTCATTAAACATGATCTCCACGAGGAAGGTGTACAAGATTATGAACTCAGGGCACTTTCACGTGAATAATTTTTGTAATGCCTTATTGTCATCTAACTGAAAAAAGCAAAGTCCAAAAAATTTTAAATAAATGTGTTATCTGTTAAGTATTCAAAAGGCTGATTCCCATCTTGCTTCAAAAATATATTCTCTTTAGCTTAAGAACCTAAATAAAAATCCCTAATAAGTGCATACCCTTTTATAGAGGGGTTTGCCTTTGTAACCAAAATTCTGTTATTTTTATGGATGATTAGCCTTTAAAGTTTTTATTTAAAAATATTCAATATGCATGCAATGACAAATTATTGCTGTTTCAGTTAAAATGTTTCTTCATGCTTTTTTGAAATGTATTCTGTAATGTTTGCTTAAAAATCAACAGTTATAAGAAATAATTGTTTGCTTAATTCCCAGTAGTTTGTGAAATGCCACATAATGTATTTTTAAAATGCCTGAAACTGATCCCACATAACAGAATAGATAAATATTCATGTCTAGAAATGTATGTGTGTTTATCTGGATTGCCAATTGATTGCTGAGTTACTGTCTTACAAGACTAAATGTGATTTACTAATAGGAAGTTGATTTGCAGCCAAGCTTTGCCACACAATTTTTTTTTGTTGACTCCTCAAGGTTTGTTTTTATTTCATGCTATTTTATTTATATCTATGACCTGATTTTTATATATGATAGGTGTACATGAATATATTACTCTTTACTCAATACAGAAAAGTAGGTTAGCACACATATGGGGTTTTTTGCATGCTGTAGTAAGGCCATAGTATAAATATTTTTGTACTTTCACTACATCATTTTTGCTGCTAAATTGGAGGGATACGGGTTTGATGGACGGACCAGGGATACTGGCGGATGCCACAGCATTTGAAGTGTTCAAGGTCAGTTGGATGGGGCTTTGAGCAACCTGGTCTAGTAGAAGATGCCCCTGCCTGTGGCAGCGGGGTTGGTCTAGATGGTCTTCAAAATGTGCCTTCCAACCCAAACCATTCTATTATACTATGACCTGTATCAATGGGTAATTTCAACTACCGCGTCTCCCCCCCCCCCTTTTTTTTTATTTAAAATTTCTGTTATGGCTAATATTAATCAATACATAAAAAGGTAGGATTGACAAATGTAGAATGTATGCTTTTCATATATAATGTGTTTATTTGAAGCAACATATGAAAGGTTCTGATTGTTTCTTAAATATTTCTTCTTTTTATTTTTAGAATTGCCCTGGTATGTTCAGACCTAAAACTGAGTCAGGCATCTTTGTATCATGAGAAAGCTGCTGGAGAAGCATACATTAGTGGATTAGAACAAGCAATGTATGTATTATTTTCACTACAGAGACTGTAGTTAGTTGGGTTTTTTCCCTACAGTTTATAAGTGTTGCTGGGAGGAAAAGTTATTAAAAAACATGATCTCTTAACACAAATTTGCTATATTACCTGTGCCCTAAAATTGTGTGCACGATTGTTCTGTATCTATCCACAGAGTGAGTGCATGGTGAAGATGCCTAACACACTAATACTTCATTATGAAATACTTAAAAATATTTACTGAATTTACTTTTTCTTTCTTGTGATTTAGGTGTAGGCAAGAGATTGCACTGAAAAAAGAAAAAGAAGTACATGCTAAGACAGAAGAAAGAAAAACATTTTTTGAAAATGCTGAGCTCAGTGGGAGCAGGGATGAGAATATCCTTAATTCAAGTGAAAAGGTTTTCGTTAGTACTCCAGTTTCCTTAATAAATTACTCTCCACTTTTCTTTTTATACACTTGCTAGGTTGTTTTTGAATAATTTTATACTTGAGAAATACATGACCACCAAAAAATCATTAAAAATACATACTACTAAAATTCTGCTGGCAGGCATCAGCTGAATGTGAGCTGGGTTTGCTTGGCATATTATTTGTATTGTGGAAGTATGAGAATAGAATCTGTATTCATACAAAGTAAAATTACTTCTCTACGAATGGAATTTGGGACTAATGCAAATCAATGGAAAAGACTAGGAAGCAAAAAAGACATCGTATTCGCTCTCTTCCTCCTCTCTCCATTACATCACTGGATACTGTTTTGCTCCCTCTTATACATTGTTTTAAAGGCATACAAATATTTCAGCCTTGTCTTCTCTGCCTTTTCTTTAGGAAGGTAATTCCCTTACTGATATTCTTAAAGCTTACCTCTACTTTCCTCTTTATTATGGCAATTCTGTCCTGGTTTGCATGGTATCATTTTGTTCTCTTTGTATATTTTTCCATTCTTGTGCATGTAAAATATCTAATTCCTCTTCAGTCACCTTTTAGCTCTTGCAAATAGTTTTTCTTTTTGATTGTTTTAGTTGTTACCAAGAATCAACTTATTCAAACAGTAGCAGATCTGAAGTAATCTGTTCTAAAATTATTTTTAATAGTATATACTTACAGTTGAAAGCCTTTTGAGGATTATAAAATTCAAATCTCACAGTAAACCTGTTCTTCCTGTAATATAACATTGAATTTTGAAGTTAGAAAATAGAGCTGCACTTAATATGATAGTTAATAACAATTTGTATTCCATCTAGTTTAGTTTTGAAATTTATGAAAGTGTAATATTTTTTTATTTTTCAGGTTTTTGAGTTAAATGCAGTAACAGGAAAAGGACTGAGTGCACTTTCTATCCCTTATTTGTGGATAGAAAAAGCTGAAGTACTAATTCAGCTAGGCTTGTATCAACCAGCAAGATTTCTGCTTTCAGAGGCCCATGCTGCAACTCAGGTACATCAGAAATAAAACAGAAAAGAAAAAGAAAAGTGTAGGAAAAATATTAATTTTGATGCAGTTGTTAGTCATAATAATAATAATCAAACTGCAAGTCCAGACCTTCCCCCCCCCTCCCCCAAACTTATGTCATTTGAGTTTCAACATATATGAGACGTACATTTAAATATATGGCACTCAAGTCTAACTTTATGGGTATTGTCTCAAGATTGTTTCAACTTGTGAAGTAGCGTCAGCATCTCTGTCTGATTTGCAGTGACTTTGGAAGATGTAAGCATGTCCAAACCTTGTTTTTTAAAATAGTTTAGGGACATTCAGTATTTGCTCGTAAGAGGACCATTTAGCTCCATCCTCTCAAAACAAAATTTTGAATTTTGTTACCGTTTGACTGCTAGCTGTGTTTTGATAAGCAGCCACTGACACTGAAATGGTGACTTAGAATTCTGGCAGATCTGAAATAAGTGTCCATATGTTCCACCAAACAAATCCATGTCGTCTCATTATTATGAAGGTTTTACATTAAAGATATTCTTTTTATATATTGTTCTCCATTATAGCTCTCTTCTTGGTTATGCGGGTTACTGAGACATAATTATTGCAATAAGTCCCTTACTTTTTAAAAAATGTAATTGTTATCCTGTTAGTCCACATAATAATTTTTCTCATGTAAGTAAAAACTGCCAATGTATATTTAGCATGAATCACAAATACTTTGAATAATAATATATTAATAATATATGTCTCTTATTAAAGCATGAATTTAGTATTGTGCATTGGGAAAAGTTCAAAAGACATTACGGGGGACAATACTTTTAATGCTATAATTTCTTACTAGTATACTGTATGTCTGCGTGCTAGTATACTATCTATACCGTACACTATATTTGTCTCTTTTACTACTAGTATATAGTTTATATTTAAATTTACTGTAAATGTAAATTTGCTGGAGCTCTAGTGTATCTAAATCCCAGTTCACTAAAAAATTTTTCAGCACCACATTTCTTCGTCAGATACTGACAAATGACAGCAGATACATACGTACTAAATAATAGCAGAAAAATAGCTTATCTGACTTGTGGGGTAGAAGATATGGGAATACAAAGAAATATAAAGTATGTTTGAAGATTTGAGTTTCTTGATATGAAGTAGACACTTTATGTTTTTGAGAAAAACAAAGTAATATAAGGAGTTACAAATAAATTCTATAGATAATTGAGGAAACACCACTCCCTTCTTATTTCTGTGTCTGTTCATAAATTTAATCTAAAATATTAATAGAAGAAAATATGAATAGCAGTAGTGGATCTTTTGTATCTAGGTCACATATCTTTCTTCCTAGGAACTAGGGGCCCTGTATGATGTGTCAAGGTGCTTGTACTTACTTGCTGTATTGGCTAACCTGGAAAGAAACCACGGACAAGCTAAGGCACTCCTTGAGAAGGCACAGCTTCTAGGAGGAAATGAATGGTTTTGGTACAACAGTACTCTTAGTCTAATAGAAGCAATTCTAGAGGAAGAGGGGGAAGGAAAACAGAGCATGGTAAGGAATTTTTGTTGGTTTGGTGGTTTGTTTTGGATTTTTTTGCAATGGTGCCCCTCTTTCAGTGAAGAGAAATGTTACAGCCTTTGCATTTCAATAAAAGCAGTAGGTGTTAAATGCAGTTAATGTTGTTTTCTCGGTTGTGCATTCAACAAACATTAATTACAGATTCCAGACAGATGCAGGCCAGTAGGAATCAGATTTTACCCATAGAATTTTAGGATGTTTTTATGATAAGCTGTATATCCTGCTATTGAAATAAGAGCAATTGTAATCTAGTATGTGTAACTAAATCTCAGAGATCTGATCCTCTTGGTTAGAATGCTTTTGAACTCGGACAATTCTGTTAACATTGATGTGTTTATTTTCCATATTTAATAAAGATTATAATTTTCAATATTATTTCCTAGTATGCTCTTTCTTTTAAAATTTTTCAAATACTTTTACAAATATTATCTCTAGATTCTGAAAGATACTGTAAGTATAATATATATATTTATTAAAAATCTTTTCCTATTTGACCCTTAACATTAAAATATCCATTTACTGTTCAACCCTTAAATTTCATGAGTTTCAGCATAAATATAATCTTGGGTCTGTGATGATCTTTCCTTTATTGATAATCCGTGCGAGTCTGTTTTGTATAGAGGGATTATTTTGATTTGGGCTGAACTCACATTTACAGTCATTGAAGGGCAAAATACCTGATTACCAGTGAGAGTATTTACTAAGGTTTTACCAGTAAAGCTATTGTTGAAATGTGGGCGGTGGGTTTTTTTTTTTCACCTCCACACGTCTGGCCAACATGAAAGCAGCAGCAAAATTTTTTAATGAGAACAAATCCGTAGATGAGGTTTTTCATTTAAAACTATTAGTTGGGGATCTCTTTTACATCCCCAGGTGTAAGGTTTACTTGTGGATTAATATGCTAGTCAGTGTAAGTAGGGATGCAGGAATCTGTCCCTAAGAGGATGCCTGTGAAATGTAGAATCAAATTACTATTTAGGTTAGAGATCACCTGGTCTAACCCAGGCAAAGTAGGGGCAATTTTAAAGTGAAATCTGACTTTTTTGTTGAATCAAGTTGCTCTGGGCCGTATACGCCATTTTTCAAATATCTCCAAGAATGGAGATTACACAACCTTTCTTGCCCCTTGTTATGCTCCTTTCCCCTCCACCCCTCCCACACTACCCCCCAGAAAAAAATTACTATGAAAGTGGCCAAACACTGGAACATCTGTTAATTCCACTTTTTCCAAGTTGAGACTGTTGCATCTCGTTCTTTTGCTGTGTACCTCTAAGATGAGTCTGGCTCCATCTTCTCTCCTTGTGTGTACGTGCTCCATTCACTTAATTGTAGCAAAATATCTGAATGTGATCATAACTCATACTTTCTAGACTTACATACAGTTGTCAAGAGTCCGTCGTCTTGAGGAATATTAGGGAAAGATACTTAATATGTTTGGCACAAAATTTAAGCTTTCTAAATTGATATTTAATATTATACACAAACATTTAAAATGCAATTATGAAATTTCTGATATTACCCGCAGGCTTGTGAGATACTGGAACACACTGTAAATGTGCTCAGATCTACTTTACTGAAAAGACCTAACAGGCAATCAGAGTTGGGTTTTATAGTTGCATCCCTTGAAGCCAGGTAACTGTCTTTTCATTAAAATATGCCCAGCCTCTACTTTGTAGATACTTTGCAAATATATGATTTTTGCAATTTATTTTAGTGTGGTGCATTCTGTGGATTCTCAAATATTTTTCTTCTAAGTAATTTATATTTCTTCTTTATTTAAATTTAAATTTCCTTTCCAGTCTCTTCATTCTTGTATGTAGCCCTGCTACCTGTTAAGTTAGTAAGCTAGTTCAGACACCACAACCTGTTGTGCATAGTTTGTGGTGTAGGTTACCCAAAGCAGCAAGATACATTCGCTGATGCTGAGGTATCCGTTTGAGCACAGATATTCCCACAACGCTGTTGTAGTCTACAGTACTGACCTACTTCTCACTGCAATCCAAGAAGTCTTTTTATGGTCAAACTAGGCAAAGATTTTGGTTACATTGAAATCCAAGCACAGAGAGCTTAAGATGTGTTGGTAAAAGGAGAGAAGTACATAACAGTTACATTTCCTTCTTGTCTTTCCAGAAATGTGAAACTTTTGGATTAGAAAGGGAAGACTATTGGTCTTCTCAGTTCAACTACATTTAAAAGACTGATTAGGCCCAGGCAGTTTCAGTAATTAGATACATAGAACAAATGACACCTCAATTCTAACCTGAAAATATACTATTTTGATTATTTTTTTTTCAGGACCTACTATTACTTGCAGACCACAGATTTAAAGACTGAAGAGGCATTTTCTACATTTCTTATAGTTTAGAGCAGAGAAGATTATGTCTGTGTTGAAACACAGCCAGTGCTTTCTGACTGCTATCTTGTACTTAATTTTTATTCCTAGGAAAATTCTCATTCAGATACATTTTGTCCAAGACTGTATGACAATTAATGCTAAGTCTTGTCGGTTGCCACATATACTACAGGAATCTTACACTAAATTGGTTCAAATTGAGAGGGACTTCTTTCATTTTGGGCATAAAAACTGCAGCGCTGAGATTCTGCTAGAATGTGCAAATATCCACAGGTAAGATTATGCCTCTGATGAAAAATTTCATTTAACTAGTCCACTAAGTGTATTGTTTGCATTTTTACAGTCTCATTAAAGATGGAAAAGAGCAGATAATATTGTCAGGCTTTATATCTTGATGTTATACATTTACTTGCATTCTTGCCATGTTCTGTGTTCAGGAAAAATACTGTAGAATAATTATTTTCACTGAAGGCAGAGTTAATCTCACATGATACTAGTGATTTTTGTACTGGTTTTGAGGTCAAAACAAACTACCAAGGTCTCTAAGTCAGCTTTTTGCCTTCCCATTTTAAAGGCATTTTGGCAGTCACACCAATTATTCTCAAGTATTTATAGGCTTTTACAGTTCTTACTGTTGAAATGGTTGTCTAGAAATTGCTGTAATAGCAAAAGTGCAAAACACAGTATACCTTGACTCCCAGCTGCTTCCGAGATGTCCCCTTAAAATGACTGAGATACGTATTTTGTACCTGGCTATTCTGCCGTTTTGTTTCTGGTGAATATGTACTCTAAAATATCTGCCTTTCTTTTTGTGTCTTGGCATCTTTTTGTATTGCAGCAGTACAGTTCCAAGAATAAGACCTTGAAAAAATCATGTGAATGTTCACTTTTCCTATTTGAACATTTAGAAAACACATGTACACAATTAGCCTGTTTTCTCTATTAATCTATTAATCTAATGGTTTTATTATATATGTCCAATAGTGTTGATACCATAAAAACAAACACTTTCTTATGTTAGTTCCTTTGGGTCTGTGGTGTTTGTTTTGTTGTTTTTTTTTTTTCCAGGACGATTGCTAAGCAGGGAAGAAACAAAGCAGAAAAACATAGTCACTATCTAGATGCTTATGACTTAGCACAGAGGGCAGTATCCAAAACAGAGGAAGTGTTTCATAATGTTTGTAGCTTATTTGCATTTAATGAGGTATGAAGGTTTTTTTTTTCTACTGCTGGAAAATAAATCTAATCTGCTTGTACTATTCACTCATTCTTGGAAGATTCTTGGAAGCCCCAAATGCAATTATCTTCCTGTAGCGATAGGCATTGTTTGAATATAGAAGGAAACATGGCATGCCAAAAGAATTTTCAGTTCAAAAAGGGAAAAAGAGAAGCAGAAATGAGAGGATTTGTTTGGTCTTTGTCAATTTTATTTAATTCTAAAATTTCTCTAATAGCTACAAAAGAAAAAGTCTAAACTTGGAGATGTTCTCGATTCTCTAAATACCTCAAGTTTAAAATACTCCGTAATAAAGTGTTTATTTCTCAGGAGACAAAAAAGGTTACCCAGAACATTATGTAAATAAAGAAAACCTGTCTCCAAAATAATGTATTTTGGGTAACGAAAGCCTGCAGCCTACTTTGCTAGTGTGCACCGTTATTATTCTCTAGCGTGCAGCTACCGAACCCCATTAATATGAAAATTCTGGTGTTATGTATGCATTCATACTGCCTTTGGAATTAGGTAGTTGTACCAGGTAGATAAAACGTGAAAAACAAAAACCCAGTAACTCTTTTTCTATGCAGATACTTTGATTGCTTTGTAACGTATTTGACATTGAAATGTACTTTTAAATTACTGAAGTATCTTCATAACAATATCTCTGATCTACTGAGGTGATATTGTTAAAACGTTTGTATTGGTTAAAGGGAATACAATATTCTAACTTCAGGTAAATTTGCAAAAATATTTGAAATTAGAATTCTACTTTTCTTTCTTTTGTATTTCAGACTACAAATATTAGTATCCCATTAATGAGGCAACTAGCAAACAGGAAAATAAATCTTGTAGAGATTCTTTTGGATATTTTTCATCTTGTTATTACTGAGAAAGAGCTTAAAGTGGAAGAAACATCATCTCGTAAAATTGTGGAGGCATTCGTCAGGGGAACAATTGAAGATGATGCAACAGAACGGGTAATACAAAATATTTAGTCCTATAATATGCATATAAAAGGTGTAACAAAGTTTCCCAGGGATGTTGTCCACAGCAGAACTTCTTCCACTGCTGAGGAAATGGGTCCCCAGACCATTCATGTAGTTTTGCAGCAAAGAAAGTTCAGGTGTGTGGTTTTTGTCTAGGGGATGGTTTTTTGGGGATTTTTTTGCTTTGTTTTCTTGGAAAGATTTTGTTTCTCAAATGAGGGAGATAAAAACCACTAGGAGTAGCAGGGAAATTACTTGAGGCTTTATAAATGACGGAGAGTTTTTTGCATTATTGTCTCTTCTTTGTAAAACAGTTGGTCTTAAGCAGAACTGAGCTCATGAATAAGAACATAAGACATGCCCCGCTGGAAGACATCAGCAAATTTTGCCCATTATTCTGTCTCTGACAAAGACAATAGGAAATGCTGTTACAGGAAAGCACGGTATCCCCACTGTTCTCCACGGTGGCCTCCCCTTATCCCATGTTTTCCTCAGCACTGATTGCCTTTTCCTTATGGATGTTACAGTGTACTTTTTTTTTTTAATCAATTGTTAATTAATTTCCATATCTGTTAGAGACAGCTTGCTTGTGGTTGAAAGTGTAATTGCATTTAACAATTATGTTTGTATGTAAATACACATTACACTTTTTTTTAAAAGTATGCTTCTGTATCTATGGGTATATGTAAGCGAATAAGATAAATATGTATTTTACCAGGACTGGAAGCATATGGAATGCACTGTGGGTCATATTACACTGGCTCAGTTAGCAAATGTACAGAATCTCTGTAAAGGCTGTCCTGACATCAAATCCAAATGCCTATATCTCACTGGAAAAACTCTTCATTTACTTGCTGTTAACATAGATCCTGTACATTCAGAGATTTACTGGAAGCCAAATGTTACGGTATGCATTCTTTTCTGCATTTAAATTCATTCCTATCTGTAAAGTTTGTCTGACACAATATTGTTTTCTGTGTACACTTGTATAATACTACTCTTTTGGTTAGAGCTAGGTTTTACATATTGCATTCAAGCCATAACAAAAATATATACTGAACCAAGTAATTTCAGAAAAATGCTTCTGCCTACATGCCATCCTCATGTAGATAAATTTTTGATTCATTCCTGGGGTATGCTAATTACAATATTTTCAAAAGAGAGAGAAAAATGCATTCTTGAATGCTTTAAAGGGATAGACATGTTGGTTTCTGAATCCGTGCAAACAAGAAGTAATCACTTGTAGATTAAAAGCTCAGATTCATAAATTCCTTTTGCGTGGTAGTAAGAACACCATGTAAGAAAAGGAAAGTTGATTGGGTCATTTTAAATTCAGTGATAAAGTGTTCAGAAGAAATTAACTGAGGACAAATATCAGAAAATCAAAATCTTGGAAGTTTGGGGGGGGCTTTTTTAGTTTCTATAGTCACATTGTCATCATAACACGTTAAGAAATTTTGATGCCTGATAATATTGCTAAACCTCTCACCGTCTAGGCATTAATATAGTGAGATGATTTCCTGGAAGATGAATTCCATTTTCACCTAGACTTTTGCAAAAGAAATTAAGCCAGACATACTTAATGGAATGATTCATTGTTCTTTTTTTATACTGTGATGAGTAGGAAGAAGCTAAATTAGACATCGCAGAAACTTGCCTGACTTCAGCAGAATGCAGTGAACAGGAAGTGACAGACAGCAGTTTACTGACTAATAAACGTCAATATGATAAGTATAGGAGGAAAATACAGGAATTAAAGGTATATTAGCATATAGGCTTGCATTAGAATTTGAGTGCTTCCCTTTTATGGAATAATAGTCACCTTACTGTATCAGTTCTGTTTGAACTGATAATGGAAATGTTTGTAACATAAATTTAATCTTACAAAAGAAAAAAATCTCCAGAACACCCCCAGAAAAACAGCTTTCCATCACTACTCTGCTGTGTTTCTCTATCCTGCCCCTCAATGCATGCTGTGGGAGCTCCTGACTGAGCTTTCTCAGTTGCTCCCAGAAAGAAATAATTTCTCCTTAAGTGGTTTCCCACTGATTGAGCATGTAGCAGCCAGGACAAGATGAACGGGCAGCTTTTTCTTTGCTTCACAGACATGCCCTTCTAAGAGGCAGAAGGGGAACAAAGAAAGAAAAAACTTCTATCTCAAAATATTTATAAGATTCTTACAAAATTTAATTTCTATTGTATGGTGAGCTGATCTCTGTTAACTACTGAGTTCACAGCACGCTAGGAATTGGGAATGTACAGTATGTGTGGCTACTATAATCAATAAATACCTGAGATAAGAGATTTGTGTGTTTATTTGTATTAAACATCGTTAACTGTCAATGGAAACAGCTGTACTAAGACTTGACAGAAAATTCCTGTGTTCGGAACTGCTCATATTGCCTGGACTTTAAATACTGTTCTGCTGAGTACACTTTCTATGTTGAAGAGAGTATCTTATTAAAACATTTCTTTTTTAAAGTTGTATAACAGATCTTGGTGTCTGCCTAATGATTAATCATATTTTGATCACATGTTAAGTAAATGCCTTTAAAAGGAGAAAAAGCATAAAAATTAGTAATGAAAAAGTAATACTTACCTTTTCTAACACACTAGTAATCTGTATACATTTAACAAATATTTAATATAAATGCATATTTTAATAGAAACCTTTTTATTTTTATCATCTAGAGGGAACATACGTTGGCTCAGAAGTATCTTTCTCAATCCAGTGAAGCTTTGCTACAGTGTATGGGTATTGCATTCAGTCATAATATTACTGATGTACTGGCTCTTGCTAGTTTTGAAATGGTTGAATGCTTTCAACAATTTGATCCAATTTCAACTAGCCAGTTTTTGGCACTTCATCAGGTAATGCAGCTAATGTATTGTGCTTCTTTCCAGTATAAAAAGGGTGTTTTAAGTTACAAAAGCAAGAATGCCTATTCATATAGCCTGAAAATTGGTCACGCAGAACACAGTGTACGGATACATCTAAAAACTAGGAAGTAATACAGGTAATGAAATATAAGATACGTTTCCTGCGTTCCAAATGTTTGATCACTGGCTTTTTAACAATTCTAGTATCTGGTTTTTGACTACATTTTCATTGATGATTGTATACACAAAAAGATTTTAGTATGAATAAGTTAGTATAATGTGATTAGCTAAGGTAAGATATTAGCTAAGGTAAGATACTACCACAAAATACAGTTTCATCCTTCCCTAACAAATAATTTTTAAAATGTTTCTCTGGATTTTTCATTCTTTATTTTGAAGTAGATAGGAAAGGTTGACATTCAGTTTGTCACATCAACACCTATACAGCGTGGTCCCATAGATGGCTCGAAGGTGTATGAATCATTCGTGTGAGTATGTGCCTTCATCCCAGAGAAAATGAGGGGTGGCTTTAAGCCTTATATTCCCTACATCAGGAACAAATAATACATACTTCCTACACCATCATCGCTGTTGTAGAAATACAGAAATGCACCTTATACTTATTTCCTTCCTGCCACATCAAGGCAATCACAGGAAATTATGACAGACAGTAAGCACCTGCCTCTGTGTCAACACTTAGATTTGCAAATACCTCCACCCATGGGCGGAATGGACTAGGTAGGTCTTTTGATAAATCAGAAAACAGCTAATACGAGCTTTTGTGGTTCAGTCCTGTATTCCTGCAGCACACCATATTATTTATGGTTTGCTGTCATACTTGTTAGTGAGCAAGCTAAGTACAATACATATCAAGACACCAAAACCATAAGTAGTCATGTCTTTTACTGGGCAAAAAATTCTGCTAATTCAGTTACTGTGCTGCCCATAAAGGTTTGTATTTAAAAAAAAACAAAATTAAGATGTCACTCCATGTCAATCGTAAGCCTTTGTTTGGAATTTTTGATTAGGTCAACCAGGATGGCATGTTTTTTTTTAATGTGATAGCTGTGTTGAAAGAAATAAAAAAGATGCTTTAGCTCTTAGGAAGCGTTAGTTCAAAGGACAGCGTTGGTATGTTTGCTGAAAGAAAAGGATATGATACCCTTTATATTGCTCTTTGTAGGAAGTCTGTTAAAATGTGTGATGTGGTGGCTGCACAGTAAAAGAAACACTTACTGTCAACACTTACTTGAAAGGCTAAGTTCAGAACGCAGGCATTTACCTTTCCATGTAGACCTTAGATGACTAAATGTGGGAACATAGATGATAAAAGTAGACAAAGAAGTCAATTCTAGCTATTCATATTTAAGAAATCTTCATAAGTTATTGCCAGACTGTGTACATTAGATCATAAACACAAATAGCAGAAAGGCTTTTGTTAATCCATCTCACCTTTCAAGCAAGAGACTTCTTCTCTAACATACAGGTATGTTGTAACAAACATAGAGTATATATGTATATTACTGGGGGTGGAAATAAAATTTTTATATCTCTTTACAGAGCTGTTTGGCGTCTATGATGATGAAGAGTATCCTTCTAACAGCTACATCTAACACCAGCAGCTCTCAGCTGGCAGCATTACTGCATCTTCAGAATCATTTAAAACAAAACAGAAACACAAGTTATCTTCTGAAAAATGTAGAACAGCAGCTGACTGCTACTTCAATGGTAACTTTTTAGGATGCGCTACTTATTAGGGGCTTTTATCTATGTTATATTAATACACACAGAGGGACATATATAAGCAGTCATCCATAGATACATACCTATGCGGACATATATCATTTCAGTTATTCCTGGAATTAAATAACATTTCATCTGTTTTCTTTAAACTCTATTAACTTTTTGTTTGCTTAATTTGAGACATGGGTTGATTTGGTCATGAATCAAAATACATTTTCATTAGTAGGGTATGTACTGTCCTGTGGTTTTGTTCATGCTAGGTTATCTGTGTGGCATGAGCTATGTAATTTAGGTCAGAAGTGAGATTTTGGTGTCTATTTTATATAGTCTTTTGGTGAGGTGTCTATTCTTAACAAAATTGTGAAGGACTTCTACAAATATGTTACAATGGATTATTCTGCTCCCTTCCTTTGCTAATACCCTGCTAGGGTTTGATAGCATATTAACTATATGTTATAGTGTAGTGGCCAAAAAAGTCATGTTGTTATGAAGAGTGGTCTAAGTTACAGTATTTGAAATTTGTTCTAAATAATATTTATAAGTTCTTCTGCACTGCACAAAAATCACAGAATGGTTGAGGTTAGAAAAGACCCCTGAAGTTCATCGTGTCCAACTCCCCTGCTCCAGCAGGGCTACCTAGAGCCAGTTGCCCAAGACCATGTCCAGATGGCTTCTGACTATCTCAAAGGATGGAGACTCCACAACCTCCCCGGGCAACCTGTGCCACTGCTTGGTCATCCTCATAGTGAAAGTGTTTCCTGTTGTTTGGATGGAGCTTCCTGTCCTGGCATATATGCTGAGTGTTTGTTTTGGCTTCTTTCTTTTTTTTAATATTAGCACCTTCTTTCCTAGAACTATTATAAAATTTTTGACAAGAGAACTGAAATTGGGGTTTATAAAATCTATGAAAATAATGCTACTTCTGAATTATTGTGCAGGCATGGAGGAATCTCTGTATTCCTGTTGAACATTTTAACATAATGGATGAATTGCCATCTAATTTCAACATAATTATTCTCCAGCATTCAGAAGACAGGTATAAAATTTCATCATTTTACTTTAGCGTTCTATTTGTTACAAATGTAATCTTTTTTTTACCTGTAAACAATCACTATTTTGGTTGTTTATTGCCTTCTAATTTTGCTGGACTTGTGTTGTAGGATAGTGAACAAATTAATATATAAATAAAACTGCCTGCAGCTCAAAGCTGTACGCTTTCTGTACTTTTGATTTCCCTAATTATCTCTCAAATCTCCAGAGGTGACTTGAAAGGTTTCAGGCCATTCTCGGTATCCTTCTAAATTCTGTTAATAGTTTCTAGCTCTTATTGCTTATGCTCTTGATAATGTTAGGAGAGGTCACATTTAGCTTTATAAAGCCACAAATGGTCTCATTACTGCAGCCTAATTAGCGACTACTCATAAATTCAGCAGTAGTGACTGACTATGAGTACCTTCACCAGTTGTGAAAAGTCTTAAACAATTGTCATGGAACAAATAACTAGATACATAGCAATGAAAGAACTTTCCTTACAGCTCTCAGTTCGTTCCAGTTATATTTTGACCCCCGAGGTGGGGGTAAATATTGCATCGTGAGAGTTTTTGTGAGCACATTAAATTAGAGGGTAATCATTACTCATCTAATAAATTTGCTTCATATAAACAAGGCTGAAGAGTCAAATAATCTACTCAGCAGTTTTCTGCTTTCCATAGATCAAATTTGTACAGTTCATTGATTGAGATGCCAAAAGTAAGTACTGCGCAGCAAAAAGGAAAGCCCGCTCAGGCAATGGGTAAGTGCCTCTTACATTTAAGAGGAAAAAATCATTGCACTGATGTTATCAAAAGGCTCATATCTTTCACTGTTGCAGTCAGTAAAATTTTAAAATAATTTTTAAAATAATTTAATGCTTATTAATACCAGAGGAAAGTAAATACCTGAATACATGTGTTTCATTATCAGATATAATGTATCTAGTCACAATTTACAGCATTTTTGTTTATTTTGAAGGCTAAAGTTGTTATAGATAAGTAATTGTAGAGATTCTTTTCATTGTACATTTATGTATATATTTTTTGCTAAATATACATAAAAACGGTTCCTTCGTTTTCAAAGAATAACATGGCTTTAGAAATTGATGGTCTCTGTACAAGCATTTCTTCCAGTACAAATACGACGTCTCAAAATTAGTCTTAAGATGGCGTTATCCTCCTTTTAATAGTGCAAGCTAAAGTTTCTCGAACTCCTGTGGATCCTGGTACATTTTTTATTTTGTTGGAAAAAGTGCGTCTTTACAAGCAGCAAAAGATGAAGAGTCATCTCAAACAGACTGTCATTCAAAACTTGCAGGAGTCTGTCTCCAAAACAGATGTGGTAATATATTTGATCACCTTATCTTTAAAATAGAGTGAAAAACATGTACTGAAAAACTATCGTAAACACTCTTTATGCAGAATTTTCAGTTTATTCCAAGTGTAACATCCCTAGTCTTCACAATTGCTAAATGCTGCATACTCCACTTCAAAATTTAATCTTACTGTGTTATTCTGTTACTGTTTTCAGTGTCATTCAGCAGCTGTGAAATGTTCAGTTGTTTATCAGAATTGAAAATTGATGCAATTGAGATCTATTGACTTGAAAATGTGCTGTACTTCTAAGATTTGCATTTGCAAATGTACATTGCCTTTCATATCACATGAAAGCCCCAGCTCTCCCACGAAAACAAATGCGATCATAGATCTCAACCCTTTAATCAAAATAAAACTATCTTAGCCAGAGATTTATTACTGATTTCCAATACAAAACAGTTTCTTTCTAGGGCACGCAATATCCTTTCCACTATAGCTGTTTATTTGGACACAGTTGATCCAAGTCTGTTAGTCACATAATTTTGCTTCAAGGACACATCTTGTTGGAATTGCAAGTTTGTAGCTATGAACACTCTTAAATTCTAGATGGTAAAAGTTTTTGGTTACTGTTAGAAGGCTCAGTTCCATAAGGACATTGTTTTTCACAGTCAGTGAACACAAGCTGTGTAGCCTGAAGGCGCACCGGAAAAGTGTGCGACTTCACATAGGCTTTTAAGCCGCACGGTGACAGAAAGTTTTCTACACGTGAAATGTGCAAGGCTACATCCTATTTACTTTCATTTTGGCTCCATTAGATAAAATTCAGGTTTTTCAATATCAGTCAAAATTCACTGTTGAATATAGCAGATTAACAAAAGCGGGTACAGACTTATTTCCATCGTTAATATAAAGGTGAAAAATATAGATCATATTGAATTTTCTGTACAAGTTTTCATTGTTTTAATTGCACAACTTTGACACATCTGGTTCTTGAATTATAATTCTGTTTTATTCATTGTGTTAGTTTCTTTCAGTTAAAATACCCATTACTCTAGATGGTAGAAGTGTTGATCAGTTTTTCTCTGTAAAGTTTGCTGTAGTTGAGTAAGTAAAGAAAAAGGTGATAAGGTCATGTCAGGTAGAACAGACAAAAAAAAAAACAAAAGTGGCTTTTTAAAATGCATGTGCATTACAACTTTCAACAATTACGCATGCAACCTGCACAGAGCCACACCAACAGTGCTTTGAATGATAAGTCCATTTATTAATAACAACACTCTTCACCATTTAGTTGAGCTTGTTCTTCCAGTTAGTGTTTTTATGTTTATCTATATTGGCTTTTAGGAGCTTCAGTTTTTAGTGTCGTCTTCTCCTACATGACTATTCTCTCCTTATCTATTTTCTTCATTCTGTTTAGTTTTTTTCCAAAATCGGCTCCACTGATCTCTCTGCACACTTTCATTTGCTTCTTCTACATTCATCTTGCAGTTTCTGTTTACTTCTCAAAGTTGTCCCTTCACAATTTCTTCCCGTTATTTGGAGCGCCACATTATCTTTTCTTTCTGCTGGACTTCCCTCCCTCTCCCATTCCCCATTGAAATTACAGAAATATATTAGTTGCTATATATTGACATCTTGTACTGATTCCTATGTTAGAATATTTTGCAAAATTCTGGTAGGAGTGATGTTTTGCAGTAAAGTAGTTTTGGAACTGACTTTCTGTATTTATATTTTCCATTTTATGATGTTTGAAATAATTTGATTTAGCCTCTGCTTTGACATAATACACTCTCCATCCTTATTAGATAGCATTTTGTAAGTATTCTGTTTTTTGTTGAAATGTGTGTGATAGACTCCAACAGAGAAAACATATGATAATGGACATGATTTGACATCAGATTTGTCTGAAATATTAGAAATTATGGAAGAATACCTGAAACCGGTGCTGTCACAGTTTGATTTTTCTGGTATCAGGTAAGGCGTTTAAACTTGTTTTATAATAATCTGTGAAAATAGAATGGTGACACAAGTCCTACAAATACAGGAATGATTTTAGCAAGATCAGACCCCATTGAATGAATTTCTTACATCTTGAAAGACAGTACCTGCAGGATAAGTAGGGCTAAGGGGATTGAACCATGTGATAGGCTAATGGCCATCTCTGACAAGCCCTGTTCTCCAGCTTAAGTTACACAATATTGAGTTCAGGATGAAACATAATTTAACTAGTAAAGGATGGGATTTCCAAAGGACAGGATCTCCAAAGGGAGTACATCCTGTGTGTAAAATTTCACTGAGATGGAAGTAATTTTGTCTTTCTGTTTCCTGTGAAAACTTTTACTCACATAAGTATTAGTGCTGGCAATGTTTTCACTATAATTCCTCTTCCCAGAGAACAGAGCACATCGGTTTCAGCAGCTGAATCAGGAAAAATAAAAGTGAAAGAGAAGGACCCCAAACATGCTAGAATGCAGGGTATGTGCTCTTTTGAGTACAGTGTATGTATGTGTGTGTGTGTATGGACAGAGTCCAAAATCCAGTCGTTTTAGTTTCAATTTTTTTGAAGCCAGGGAGAAGAAAAAGGCTTTAGCAATGGTTTTGTGTGTTTATTTTCTATATCAAGTCAAGCATTTTGGTATACTTCCAAAGAGATTTGAGCTATCCTTCTGCATGTATTTACAGTCTTCCAAACTACACAGGCTTTAGACAGATAAATAAAATGGCTTTATTACAAACCAGTCTTTCCAGGAGAAAGGCCAAAAGAAAGAGCTCTCTTAAGTCTGTTGATCTCTTTTTGTTTTGTCTTTTCCTGCTTTTTACTGTAGGGACTCTCACAGGTTGTTTGCTTTAACGCAAGCCTAACACTGGCATGTGTCCCCAAACACGTTCCAAAAGAAGCAGCAATCAAGTCCGTGGCTTGCTTTGGGGGTGTTTTTTGCTTTATGGTGGGAAGCAGTGCAGTTTCTCCATTAAAAATTACTAAAAGAGATAATGCATTTGCATTTGCTTTTACCTGCAGGAGCTTCTTTCTGCAATCCGGCAGCTGGCTGCTGCTGTCATTCTGCACAGACTGAATAACTTGTCTTCCATGTATCTGTTGTTTCTCTGTAGAACAGGAAAATGTTGTCACAATGATATTCAGTACTTTTTTTCTAAATAACAGAAACAAAAAGTTTCCTACAGAAAGGCACAGTTAATGTTGGGTAAGAGCTCCTTTACAGCTCTACTGTTTAGCCAAATGCTGCTAAGGTAATTTTACATTTCCAAACACCATTTTCTTGAATACATTGCATACACCTGGACACTGATCTGAGGTGGTTGGTTATTAATACGGCGATACTTTTCCCTCTGAAGAATTAGTCCTCACAAGTGCATATGCATAGAAGTTTGACAATATCTTAAGAGTTACGGTGTCAAAAGAAATATTTTTGCATAATGCACTTAATCCACAGTAAAATGGAGTTCAGGTGTCATAAAATAGAGGAGGTTTAGGTTTTTACATCTAACTTCAATTATTTATATACATATTGAGAACTACTAAATCTCAATCATGTTCTGTCACATTTCTTCAGGTACACCTATGGATTTAGGAATGTGTGTGGTATTACTAGCAGATATATTTTTTATGGAATTGCCTTTGGAAGCTCTGAGTACCTTTAAAGAGGAGGGAATAAGTTCTGTATCCAGAGATTTTTCTCTCCAGATTCTCTACAATCGAGCACATCTGGCTGAATCAGGTACTATTAGATAAACGTTCTTTGCATTAGCATAATGATGCAGTGAACAAGATACTTAAGATTTAAATAGTGTATTAAATTTTACAGGAAGACTGTCACTTACAATAGGTTTCCAGTATTTAGATGGAGCAGGTAGTACTGCAGACACTTGGACCCTATATAAACTCTTCAGTGAACTGAGTTTGTTAAGTGAGGTAGTTGGGCAGTTGGTAAACTTGTCCTTAATGGCATCTTAAAATTAATTTAATATTTATTAATTTATTAATTTAAATAATTTAAATTAATAAAAAAATTATTATTTATTCTAAAAGTAATGAATGCAAACACTAAGCAGTTTTTTATATATATCAGAGATACCTTCTATTACTGAAGTTAAAAGTTTGAAGCCACATTTTGCTCATAGGTAGATAAAAACACATTTTAACTCAAATTATGAAAACTAGTGGGCCTAAGATAAAAAATAGTCTAAATTTAGAAAAATCTCACTCTGTACCATGAAAGTATTCTGTTCCAGAGAGGTTCTTGTATTGTGTTCGTATCTGTAATATTTAGCAGCTTCAGTATAACCTGTCCTGTTTTTTCACTTGACTCCTCCTTTCTACAGGGAAAGAATTGTGAATAATCTGAGATTAGAATGTTTTTAGTCTACGTACACATTCATATACTGATACGGGTCTATTAGAAGTAGGAGTTTTAGAACATGGTGGGGGAGGGGGGTTTCCATTCCTATTTTCCCTCTTTTTGAAGTGAAACTTCTTATGGTTCCAGGATGTTAGAAGTGGCTAAATGAGAGGAAGTGTAGTTGAAAAGTCTCTGTTCATGCAATTTTGAAAGTAGCTACTGGGTGAGGAGGGAAACACTATCCATATGAGTAATAATGCATATCTCAAACTTCCACCAACGTGCAGTGCTCTCTAGTGGTAACTGGCTGAGACACGTACTTCGGGTGATAGTCACACAGTGAGAAATAGGTCAGTTTTCTGTGCTTATTTTTAAATCCCCTAAAGAAATAAAAAATCAGATTCAAACATGAAACTCTTTCCTTTTGATCTCTCTGCGTCTCACAGAAGCTTCAGTTATTTCAGTAACATGAACAACGAATAGATAAGGCAATAGGCTTAGAAAGTGCTTTGGTAATCAGTGTTCAACTCTCTCCTAAATCTGCAATGTAATGAAGCATTTGCATGTCTAAGGCATCACACCTCTTGCTTGTTTTCCACTTTCAAGCTATTATTTTTAGGCAAGAGGGTTTGGGGAATGTCCTTGCCTTGCTGTCATGTGAAATTAATTTTTATGTTTCTGGTTTATCTGTTATTATTATTCCATCATAACAAATATAAGTAGTCCATCAAGAAAGTTGTGTCTTCTAAAACTGCCTATATCTTTAAAAAAATCTTGCTCTTTTCAATTCTACAGAGACTGAAGTTAAAACAGATGTTGAAATGTCTAAAGAAACAAAACCAAAGGCTCACCAGAAAAAGAAAGTCAAAATGGTAAACTTGTTGAAGAACTACAAGTGGTTGACATAGAAGCTCATTATATATGCTAGAATTCTGAAGTGGAATAAATATCACATAAGTCCATAAGAATTTTGCTTCTTGTTGATTTGGCAATAAGGACAGAGGAATTCTTTCTTTGAAAAATCATACACTCTGTGTAAATGTGACATATTTAACAACCTACCAAGGGAGCTGTTTAAAGTTACTAAAATACTTCCCTCAGCAATATATTATATTTTATATAGTACATGCACGTATTTTTATAAATATATTATGTATGTATGCATATATATAGATGTGCGCACATGTGTATATGTATGTAATGTATGTATATGCATTGTAGAAAATGCAGCTTATGCTTTTAATTTCCATTGACAATTAAGTGTCGTGCTGCTTTCAATCCTACCAAAACTTCAGGACATCTTTTTGTTAGTTGTTTGACAAAAAGAATGCAATACTGTTAATATTTGATTGAGAGTTCTGCCTGTAATAGACTATGTATTTCTTTTAATTTTAGGCACCAGTTAATCGTGATTTACCCTCTAATTGCTTGCCTGTTGATACTAATAATTTTAAATGTATCCTTTCACAAACTATTAGCTAAGTGTATCAGTTAAACTTTTTTTTCATCGTATTGTTTACACTTAACTGTTTATCAGATATTGTGGACCCCTATAATGAAGGAAGAGAGGCAGGTAATATATATTAAATAATATTTACTCCACAAACTACCCATAGAATTTAGAAATTTTTGTAACAGAAAATGAAGTAATGACATCAAGGTCCTGACAAAAAGGCTTAGCTTTTCATGAGAACAGTGCTGCTTATCACCTGTCAAATGGTGCATCAGTGAAACAATATAACCTGTTTCAGGTTCAGGAAAGAAATTAGATTGTCTTATTATTTCTTTCGTATCATTAAATATTGACCTAGTGTCATCAAGAAAATAATTACTCGACTCATCTTTTTTTACTCTGTAGTCCAATTAAAAACACATGCTTACTTTCAAGAACTTACTATAGCATTTTTAGTTTTTCGAATATATGCCACTAAGATACAACGTCAGTAGCATGGGGAAGGATATATGTTAATTGAAAGGATATGATGCTTTGTATGATCTTCTTTGTTATACAAGAATTTGCTTGAAAGCCATGAATGGTCTTGGAACAACAAACAGTACTGCGTAGGCATGGGCTGGGACAGGAACAATTGGACTCACCACACCTATACAGCAATTCTCAAGCTAAAGACAACAAATATAGAATGTGTAACTTGTGGAGTTTTTGTAGTCCTTTGAGAGGTGAAAGGTACTGTGACAGACCCAAACAGCCCTACAAGGATATTTGAGAGGGTTGTTATTTCCTGTTGGAATGTATTTATCAAGGCAGTAGGCATTGAATGGAACAGAATAGAATGAGACTAGAATAAGACTAGAATAAGACTAGGCTAGACTAGAATAGAATAGTTCAGCTGGAAGGGACCTACAGCAATCATCTAGCCCAGCCGCCTGGCCACTTCGGGACCGAACAAAAGCTAAAGCATGTTATTAAGGGCATTGCCCAAGTGCACACTAAGCCCTGAGAGGCTTGGGGCACCGACCACCTCTCCAGGAAGCCTCATCCAGGGTTTGAACGCCCTCTCGGTACAGAGATGTTTCCTCATGTCCAGCCTGCACCTCCCCTGACGCAGCTCTGAACCTGGACCCAGGGAGAAGAGATCAGCCCCTCCCTCTCCACATCCCCTCCTCAGGCGGCTGCAGAGGTCAACGAGGTCGCCCCTCAGGCTCCTTTTCTCCAAGCAAGACAAACCCAGAGTCCTCAGCCGCTTCTCAGAGGACATGTCTTCCAGCCCTGCCACCGGCTTTGTTGCCCTCCTCTGCACGTATTAATTCAGTCTGACAGTACACTTTTTCTTCCAGTGTGCACTAGTTTAACTGATTCACATTTGTTAACAAACTCACGGGTATCAAATGCCAAAAATTGATCTAATGGAGGTTTTTGAGACAGTTATTAAACCTGAACTCAATGCAAAAGAAACTACTGAACAATCAGTAGCATAATAGAGTATGTTCCCATATATTTGCAGTTTCTCCTTCACAGCAGATCAAAATAAAACACTCTTTACCATGTGCTCGATATCTGGCACTAGAGTGTATCTTTAATTTACAGTAGTATGAAAATGTAGTCAAAAAGAGAAAATGTATTATCATTGAATATGCAGTGTCCTTGGAGAGGGGAGGTGGGTTTGGAGTCTTGCTTTCTGAAATCAGGGCTCTGGAAACTCTGAACCTCTGGAACAGAACTATATGAGCAGTATTTTCAACTCTTTACCCTTTTTATCAGGTTATCTAGAATTTTTTCTTTGAGGTTTTGCAGTCTTTAACCTATCTACCAAATAAAACATACCTTTCAAATGGAAATTGCGAACAATTTTACTTGGAAAATCTGGCAATTGCTTCAGTTTTTAAAGCCAGACAGGTTTCAAAAAACTTAAGATCTAATGATGGCCTAAACCCCCCTAAATATTATATTGTCGTTTTCAAATTATTGAAGTTAGGATTGCTCAACATCCTTTGTAGCATGTTAAGCTCATAATGATGAAATTCTATTGTTACAGAAGCTTTAAGTCCTTCGCAAAAACTAAAGGAAATCCTAGAAAAATACCATGACCTACATACGCTACAGTGGGAAGGAGTTATTGGCAATGTACGTGTCCCAAGGTTTGTAATATTCTGTTTTCATGTTTTATCTGTGTTTCTTTTTTCTTTTTTTTTAATGTTAACAATTATTATTGATTAAATTAATTATTAATTTAATGACATTAATTACAATTTTTTTAATCTTTTTTTTTTTAATTGTGCCCATTCCCAGAGGCTTCAGTCATAAAATAGGGTCACATTTTGCTAAGCTGGTAAGCACATAGCTAGCCATTGTCTTTGTTTCAAATGCATATTTAGATTTGCAGACAGAATATTTTAGGGATCTGTAATATAATGCCACAAAGTGATTTAGCCAGATTGGTTGCATCAGAGTTGCTGTATATGTAGATAATTCAATTTTGACAAAAAGTCTGCTGGTGCAGTCTTTGATGAATATTATATGTGAGCTTAAATGTAATTTCTGGCTTTGCTCAAAACTGTTTTTAAGTCCAAGTAACTATAGCATCTCTGTGCACATTGAGGCAGCTCTAAGATTGGAGCACAGGTTTCAGAAGCCAAGTAGGGAAGGTACATCTCACAGTTTTCTATTTCAAACATCTGATCATTAAACTAATACCATTTTATGGAGTTTATTCATAAACACACTTTGTTTTTTATAGAAGTACTTTACTTTTAAGATCATAGACATAGAGGGATAAAAGGGATCTTGAGAGGTCAAGTAACGACAAGTCCTGTATGTGAGTCAACACAGTCATCACTGGACCTTTCATTATAACTCCTAGTTTAATCAGTCCTTTGAAATCTTCTCCACTTAGGTAAAATCACTGTTTAGGTCCTCTAGTGTTTCTTCATAACAGTTACAGAGATTGTTACCTGTTATCAAATTGCACCGCTTTTGCTGCCAGCTAGGCTGATTGTTTGCATCTCTTTTCAAAACCTAATTTCTTCATATCCTGATGGGTGCATATGTGAATACTCCCATTGAAAGTTAGGCTAAATACTGTTATTTCGAAGATGTGCAATTCATATGTCGATTATTTTTTTCTAAGGAGAGCCTGATATTTATCCAAAAATATGCTGTGCCTCTTGTTTACTATGAGATGTTACTAAGTATACCTCTGTATTAAAAAAATGATTATTAATAGTCCATATGAGTTATTACACTTTCCATAGAATTCTGCAGTCTTGTTTGTCTCCTTGCTTTGCATGCTGACTTTTCTTACAAATATTTCTGGAGTAAATAACACTGAAGTGTTTGCTATGGATAATTTCTGAAAAATATTCTTGTAAAATAGTAACACAAAAGTAACTGCCTGCCTTTCTTCTTCCTTTCAGCCAAGCTGAATGGGAGCAGCTGCTGACGAACTGCAGTGCCTTTCTGTTCTATGGGATGGAGAGATTCCTGTCTCATAGTTTAGTCAACAGACTGGTTTCTATGAACATACCAGGTGAGATAAGCAAACTGAAAAATATTTTTTTACTTACACCACCTTTTGTTCCCAGTTGTGTTTATTTCATACTGTGTCATTATCACAGTGTTGATGTTAGTAATTAAGGGCTTTTTTCAAGATCCAGGCTTTTAATTGGGAAAACCTTGCATTATGTGGATTTTATTCTGTTGCACAGCTTTCTTGTTATTCCTCTCAAGCAAGTTTAGCCCTTCTCCACTTCCAAATGTTGGAATTTCTTAAATTCCAAAAATCGAGTCATCATCTGATGTTTTTCCCAGTAACTCCCCTCCATTTCTATGGAATTTAGTATTTGGTACCAAAGTATTTTTTGTTGTTAAGAACAACCTCTGTAGTACCACTTCTCCAAAATTCCTCAACCTCCACTCAGGCAAGGCCGAATTGTCTGTCAAGACTGGGTTAATGCTGAATGATGCTCTGGTATTGTATTTGTAGTCTCTGAGAAGGTATATTTTCCTCTGCTTCTTCATAACTAATTAGCCTTTCTGGTGTAGCATAAGCCTTAGATTCAGGACTGGTTTTTCAGATTCACAATCTTCCTTTCTCCTCCTGTTCCCCTCACACATCTGGAAGAAACTCAATCTTGGAGTTGTACTGAATTTGTCAGGGTAGCTGAATTGCAGGCTTCCACCTATATTGTGTTGAGATGTAAAATAGAGGAGGACAGTGCACATCAGGTTGTGAAACCCTGCAAGTAACAGGAGGCTTCTTCAGGAAGCCTTGTTTTTCAAAATTATTTAAACATGTATATATAAATATTACTGGAAATAATAAAATACATCTTCCTATATATATTGGTCACTCTTGAAAATGAGGTTTCAGATGTCTGTAAGACCAGGTATTTACAGGTCTGGCAACTTTTGGAAAGTTCCTGAGCACGCTGTTAACCCTCACCCTGTGTCCTGCTCTTAAAATATGCCAGGATGAATTCTCCAGTGCATCTTACTTCCTTCAATAGAGAATAAACTAATTTCAAATTTATTGATTTTTGTCCTCAAAGGATTGTTCTGTTTTCTGACCACCTACACAATTTTTACTTGTTTACTTGTAAAATTAGTGTTAACTTGCAGACTGAGTTTTAATCTATTGTAGAGCTAATCTTCATATTAAAAGTACTTTTATTAATAACTATGAATTGTGTCTGAGGTTTCTTAGGACTCTAACCTGGACCCAATATTATTAAATATTGTCACTGGTCATTTGCATGATGAAATAGAAGAAATTGTTGCTGAATCTAGGTATGAGACCAGGCTGAGAAAGCCAATGTGGTGGTTCAGCAACTCCTGAAATTAGATTAGAATTAGAATGCAAATTAACCTTGCTTTAGGGAGATAATTATCAGGGGGATAATTCAGGAAAGGCTAGAGGGAGGTGTTCTGCTTAGGCAGAAATAATCAGTTAAACATTAATGTTAGGGAATGACTGCTTAAGGCGCAGAATTACAGAATAGAGTCAAGAGATGGATCACAAATTAAGCAACATCATCTTGCTAGGGGAAAAAAAAAAACTAAACTCTGTATAGGGGTAACTATACAGGAATGTCATTTGCAACATATATGAAATAATTCCCCACTCGACTTAGTTTTGCAAAGGTCTCAACTGGAGAAGAATATTGACCAAATAGAATAAGTTGTCAGTGAGAACATTAAGAGGCGTCAGAAGGCTATACCACAGGTTTGTGTGCATAGTTTTAGAAATAAATACGTATGTGCGTTCATATATATATATGCATATAAAACATACTTTAGGAGGAAAGGTTGACATGTTGAAGGGAGACGTGATAATAGTTCTCAGGTATGACAAAGGCTCTGCAAGCAGAAAGGTAGTTTACTTCTCATCTGCTTGGGTTAGGAGAATAAGTAACAGGTTTACTGCAGCAAACCAAAGAGCAGGGAAAGCTTTTTAATTCTCGGAGTATTCTAAGTTATTTCACTGGGGGCCTTTAAGGAAAATAAGGAACGTTGGAGATGTAACTTGGTTGTAACTTGTGGAGAGGAGCTGTGGTAGATAACATTTCCATACCTCCATCTTACAAGAGCTTATAACAAGAGAATTGAGTCGTATAGGTCAATGGTCTGTAATAAGATGGTATGTAGGTGTCACTATTAGTTATACGAAGGTGGCATAGCAAAAAGCCCTGCAAAACATTGTGGAAAAGTGTAGCAAAGTTACATCAAATAATGCTAGGATTACTTTATTATTGTTCTTTTACTTGACATTTTTGGCTGAAATACATAAATTTTATAGTAGTTGTATAAACCGTGTTCAAGAAAGTCATTTACTTAAGAAAGGCCTGATTTAGTTGTATTTATTATGTTAGGCATTATTATTAGTGCAAATACCATTGCTCTAACATTTTTTTTTCCAGAATGCCATTTGATGATACTTCTAGATCTGGTGCGATCAAAGCAAAGTTATCAAAGAATTACAGACTCTGATATCCACAAAAGGTAGGGTAAAGTTTATTTTGGCAAAGTCCACAATAATGCAGATTATTTTTATTTCAAAGCCAAGGTAAAATTTTGAGTTATAAATATTGTCATTTACCTGCGAATAGAAGGGCTCATATCTACACCTGAGGGAGAAGTTAGCCCCTCTATCTTGTAGCTTCATTCCTTATATAGGGCTAAACAGGAGGAAAGCTGTTACAAAGAAAATACGACACAGAAATGTTGCTACATTACACATACCTCCCGATTCTGAGTTCAAGATTCTCAAAATGTTCTAATTAAATATATAAAACTTCCCTTTACAGGTAAACTATTAAGAATCCATCTAAAGTTTCATACACTGAACAGTTTAAAAATCAGTCAGTTTTTAATTTCAATAAATTATTATGGCATGTTAAATAACCTGATCAGAATCTTTGATATGATTAATCAGAGCTTTTTTAGCCTTAAAAGCATCTCAGTGTTTTCCTTGCTTTTAAGTTGACAGGTGGCAGGGTTCATATACTTTTATTGTACGTCCATTATGAATTCTTGACAGATGGCACCCGACAAACAAGTTCTAAGGTGTTAAAAGCAAAAAGAATAGTTTTAGTGTCCTAATTTTATTAATGAGGTATTTAGTCCATGTTGAATTTTCAGATAGTCCAGTTATACTCTTGAGGGACGAGAGGTCTTGCAGAGGGATCTAGACAGATTGGAGAGTTGGGCAATCATCAATGGCATGAAATTTAACAAGTCCAAATGCCGGATTCTGCGCCAGGGACAGCGTCATGCTGGGCACAAGTATAAATGGGGAGAGGAGTGGCTGGAGAGCAGCCCTGCGGAAAGGGATCTGGGGGTGCCGGTTTGCAGCAGGCTCAGTAGGAGCCAGCAGCGTGCCCTGGTAGCCAAGAGCACAAACCGCACCCTGAGGTGCGCAAGCACAGCACAACCAGACAGTCAAACGAGGTGATTATCCTGCTGTATTTATCGTTGGAGCAGCCTCACCCTGAGTGCTGCAGGCCCCACAATTTAAAAAAAGATGTGAAGGTCCTTGAATGTGTCCAGAGGAGGGCAACAAAGCCGGTGGCAGGGCTGGAAGACATGTCCTCTGAGAAGCGGCTGAGGACTCTGGGTTTGTCTTGCTTGGAGAAAAGGAGCCTGAGGGGCGACCTCGTTGACCTCTGCAGCCGCCTGAGGAGGGGATGTGGAGAGGGAGGGGCTGATCTCTTCTCCCTGGGTCCAGGTTCAGAGCTGCGTCAGGGGAGGTGCAGGCTGGACATGAGGAAACATCTCTGTACCGAGAGGGCGTTCAAACCCTGGATGAGGCTTCCTGGAGAGGTGGTCGGTGCCCCAAGCCTCTCAGGGCTTAGTGTGCACTTGGGCAATGCCCTTAATAACATGCTTTAGCTTTTGTTCGGTCCCGAAGTGGTCAGGCAGCTGGGCTAGATGATTGCTGTAGGTCCCTTCCAGCTGAAAATATTCATCCCTTCCCTTCCATTCCCTTCCCCACAGACCAGATCAAGATGTATGTACTTTTATTCATGTCATTTTTGGGACTGCCATAGTTCTGCAGCCAACTCAATCTTATATGCAATCCTGTTAGGGCTGCATAAATACCCCCTCACTTTTCTGATTATTAATTGAGTGAAAAAGAAATAGAAAAAATTCTTCTCTAAAAATACTGTTGAATCAATGCCACAATGTGTAAGTTAAAATGTATTGTGTGTAAGATAGGTTATACACACATCTGCACAGAACCCTGAGTGTTTAAACAACCTGCTGGTATTTTTTTTTTAATATCCTTTTTCACCTCTCCCAAACAGAAATTTCCTAAACCAAACCAAAACAGGATTCCTTAAATCAAATTTTCCAACCCTGAACTTTTGAAGTCTCACTTTAATAGATTGGTGAATTTGTCAATAGGTTTTACATGTTTAAACCTAAAGGCTTCTAGGAAGTCTAGAATAACATTCAGTTAAAACTATGTCACATGACTCCGTAGAGAATCCCCAAAAGGTTACAGAAAACTTTAATTATCATCTTCTGATAAAGTTACCTTGAAAAGCAGAGGCTAATAAAAACAAAAGTCACCCTTTGGTTTACTGCCATTCCAACCTTACAGAGTATTACTCCCTTCCCGTCACTAAAACAATAATAACAAAGATACTTATTTAAATATTCAGCAATAAAAAATCTAATCCCACTTTACAAGTGATGTGCTTTTAAGCCTCCAAAGAAATTACTGCCACGCTTATGACAAAGACCAAGCTTTCCGTTCCTGCAATATTTTATGTTTCCCTTTAGCAACTTAAGCAGAGCTGAACAAGTCTTTTCGCCTGATTTCCAGAATGTTTACTATCTTGTAAAGGATATTCTGCAGTACTTTGTAAAAGTTAGTGTGTTACTTCTCCTTTCACATTTCCTGAGATGCCTAGCACAGTGATATGACAGGCAGCAATCCACACGGTAAAACTGCGTCATGAAAAAAGGTAGAGAGAAAGTTACCTGAATTATTTGTATTAAATTTACAGTGCTATATGAATATGAGAAAACACTTTAAGCTCAGCATACAAGAAAATGCAGTCTGGCATTCCTTTACCCCTTCTGTTAAAGAGCACTCTATATTTAGTTGTATTTTTTATATGTTATGTACATTTTTATTTTATCGATCTCATACTTGTGATTTTCCTTTAGTTGTCTCCATATTGCTATAGAGAGACCAATAGAGACAGCAATGCTTCTAAGCCTTACTGGTGTTCGTTCTGTAATAGCCAACCAGTGGTACACTACCTTGCAAGAGAATGCAGAAAGGCTAGAAATGTTGTCTGAGAGTAAGTATTTGTATTTATCTTTGTTTGCATATGTATTATTTCAGACATTTGTATGTTCTGCGCTCATGGACTGTGTGTATCTACTTGTCTCCCATCTCTCCTCTTTCTTTGCTCCTCACCAAATTTTGCCTGGAATCTCCATATGAGGTAAACGGCTGTTGTGGTTTAACCTGGCAGGCAGCTAAGCACCCCCAGTGGTATGGGGGAGACTATCGGGGAAAAATAAAGTAAAATGCCCAGGTTGAGATAAAGACAGTTTAATAGGACGGAAAAGGAAGGGAAAATAATAATAACAACAATAATGATGAAAGAATATACAAAATAAGTGACGCACAATGCAATTGCTCACCACCTACTGACCAACGCCCAGCCAGCCCCTGTGCAGTGGATGCTGCCCCCCAGCCAACTCCCCCAGTTTATATGCTGGGCACGACATCATATGGTATGGAATATCCCTTGGTCCAGTCTGGGTCAGCTGTCCTGGCTGTGCCACCTCCCAGCTTCTCACTGGCAGGGCACGAGGAGCTGAAAAGTCCTTGACTAGTATAATCACTACTTAGGAACAACTAAAATATCCATGCGTTGTCAATATTATTCTCATCCTAAATCCAAAATACAGCACTATACCTCTACTAGGAATAAAATTAACTCTATCCCAGCTGAAACCAAGACAACTGTATGTAGGAGCCACCATGTTGTTGACAGGTTGATCTTTGAAACAGAACAGTAAGCTACTGAAATCAGTTTTAGTGGGGCTTTGTTTATGCTAAGAATAGGATTTCTATGGTGAGGAGCAGCGCTGTAAGACTTGGCAATCTGTAGTTACAAAAACTATGTGGAAAACAAAGCCTGGAGATAACTCACATTTTCAGAGATACAAAACTAAGTCTGTAAAGGTATCCTTTTTCATTAAGTTTTAAATGTGAAGACACCAGGCTGTACGGTTGATATTTTCTTCTTTTTAAAAACCTTCATCAAAAACTCACAGAATCTAACATTTCTTTCCAGATTTGTTGAGCATTGGAAGAACAACTGGGCAGACAGTCCATATTCTTCAAAAGAGTAAGATTCACAGGGAAAGAGATTCCATTAAAAGTAAGAATTAAAAAGCTTAGTACAAACGACTTGCAATGCATATTAACTAGAACCTGGTAGACCTCTGGGTAGTTCACAGGTATAAGTGAAATCTTTCAGATGAGCTTGACAAATTTTTTGACTTGCCTCACAAGAATTGAGAGTGGGAAGACTTCTGTTACAATATTATAATTGGAGTAGCTGTATTTTACATATCTAAAATTTTGGGGAAGACTCCCACAGCTGACCAAAAGCTAAAATTTATGCTCCACTGAACTGTTATAAAATGAAGGTCAGGAGGATGAAATGAACAATATAAAGGCTATGGATTGTAGGCTACAAAACCATAAGTTGAACCTGCAGTGATTAGACCGTCTGCATCGTAAAGGGCACGCTGTATCTACAAAATTCCACCTGGCATCTTGTTGGAGAGGGGAGAAGGATTTTTGAGTAAAACAACTTTTAATATACTATTTATAAAGTTATATAGATATTTTTTCATTGTATGGGACTTACGTCTTAAAACAAGGGTAAATAAAATAAATTTTAATTGTAACTTACGCTGTCATAGATTTGAAGAGAGAGTTCAGATCAGAAATGTTGCCTAGTTCTCTGCTTTTTCAGAAAATGCTTATTGGATATAGTGGCAGTTATTAATATTATAAAAATAATGTAAATGAACAACAAATATTCATCAAAGAGAAGACATAATACATTACTGCACTTAGAGCACTCTTATATTCAGTTGTGTTCAGAAATAATCATGTTTTAAATATATTTTTATAGTGGAAGTGGATTCTTACAGTTCTAGAGACAAAGCAGAAGAACAGACCATTCACACTTCCTCAAATCTTCCTGCGACTCATCCATCGTTTTTCAATTGTGTGCTATATGGTTTACCCAACATAATTATGATGTAATTTGTGTCAGACTTTCCATACTAGGAATACCACTACACTGTGCACAGGGAATTAAAGGTGTGGCAGATACTTCTTTCTGTATGGCCTAAAGAGACGTGAGC
Organism: Phalacrocorax aristotelis; assembly: GCF_949628215.1. Lineage (NCBI taxonomy): Eukaryota > Metazoa > Chordata > Aves > Suliformes > Phalacrocoracidae > Phalacrocorax > Phalacrocorax aristotelis. The sequence goes on along the minus strand of NC_134287.1, from coordinate 23,652,911 downwards.
TTAAGAAAATGTACGTTTTGCTGATAGCAGCCACCTATCAAAACGGCACAGACTGGTTTCTGTTTCAGGTGTAAACAGTTTGATATTAGAATAAGTGTCAGGAAAATATAAAAGAATATTTATTTTAGTGATTTCAGTTCATACTCTAGGGTTTTCTAAACTCAGTGAATCCCTTAAAAGAATTCAGTGAGTGCCAACACGTCTTAAAGGAAATTATTTTGGGGCATTGATGCATGAGTGGAATTGGAATTCATCATTTTCAGTCCTCGATTTGGAAAATTGGAAGATTATCAGTAGCATAAGTCACCTTATTCTGAGTGAATTTACTTTTAACTTTTTATATAGCAGTAGTTGTAGTTAATTAGGAAACAAGATAATATTAAATAAAATGTTTAAGAAGTTTTGCTTTCTTTATTTCCCTATAGTTTTCCTGAATAACATATGAAGATAAATTATTCCAAAATCCCAAGTAAGATTATTATGTGTATAGATTTTGTAACATACTCTTTTAATCAACAATGAATTTTTAAAATACACACTTTAAAACTTCATTTGTAGTGATAACAGTAGAAATAAATGTAAAATAATTTTGTGCTTATGGAAAATAAAAAGCTTTGATCTCTATTGCAGCTTAAACCATTTTAAGATTCTCTTTTTTTTCCAATAAAATGGTGATGTCTGTTTCCTGTGATACATTTTTTGTGTTCCTGCTAGAGCATTAAAATGGCACCGAAAAGATTCTGTTCCATCTACCTGCTGTGCTGTAGTTAATTAAAACCTTATGAGCATTATAGGGCTATATAGACCATAATTACAAAATCATGACGTGCAAAATACTTTTTTTATGCACACAACAGAATACAGATTTGTGCTTCCTTCCCCCTTGCTCTCACAATTTAATTGGATGACCTTATACGAACTGCAGCTGCTCTGTCAAATTGTGCCCCATAACATGCATGATTTTTATTCCCTTTATTCATAATTTTCTTCTTTATTTAGACATAGGACATATAATTTTTTGTGGCTTGTATCTGGGCATTCGGTAACAACACAAATTAAGTAAAGAAGAGATCATAGACTGTACTTCAGTTATCCAGCCTGAAAGTCAAGAATTCCGTGTAAGATATTTTCAAGTCTCTGAACTTGCCATGATGAACTCTAGATGTTGTCGTGAGTCCCTTTCCCCATGTTACTGCATGTATTTGCTTACTTATTTTTAGGTTTAACAAGGTACCTTTTCATTGCATCACTATTATGCAGCTGCTTTTTTAAAATCCCATGCATGGTATTTGGGAAAGTCAGGTGTTTCTGAGTCTGAAGAAGCAATTTCTCTTGAATGAAGCAAATGTCTGCAGTTGTTGTTCAGTATAGCAAATGTCCACTATATTATTCATTTCTTTATTTCCTAGATTATTTTCTGCATCATTCGCCAACACGTTCATTGCTATGAAACTGTATTTCCCTGCTGTTAATGGCATTTTTTTGCCTGAAATGCCATCTTTCTAGTGCTGTCTCTTTTTCTGTAACATAAAAGGCTCTGGAAAAAAGTGTATTCAATGGGAATCATGAAGCCTTGTCTGCCTTGGTACATGATAGTTTTCATGAATTTTTATTAACTTCCACCTTCTTGAAATAAGAAATTTCATAAATATTAAAGTCCAGAAAAGTTTAAATTTTTCAGAAATGACGGTGTTGTTCTTCGAAGATAATCCAGGATAAAAACTGCAAGATGGCAAAGGTTAGAAAAGCCATTGATATCCAGGTACAATGGGCTCATTCAATAGTTTACTACTGTGGTTTTATTTATTAAAATGATGGAAATAACTTAATCTACCAAAGTGTTTTTCTCCAAAAAAATTCCTATTTGTATTTGATACTTTAGCCCTAACTACGTTGCAACAACCTCTGTCAGAAAGATGAATGAGTATGACCAAAAATTTCTTCACAGTCTGACAGCACTACTTTATCAGAAAGCGTTGATAGAGAGTAGTGGCCTTATCCAGGAAACTTTAGACTTGTAAGTGTTACTTGTTGAGAGTGAGATATTGGAAATACTGATCAGAGAAGCTGTGGCAGAATACCTCCAAATGGCCAATGCACGCTGGCTAAGTATAGTAAAAGTGGATGGTATGCGTAATTACCTAATATATCTGATTGGCATGTCTGAGGCATTAAAAACTAGTTGACTTAGGGCCATGAACTGTAGTCATGACCAAATTGCCTGGGGTATTAGGAAAGTATTCTCTGTATTACTGTGCTAAATACCAGTCAGTAAAATCATCAATAGTAGTAGGACTACCTGAGTAGATGATAAACTGTTCTTTAGGTGACAGTAGATATGCATTCAGTGACATAAGAAGACGTCTAGTTCATTACTTCAGGAGTTAGTACCAGAAATAATATTTTTTCTGTTATATTTTTGTAGCAATGTGCAGTGACATGATTGTACAAAAGTAGAGGGTCACTTCAGGAAAAGATATATAGTAGAATTTGGAATTATTTCAAAAGAAAAAGAGCATAGACAAATTAACATTTTTAATATTTATTTTAAATTTACAATGGCAATTTAACAAAGGAGAAGAAACTGCTTCTTATGCAGAGGCAGGATTCAGCAGCTCAGCTAATAGCATTTTAGAGTTCAGAATGCTTCTCTGTTAAAGACAGTAAATATGAATGGAATTGAGCAAAAAAAGTCTGAGAAGGAACGCTGTAGAAAATTGCTGTTTCAGAACCTGATTGGAATTAGCAACTAAAAGCTTAAAATTTTCTGATGTTCTTCAGATTGTGATTGAAAGTTTAGGCAGAAGGACTCTTCTGTGAGGGCAAAATAAGTTTTAATTAAGAAGCATAAAAAGACCCCACTTACAGTTAATGGTAAATGCACTGTAATATGCCTGACGAGTCTCAGCATTTAAGAAACTAAATAAGTCCTAAATGTACATCTTTGTCACACACAAACGTTTTCTGCAATTTAGAAGCTATTGCAGAAATGTAGTAAGTTCTTGCTTAAGATTTTTAGGGTCAGCCCACTCTGTTCCAAGAAATGGCACATGACGGATATTGCAGGGCATATTCACCTGGCCAAACTGAAACGTGTCCATTTATGGTTGAGTCATTTGGCTGTTGGCTGAGAATTGTAAGGCAGCACCTACTCTGGTGGAGTCTCGAGTTAGGGGAGAGTGGGAGTGAAAAAACAGAAGAGAAAAATAGGTTCTCAGATGTCTTCTGTGATCATAGAATGAAACCTATATCAGATTTCAAACAGACTGTGTAAAGGTCCGGGTAAATGTCATCTCTGTTCAAGTCAAGGTTCAAAATAAAAAAAAAGTGAGGTGCGCTCATAGCAAATTATCTGGACTAATGATAGCAAGCTTCCTCCCCACAAAGTGAGCCAACGGATGGCTGCAATGAAAGCAAAAGACGTTTTCTGTGTGCAGTACAGAAGGAGCAAAGAGGGGTATGTTCATCTTGTAGCAGCCTAATATGAGAGATCCCCAAGAGGATCCTTGGCATCAGATTATTTGGAGAAGTAAATAGTAGCACACAAGGTGCCATACTGAAGGTCTTCTTTCTTTAACACTGATTATAAAATGAATGGACCAAAATTTCCAGCTGCAGATACAAAAGTGGAATTAGGACTGTTGATTTTGTGTAAGATTTTGTATAGAAAAAATACTCCCTAACTACTACAATGGAAGTAGTCATGATGAAATGCTGATGTGATGATTTTAAGCCATTCATTAAGTACATACGAATAGCAAATTCAAAAAGGCAAGTCCTAGTATTCATATTATCTAAATCGAATCATAGAATCAGAGAATGGTTTGGGTTGGAAGAGACCTTTAAAGGTATCTAGTCCAACTCCCCAACTCCCCTGCCATGGGCAGAGGCACCTTCCAATAGACCAGGTTGCTCAAAACCCTGTCCAACCTGACTTTGAACACTTCCAGCGATGGGGCATCCACAGCTTCTCTCCACCTCTCATGTCTCACCACTCTCATTGTAAAAAATCCCCTCCTTATGTCCGATCTAAACCTACCATCTTTCAGCTTAAAGCTGTTGCCCTTTGTTCTGCCACAACAGGCTTTTGTAAAAGCCCCTCTCTGTCTTTCTTGTAAGACCCCTTTCTGTATCGAAAGGCCACAGTTAGGTCTCCCCGCAGCCTTCTCTCCTCCAGGCTGGACAGCCCCAACTCTCTCAGCCTGTCCTCACAGGAGAGGCGTTCTAGCCCTCCGACCACTTCCGTGGCCTTCCTCTGGACCTGCTTTAGCAGGTCCCTGTCTTTCTTGCACTGGGGATCCCAGAGCTGGATGCAGTACTCCAGCTGGGACTCACCAGAGTGAGAAATTATTTTTATTATATTAAGTATGAGATTCTTTTTATTAAACAAACAAACAAAAAAAACCCCCACAACTTTTCTACTTTTTGGAGGAGTATCCTAGAGAATGCTCTCCATTTATTTGACTGTGAGCTCTTAATTTTTAAAATATTATATATTGTTCAGCAACTTGGAGGCAAAAATCCTACTAACTAATGACCAAGGAATAAATTACACTAGATACAGCTTAGGATGTATGAGCTCTCTACTAGAAAGATATTGGCACAAGCCCAAACAACAAGAATAAAAGCTTCTGAAAATATTTCATCTCCATGGCACCATATCGTTCCCTTGTGCTGTATCCATTCATACAAGAAATATTAAAGTTAGTGCTATTCCATGTATCAACGGCTTTAAAATAACTTTCTGAATTATGTCTCGGCAACATAACAAATCACATTATCAATTAGCTTTTATAACAGAAATGACATTTCATAATATATTTGAGCATGAAAAGAATTGGTCAGCTAAAATTTATGTAATCTAAAAAATGTGAGGAGAAAAAAATCATGGTGAATTTATTGATAATATTCTAGGACAAGAATATAATTTGAGTAGTAGGTAGCTGTCCAAGGAAAGTGCATAGTTTTAAATGGTCTACAGGGGAGAACTGCAGCAAGTTTGCTACAAAATGATAAAACAACAAGAAAAGAGAAGCGCTGTCATTAGCCCCTGGTGTAACTAACTGCTCTAAAATTAAACTGCTGTAAGCAATTATTCAAGGCTTTTTCATCACGCATGCTACTCCAAAGCTAGGATAACTGGTCCTCTCAGTAAGTCTGTCTCCACATTTTGCAAAGGGATGTGGTAGAGCAGATGCCAGAACTTAGCAGCTGATGGCTGTGGGTGTTTGTAGGCAGGGAAATTAGCGCAGATTGGAGATTGTTGTAAAGATACATTCCCATGACTGTTTAAGCCCATTCATGAGTTTGAACACTAATTTAATGACTTTACAACCAGCTAAGCCTCTTGACCCCTGCTTTGGCACCCTGTCTGGCCTGAAAGCTATCCAGGAATATTCTGTCAGAGAGGAGACAACCATCCTCTGTGAATACAAATCTTGTCCTCTACTTATGGTGGATGAAAGACCAGCTCAATGCCTGTAAAGACGATAGGAAGAGCTTTTTAAAGTACCTCTCAGGGATTAATTCATGCCTCCAACTGAAGTGTCTTCATGTGGCTACAATCACTTAATCCCATTTTTACAAAAAGGCAGTATGGTATGTTAACAGTGTTGCTGGTATGTAAAATATCAACTATAATATTCCATGAAATCTGAATCTTGCTATCTATTTTTTATATAGATGTATGTTTTTAAAGATATTAAAATAAACATTGTAATCATGGTAGTAAATCTACCATGAAATGTATTCTTCCACAGTCAAGACAGTATACGTATACTAAGCCAGTGTTAAGTTCAATACAGTGGAAACCAACAAAATAAAGACCCCTTTCAGAAGCAAAGGCCTATATCTTAGGCTAAGAAGATACAAGAAATGAAAAGAGAAATAACCTTCAATAATCATAATCTTAGACCGTAGTGTTTTGTGTCACCATCAGCAAATGAAGACATTTTTAATTGAAATTATCTACATTTGACTAGCTTTCTGAAAATTGTTGAACATATAGCATCCTCCTCTTTTCACTTCGTTTTTCAGTTTGGTGGCAGTGTCCATTCCATAGGAAATATTTAGGGAGATATTTCTTTATCACTGAATTACTACTGTGATTTATTTTTCCTTTATGTCATGTGCTTCAGCCTGACACATGATGGCAGAAGAGGGTGAAAACTGGCAAGATGAAACTGAAAGCAAGACCAGGACTGAGCTGTAGTACTACGTTCTTTCCTATAACTGAACGTTCATGACCTATCACTTTTCTTGATCCTTGACCTTTACTATTTGAAACTGTTAGGAGAAACTAGATGTCCACACAGATCAACAGCTTTTCCAGAAATCTCCGACAGGGCTGCACTAATTAGGAATTTATGTTTATTTTCTGAACACACATCTGAAAATATTTTTTATAATGTTCTGTAGTTCTCTCTAGTCTTTTTTTTATGAAATTTTTTTTTCTAAAGGCAGTAAAGTTACTGTCACAAGGCAAGTTTCGTAAATGGATGGTTCAGGCTTTTGTTTTCATGGGCCTCCTGTATCCATACTCAACAATTCCATAACTCAAGAGTTGAGATAACTCCTTTTCTATGCTACAGGTGCACTGAGATAAGCTTCAGAGAAGAACACTGAAGTAGACTGAATTGGGTCCGTTATTGTGTAAAATTATTTTTAATTTTGGTATTGTGGTTTTTTTTCCCTTAATTTTACACAAGTATGTCAATTATGAAAGAAGTCAATAGTAACTACACTGCGGGGAAAGGTCCAGAAAAAAACTCCAAAACCATAACTGGGTTTTTCAGAAGCGCAGCTAGTAATTTTCCTGGGCAATCATAAGCTGTACTGACTTCCTTATGAAAATATTATATATTATGGGTGGTTTATTATCTGGCTGGGTACTGGGTACTACATCATACTTATTAACCATGTCACAGTGACAGCGTCCACACTGCTATTCTCTGTCTTTTTGTGTTTAATGGCAAGATTTTAAGAGACAGATTACTGCTCACAATTTGTTTCGATTAGCACAATGAAGGCACGATCCGTCTGTAAAGGAAACTGGTTTGATGCTGGAGGCCGGAGGTGTTAGTCTGGAAAACTGCTGTGGATGGCCTGGAGAGCAAGCTCAGAAGTGCAAAGTGAACTTGGTGAGAGAACAGTGACAATGGCATTACAGGTAGAGCTGTAATCTGCAGTGTCCTGGAAGAGGAAAGGGATGGGTGGGGAGGAAGTTTGTGGTGAAAACATTTAGTCTGCTCAGAGCAGACATCTCGACCCTCGTTCTAGGGTTAATGAGCTTGTCTGCTGACATTCTCAGCGTTCTTGGAGCAGCCGTAACAGTCTGCTCTTCTACTGATGTGACAGGTACTTATGAATTACCTGTCAATACACTGTCAGAAAATTAAATAAGAGTTTCTGTTGGAAGAGAAGAATGGGTTTCCAAAAATATTTCTAGTTCTGTCAAGTCCTCAGAATTTATCTGGACTTGTAACTCTTGAAGTAGCTTACAGAATATAAGATAAATGAGTATGAAGTATGCTGCAGCTGAGGAATGGGGATGGCTATCTCTAATCAGTTGGTTACTCCTGATAGTGAGGTAGCAGCTAAACTAAATATAGCAATAAGCATGGTATTGGCGTAGCATTTAAAAGAGGAAAAACTATTCCAGTATGTGGTCCCTGCTGTCACTTAGCAGCCATAAGAAATATCTAAACATACTATCTTCATCATTGACTAATAATAAAAGTCTATAACAAAATGCCATGGCTCTTGTAGGAGCTCTCACCTACCAAATCAGTGATATCCACATTAAAAAAAAACAAATGCAATGACTTATTTCAGAAAGGGTTTGGAGAGAACAGTGCCATCTTTTCCATGCAGACCGTTACCCATGTCCAGCACAGTAATACTTCCCAAATTCCCAGCCCTGGACATCCTTCATCACTACCTGAGGTAGAGTGCCGTGAAATGATTTTTTGAGAAAGCAAGCGGATTCAGTTTTTCCTACCTGCATTAGTGCCCTGCTAGAGCATCAGCCACAATGTCTAAGAAACGTAAACGGTACTTTCATTGTCATATACAGCAGCCATTGCTTTTATGTCTTGCAAAAGTAGATGGAAATGTTTTCTCCTGTCATTTTACTTCAGCTAAGTCATTTTGAGTCTTGCTGTTGTCATCCATTACACATTCTTGCCTGATCTCTGCCTCCTAGCTATTCCTGCTGGTGAGCTTCTCCCTGGCACCCAGAAATGTGAGTCAGATCAAGGCTGTTACTCTGTCTATGCAGTACGTAATCTCCCAAGTTGCCAGCACCCAAACATAAAGCCTTGGATGTTCTTGGCCCTACTCCAGTTGCAGGTACTCAGACTTCTTATCCTGTGCACTGGCTACTCACTAGCTTATCTTAGCAAATGGAGGTTTACTCCTCTTCACACATGCCCACTCAGAACAGAGCACACCCACACAGGATGTAGATGGAAGTAGGATCAATGAGAAGATACAATAGCTTGTGCTGCTCAAGCGCAGGTCTCAGTCAGACAACATACCGACCAGCAGCCTCTTTGCATGCAGCTGACTCCCTGTAGCCCCTTTCCCTCTATTTTCCTGCACCTGATACTTCTCGAGCCCTCCTTTTCCCCACCTTTGGTCCTTCTTTTAAACATCCTGTAAGTCTCATCAATTCGCAGAAACACCTTAAACCATCTCATACTACATTTTAAATCTCCAGAACTTGTTTTCCCCTGCATCCTATATTCTGCTGTAGGCAATGACCCCCTTCAGTCTCCAAGCCATACAGGAAGGGAGTGTTTCTCCTTGTCCTGTCTCAGTGAGTTTCACCCCAGAGCAACAGGCTTATCGTCCTGCTTTTATCGCCCTAAGAGTAGCAACTTGCTTGACTCCTACCACTGCTCAGGTTACTAAAGCTCCTTCCTTGTCATTGTTCATCTGATCCTCAGCTGGGCCTTTGTGTTTATGATGATTAGCCTGTAATCTTATAACCTAACGTCACAGGTGCATGCTTTCTCCTGCGCTGCTGCGCTAGACCAAATACTAGCTCAGATGCGAATAGATAAATATTTGCTGGGGTAGAGTGGAACCGGAATTCTTCAGCTGAGGAATACCATACCATGGAGATACACGGTCAGAATGCTTTGCCTATTACGTGTCTGTTCTAGCAAAATGTGAACAACTTAACGATGTTCTGAATTTTTATCATATATGGAACAGAAACTGTTTTCAGCTTTTAAGCTATAACAGCATAGCTTTAGCTTGTAATTATATGTGGTCTGTGTGGACACCAGATGGTTGAGAGGTATTTCATCTGTAAGGACTTGCACCTTCCTGTGCATTCCAGGACAGGGCTGCACATGCAACACATTGTACATGCAGAAAAAGGGAAGACCACAGCCTTGCTGACTTCCGAAACAGCATAGCAGCCAATATTGAGACATTTGTAACCAGATAGCACTATCAAGTATTTCTACACTGTTTGTTTTTCCTGACACAAAAGTATATGTTATATTTTCTGGTCCAGGCAGAGACAGAATTTAAGCAGTACTGTTCCCATAAGTGAGATGTTTGTTTTGTTCCTTTGGTATAGTCACGCCTGTGCGATGGAGCAGGGTCTATGTTTGTACCAGCATACTGGCTTCTGTGCTATTTTTGTAGTATATTTTTCTCCTCCAACAGAGTTCATCAGTATTTGTCCTGAATGACATTGACTTTTATTCTGTCTGAAAATACCTATTTAGCATTTTTTGGTTATTAGTATTGCAAGTACTGACATTAGAAACCTAAATGGTACGTACACCGAAATAAATTTGCACTGGAGTTCTACACGCCTTTCTGCTTCGTCATCAGTATGATTCAAGGGACGTGGCCTACATCTGTACTCAATCAAACAGGGCTGTGTTGGCCAATATAATCTAATCGTTTGACATTTTTATAGCAATTCATTGAGACTAAAGAGAGATGACTACATTAATATCTTGATGCAGCTAGATAATAGCTGAGCTAAAACTGATGTGCCAAATTACTGAAAGGCTCTTAAATTCTCTTACAGACTTTAACTCTTTGTGACAAAGAAATAGAAAAAGGCTTCAATATAAATGTAATAGAGAGAAAGAATAGTACAATTTATAATATGAAGTATTATAATAAAGAACATTATCATAAATTTTCTAAGAATCTTCTCTTCACTAATCATTTACAAATTATATTTCTCAATAATTGAGATGAGAATTATTGTTAATGTTCCTGACTCTGTTTTCTTGCATGATCATTTTCACTGAGGTGAAAATTAAACAGAAGAGGTTTTAGGCAATGAATATGCATTTTATTCCTCTAGCTAGGCTGTGAACAAACTTGTCAGCACTGCACAAATCTGTGGGAACACTCAGGTTGGAATGGTGGTAGAAGGATATCGTGGAGACTCAAAGCATATGTGAATGCTGGACCTACTGAGGCTTAGACAAGTCACCTCATCTCACTGAAGGATCCCATCAAAACCCTCGTTCCTTTGTAAGTGTATTTGTTGTGAGAAAAGTTCTCCTCTGAGTGGGATCACGGATCTGCAGGTAAGAGCAAGCTGAAGGAAAACATCAGAAGTCTTTTATTTTGGGGGCTTTAGTCTGAGCCTGGAGAAGTGGTGAATGGAAGAGAAAGCAGGAAACAAAGAAAAAGCAGGAAACAAAGAAAAAGCAGGAATGGGTATTGCAGCTAAAACCAGAAACATGGAGAAATGTGTTTAACAAACTTGATTTGTTTCTTAGTTGCCTTTTTGCTTTCAGAGCCCTTGGCAATAGACACTCAGTGTGGGCAAGGACAAGGTCTTGTTACTCAAAAGTGGGAACACTGACTTGCGATTAATTGCACTTTTATCAAAAAACAAGGTAAAAATATTTACAAAAGGAGTAACCTGATTATCATGAGATACAAATGGATGATTTAGAGGTTAATCTCCATCTGCCCTGCTTCAGAGCTATGCCCTTCTCCATGCCCTTCCCCTTTGAGCAGGTATTGTCTCCTCTAGCAGTGCTCGGCAGTTACACGTGATTTTAGGAGAAACAAAATCTGCATGTTAAGACGCTCGTATCTTCAAAAAGCAGTAGCAAATCCCTAGAGAAGCTGTGCTGTCTGTTGCCGGAGCAAGAACATGAAAACTTTTTCAAGTGCACCAACACATCATTCAGTGGCTAAGCCCTCACCTTCTTCCCTGCCAGTGGGTGGTGAGGGGAGTTGATCCTACGACATTTTAAACTGTACTTGTCCTCTGGATTGAGGCTATGGAAAATAGCCTGGATAGGGTATTTTTAAACCTCAGCATTTTATCTCTTACTGAAATAACTGATTTTGAAAGCTAGTTTGAGACATACACACACACCCACCCGCACACCCCCATGCCAAAATTCAGCCAGGAACTTGTTTTTATTTCTCAGTAATATACAGCCTTGAGAACAGGTTGGTTTTGGTTGATTTGTTCGGGGCTTTTCCCCCCCACAAGAAAGTGCTGACACAATAATTGCAGACCAGCTGTGATGCACAACTGCAGAAGACGTTGTAACTAGTGATTTCCAGCAGAACCTAGGCAGAGTTTAACCACAGGCCTTGGCTGTAGACATCCAGTGTATTGGCACGAGTGACCTGCTATATAACCTGCGCACGTGCTCTAACGTCAGCACACGCTGCCCTTAACAATACCAGCTGTATGTGCTGCTTGTAAGAGCGCATTCCTATGGAGATAACAGTGTAATGCCCGCCGTGAGCCTGGGTGTGCTAGCTAGAAAGCTGAGCCTTGTACAGATAGAAGATAGATAACTTTGATTACTTGGAAGAATATCATAAAGATGTGAAGAACAACAGGGTCAGAAAACCTCACCACAGAGAGGGTCTGGACAGCATGCTATGACCTACAACGAGGGACTCGTTCCATGCCGAAACAGATGGGTTTAACCAGCATCAGAAGGGTCCTAAGATTGCTATTACCTTTTCCATAATTTCTGGGTTTTTTTACTCAGTAAACCATTTAGCTAGCTTTGAGTGTCTATGCCTTTCTTACCGGTCTGCCGAAGGAACCAGCATGACCTTATAACAAAGAGTAGCTCTTAAGGTGATCATAATTTACATTTAAAAAAATGCTATTACCATTATAAACAAGTAAATTGATGGATTATTGCTGATATTTTTAAGCAAAACCACAAAGTAATTATCCCTCAGTGTCACGGAAGATTTATAGGAAGGGCAGTTATTTTGTCTCCGTTGCATCAGTAAAATGTAATAAATGATCACAAAACAGAAGAATGGTGTAGTGTTACATTGCTAATTTTGCAAACTGTAGATAATGCTATAAACCATTTTTTAGAAAAGGGATGTGATTTCTAGGCGTACTCGTGGCAGCAAAACAAAAATTTAAGGACACTAGAGGCTGTTTATTAGTCCAAAATCAAGTGTGAGTACATTGACTTTGGCAGCATTCGCACATTTTAGTCATGAAATCTTAAGATCTTTAACACCATCCATTGCATAACTTTTTGTATATGGTGAAATGGTCATGCCACATAGTGCAAGAGGTGCCTCTTCACTCACTGTGTGCAGAGCCTGACCCCCCCCGCTCCTTTTTTTTGGTTGTAATTCTAAAAAAAATTTTTTATTGTGTTACACTGAGAGACTTAATCAACTTCTGGGAACTCTAACGCTTTGTGTCAGGGCTAATACTGTTTGGTTAGACTGCTACTGACGTGACTAGGTGTTCACATGTTTTAAAAAATATTCTCTGACCGACAGGCAGGAAAAAAGGTACCCTCCTCCTGAAAAGCATTACTGAAGATATTATTTTAACATGAAAACCCCCACTGAGTCTATTATTTCTTGTTTGTATCAAAGATGGGAACTTCTCATAGAGACAGTATCGCACTAGAGACGGGATATTAATGCTGGAGAATTGGTAAACATAAAAAAATTTGTTCATGTTTGCAGAAAGTAAGAACCAACGTCTTGTTCAAGAAAATAGCTTTTCCCACAGTTATGGGAGTACTCATATTAATAAACTAAACAAAATCTGGCTCTTAACAGAAAATACTTGTCAGGAACTGAAAAATAACAGTGTTATGGAGGGTGAGAAATATTGCTGACACCCTGTGTTTTATGAGATTGATTGATTAATTGTTGTTCAATATAAGCTTTGCTTGATGGAAACAAAACATTTGTGGTGCCTCTGTGGTCCTATTAGGACTAATTAATTCCTTCTCCAAATGACATAAAGACTAATTAGACTCTAATATTAATTTCCTATTTGTCCAGAACCACTAATTTTCATATCACCCTGCTGCAGCCTACATTTTTATGTCTGTGCTTGCTGCACGTCAGAGTGTTTGTCTAACAGGATGGCAAAATGATATAACCATAAATGTAATCTATTAAAGTGTGCTAGAAGGCTAGTGCAAAAAGAGTACAATTCCAATTTTAGCAGTGGTAGGTAGGCCATGGGCTTCATGCGGAACTAGGCATGAACTGTTTCCCCATAAACTCTCAAGATAGAGTCACAGACTGGCAGGGGTTGGAAGGGACCCCTGGAGCTCACCCCGTCCCACCCCTGCGTGAGCAGGCACCCCCAGAGCAGGGGCACAGGGCCGCGTCCAGGCGGGGGGTGAATGTCTCCAGGGAAGGGACCCCACAGCCTCTCTGGGCAGCCTGTGCCCCTGCTCTGGCACCGCACAGGGAAGGGGTTTGTCCTCATGTTCAGGGGGAACTTCCCACGTTCCACCTTGTGCCCGTGGCCCCTTGGCCTGGCGTTGGGCACCGCTGAAAAGAGCCTGGCCCCATCCCCCTGACACCCACCCTTCAGATATTTATAGGCATTGATGAAATCCCCCTCAGCCTTCTCTTCTCCAGGCTGAACAGACCCAGGTCTCTCAGCCTTTCCTCACAAGGGAGATGCTCCAGCCCCTGATCCCCTTGGCAGCTCTGCGCTGCCCTTGCCCTTGCCCTTGCCCTGCCCTTCTTGACCTGGGGGGCCCAGAACTGGCCGCAGCCCCCCAGATGTGGCCTCACTGGGGCAGAGCAGAGGGGGAGGAGAACCTCCCTCGCCCTGCTGGCCTCACTCCTTTCCATGCCCCCCAGGGCACCGCTGGCCCCCTTGGCCCCATGGGCCCGGTGCTGGCTCAGGGTCACCTCGCTGCCCCCCAGCACCCCCAGGGCCTCTCAGCAGAGCCGCTCTCCAGCAGGTCCCCCCCAGCCTGTGCTGGTGCGGGGGGTTGTTCCTCCCCAGGGGCAGGGCCTTGCACTGGCTCTGGTTGAATCCCATGAGGTTCCCCTGGGCCCAGCTCTCCAGCCTGGCCAGGTCTCACTCAATGGCAGCACAGCTTCTGGTGCATCAGCCACTTCCAGTTTTGCATGGATTTGTGAGGGTCCAGTTTGCGTAAATGATCTCTGACCCAATCCTCCTCAACCAAGGAGTGCTGCAGGTGGACAGGCAGTGTGGACTCCTGTGCCTAACCTGGGAAGAAACTCTTACCTTCTCTTTCTAGCACTTGCTTATGACTAGGCAAAAGCAACCAGTGCTTGGTGTTGAGCCTTCTCAGTGTATTCCTATATGTTCTCTCATTCTGAGGATTCCTGTTTTGTTTCTGTTGTGCTGTAGTTCTCCCTTTTCCTCATAACAAAGCCAAGATAGTAATCTTGCTGCGTTGTGACTGAAATGCAAGCGCTGCCCTGAGGCGCCTCTATGAGTACCCTTCCTTGTAATGTTTTGCGTGCCCTAATTCAAAGCCCGATGTCAGATTATCCACCCTCCCATGCACAATGGTAATGTGACACGTGGCCAACCTTGCACTAGCTTTTGGTGTATTAAGTGGGTGTGTTTCCATTTTTGTTAGTCGGAGACACTGTCTTTGACTATCTTTACAAACTGGTGTCCTCAATTAGCTGCAAACCAAGTTTTCCTTGGTGAAATAGTTTAAATGGCTCACCAGTACCACTTCATCATGAGTGATGTGTATTGAGGCTGATCTAGCCAGCTATCAGATGGCGAATCTCATTTTAACATGCTATTTCTAAGGTTTTCCATGCATTTTTACATTGTGTTTTTCCTTGCCATTACTTAAGATTTGACGCTCTGTGTTGTACTACAGAGCTATACTCTACATATCCTCACCTTCTCAGGAGGTAAAATAATTCTGTTGCTTTTAATTAGATACTAACACTTCTGCCAATTCTTCATGATTTAATACATCTAATACCATTAACATGTAATTAACCTAGGTCAACGTATCCTTGAAAGAGAAAATCTGAGTCTTAAATGCAAGAATTTTTGCTTTCAATCATCCTTCACTGTTTTAACAGACTAAGGAGTACAAAAACATGCATACAAATAATAATTTAATACCTTACCCTTCCTATCTCACAATATTTTCGAAACATTTAAATGAGGCATATGTATCTATTCACTTTTCTGCTCTAAATACCACAGGATTAATGGTAAAGAATATGAATCATGAAAGGCTGTGGCTGTCAGAATGAGGTTCATAGTTTGGGATTAAGATCAACCACTGCAAAGGTTCAAGCCCACTGAGACCAAAATAAAAGACAATCACTTCATGAAATTTTGAGAGATGAATATGAAGACCATGGATGTCTTGCAGTGAATTCTCACATGGGCGCTCATAATGTTATTTGTAGGGTAACTCCCCTCTTTCGATTTTTTACCATTCTAAAATGAAATCTGAACAATCCTTCTCCTCAGAAAATATACAAAGGATAAAATGCAGATTAATTCTGAGTCCAGGATGAGTTAAGAGGCATACTACAGCATACAAAAATTGCTTACTAAAAAAAATCAGGTTTTTAAAATGTTACAAACTACTTTGCTATGTCTTGCAATTAAATTTCTCTAACAAAGGGAATTGTCAAATAGCTACACAGCTTGACACCTCCAGGGTAAAGGGTGGTGAGGCCTGGATGACATAGGCATGACTACCCTTTGTGGGAAATGTTAAGAGGTATTTCAACAACATGAGAGTCCTACAGCACCCACTGACTTGCACCATTAAAGGTAGGATGGTAGAGTTAACCAGTCTGCCTAAAGAAAGGGAGCTCCTGGATGCTCCCAGGTATCGCTCATTGAGCACTGCCTTCTTCCTGACCTTGCCACTTGCTGGAGACCAAGTTCATGCCTTGTGGTGTCTGGCATGGCAGCAGCTATCACTGGGCAAGGAAAACTCACCATGACGGAGATCTCTCTTCTGGAGCAATGGTATAGGTACCCATCCTGCTCTCCCCACATTGTTCATTCACTCCAGTAGCTCGATTTCATGTCAGTCTTGCCCTCCAGCCTTGCAGTCATCGTGCTTGGTCTCTAGCCGCAGGACCTAACCAGCACTTCAGGTGCACTTCACCCCTTGCATGGTCAATCACCGTTGTTTCCTAGCTTCTCCTCGTCTTCTGCAAAGGACATGTGTCGTAGGAAAGGTCTGAAGAGCTGTCTCATGCTTTTATAAGATGCAAAACAAAAAGCACGATGGGGTCCTTTGCATTCAGAGCTGTCCTATGAGAACAATGGGAAGTTGGGTAAGAGGGAAAAGGAGCAGGGGCAAAGAAATTGACCACTTGGACCATTAAGGGAAAGCTTTACCAAAATAAAGGACAGCTGAAATAAATTGCTGAAGGGATCACATTTTACCTATGCACTTACAAAGGCTCTTTTAACAGAAAGATCTTATTGAATAATTCTGAATTTTTTTGATGAAAAAAAAATCATCAGTTACCTAAAGCAGCTATGCATAGTTACCTTTTTTTTTAACACTTGTCTTGGATGTCAGATACACTATTGCCTGCAGCAGACTACCGTTCCTCCCTGTACCAAGCTCCTCTTTGCCTTCAGAAGAGAGGGTTGCAGATGGTGGGACCCCCCCCCCCCAAAACCACATTCCCCACAAGAAGACTGGTGACGGGGAGGAGGAGTGAAGAGCTCATGCTTGCTCCCATGTGTTACTGTCATTGGTGCTTCGACTGCCTTCACAGAGGTAAAGCAAAATGCATCAGAAAGCCAGGGCTGTGCAGAAATATGGGGGCTGAATTATTCTGTACCGCTATCAGTGTGAAGGCTGCAAGGGGCCGCAAGCAGGAACGGGTGGCCAAGCCGCCTACGTGAGCGTGCCAGGGCCAGGGTGGCTGCAGGGCCACAGTGCCCACAGCTGTCCCTCCACCCCGGCAGGGAGCTGCAGCTTTTGTCTCCTCTTGAGCATGAGAATTGTAAAGAAAGCCTTTTCAAGATACCAGGGTTTCAGGATATGTTTTGTACTGTGTTTCCATGTTTCCTTTCCCTGATCCACCAACATCCCCATTTGCTGCAGGAATGATTCTTGATTTCCAGCTCAGCAAGGTGCTGCCATAGGACTAGGTTTGACCACAGATATCTCAGGTAGCCTGTCGCTCCTTTTCAGGGCAATAGAGTTTTTCAAACTCTAACTTAACAGAATAAAAAGAGAAGAAAAATCTGGTAGAAACAAAACATCTTTATTCTCTGAAAAGAAATGGTAATTTTTTGAAGTAAAACTGAACACTGGATGATTCATCCCATATCACATTTCTGTTGCTAAGGCCTGGACAGTACGCAGCTGGTGTAGCTTCTCTATACCACTATGGAACAACATTTGTTTTGACTGGCACCGTATTAATGTCTTATCCAGAAATAATGGTTCTCCACACTAAAGCATTTAAATAGTCAGCTGTTGCCTTTTCTTCTAACATGCATTCAATTAAGTATAGATTTTTTAGATAGGATTCAAAATCTCACATGCCAAGTCTTAGCAACATTTCATACAATGTTCACCAAAGGCTGTTTAAAACAGAAGTTTGTCTTTAGTACACACATGGCCTAGTTTGGTTTTGCATGTAAGTGACATTCCACTAGAGCTAAGTATATTGCTGCATGTCATTGTGTGAATTAAATATATGAAATGGAATACAGCCATGGAAAACTGGTAATTTCTGTTCTTTCTTACTGTTTACAGAAAGCATATTTAGGTTGCATGCCTGCTTCTGATACCAAAGGTGTAACAAGTTAATGATTTATGCCAGGATCAGTAGCTCAATTAAAGTAGTGAAGACATGACTTAGGCGGACACAGGAATTTAAGGACTGGAGGGACAGAGGCACAACCGTTCCTCAGAGGAGGATAGCAGTGTGGTGGCATTGGCTGCTGCAAGTTGCCTCCTGGTCGAGGATGCTGCTTATGCTTTCTGAGAGGCAGGCCCGAGCTCAGAAGTGAGAAAAGTAAAAATATGCAGATGGAAATACAGACATCCAACATGCTCCAACATAACGTGGCCCAGCACATACATAATATGTGTATTCTCCAACCACTGATTTCTGATAATGGTAATTGTTAAGAAACAGAAATAATAGTTGTCATCTGCAGCTACATGGTCTCAAGAACATGACAGAGCTTAGCTCTGCACAGTGCAGACACATACAGGGAAAAACTTCCGTCCCGCAAAGCTCAGCTTCACAACTCTAAGCCGTTCTACCGGCCCTCTCTCCAGCATTCCTGCACAGCTGTACTCCCCCATACCCTACTAACGCCTCTTCTAAAGTTGAGAGAGTTCGGTTGGAAGGGACCTACAACAATCATCTAGTCCAAATTAATTTAACTCAAAAGTTGCCATGAGCATAGAAGATTTTCTGGACAAAGAGGGAATGCAGAGGGATAATATGAACTGCTCTTGATAGGGCTGTTTTAATAAAATAGTGCTTGGGAGTCTGGATGTCTTGTCCAAGCTGCTGGAGATTTTAGTGGCCCAGATGAGATTCTCATCAAGGACAGGCGTAAGTGCAGAAGCCACTGGCTTTCTCTGCTTTTTTAGTAAAAATACCCAAACCAAAAAAGCACTCGGACCTGTTCTTCCCTGAACCTCCCTGGCTGAAATTGAGTCAGCTGTGTGCTATAGATTATTTATTTGTTCATTAGCATATTGAAGCCATGTGCCACTGCACGTTTTTGTCTAGCTGACCAAGGAGGCATCATCAGTGTAGAACTCTCCTACCCTTACTGGGTTACGTGCCAGTATAGCAACACTGGGCACCCCAGTGCTATTTTCAGGAGCACGTTGGTTGTAGATTGGGAAGAGGAATGCGGTGGAGGAAGAGACTTGCCTCCTGGCTGGGCATTTGACTGCAGCTGCAGAGCCAAGAAACTCTTACATGCACTCAGGAGCCCAGAATCTCAAAAGCCGGTGTCCACAGGAGCATAATGTCCCCACTGACATTTTTTGTACTAAGTGATGGTAGCAAGGAACTACGTTCTAGAACTTAATCAATTATCACATCTCCCACCCTACACGGGACAGATTTTGTTTTCTGAAGCTGCCAACTGAGCAAAAGAGCGGCAATTTCTGTGTTCATCTCCGGTTTTCCTCTTAGAAACGGTGCTACGTACTGCCATGGTGGACATCTCACTGCCTCTTTTGTCCTGGGTTAGCATTGCTCTCTCTGAAGTGGGGTTCATGTTGGGCTCTGCAGTTTCTATGGCACTGCAGCTGAACATCTGAATCAGACACTTCCTAAACTAGAAAGTTGAAAAAAAGGAGATCAATCAAAACACATAAGGAATTTTAAAATATCTCTATAAAGCAGTCTGTGTCTTAGCTAAAACTCCTGGAAATTTTCTCATGAGTCAGTTGGGAATATAAAGAAATACTGCCATAAAATATATTTGCCTGTGCCACAAGGAAGAACTCTAAGAAATACTGACATTCTAAAAAGACCCAGACTCCTGGAAAATCTTATTCTAAAACACATTTTCCTCTTCCGCTTTTTACTAACCACATCTAAGGGACATAATCAGTCATTTCCCCAGGCTCATGAGTTGCTTTCATATGCTAATACCCAGCTATTAAAGACGGTTTGTTTCCATGTTGTTCATATCCTTGAGCAGGGGAAGACCAGCATACATCTGCCATGCATTGGGTGATCAGGGTGCTGTTCATAGCATGGGAGACAAGCAATAGCTCTCTCTGCAGGACTAAATAAATAAATGTATTCATTACACTTCACTATTTTTCTTCTTTTCACTTATATGTTTATACTCTGCTTGATGCCACCACTCTTAGTAGCTACATATATTGCACAGATGTGTTCAGGTTTATTATCATGCCTGTCACCACAGTGAACACGTATCACTCTGGTTCATCCCCTTGTCGATTCTTTGCAGCCAACCCTCATTCCAGAGAAGAGAGCTCCAGGCCCCATAGGCACATGCAATGCTTCTACCCTCCCGTACATACAACCACAAATACAGCATTTCCCTGACACAAATTCAAGCTATTGAAAATTTCCACCCCACCTCAAAAATCAACTCACTGGTGTTGCATTCCTAAAGAATTATAAAATGTACTGGGACAGTCTTGAAAATAGAATTTTTGCACAGAAAACTAACAGGGCCACAAAGTTGGGGAAGGGTTAGAGGGGAAGCCGTACGAGGAGCGGCTGAAGTCCCTGGGTTTGTTCAGCTGGAGCAGAGGAGGCCGAGGGCAGCCTCATGGCGCTCTGCAGCTCCCTCCCGAGGGGAGGAGGAGGGGCAGGGCTGGTCTCTGCTCTCTGGTGACCAACGCCAGGCCCTGAGGGAACGGCAGGGCGATGTGCCAGGGGAGGGTTAGGCTGGGCATTAGGGAAAGGTCCTTCCCCCAGAGGGTGGTGGAGCCCTGGCACAGGCTCCCCAGGGAGGCACCACGACACCAAGGCTGGCGATATTCCAGAAGCACTTGGACAAGGCCCTCAGAGACACGGTGTGAATTTGGGGTGTCCTGAGCAGGGACGGGAGTGGGGCTCCATGATCCCTGCGGGTCCCTTCCAGCTCAGGACTTGCTATGATTCTATGATGTTCACTAAGGGCTGATTCTCCTTTATAATATCTAAACCTAATAATTATTAACGTTCTTATTTTAATAATGCACACAGGCTTATGCTATCTTCCAACAGGTGGATATACAGTGATTTTTTAAATTTTTTTTTAGTTCTGAATGCTGGATATCGCAATGCTAGTTAACTAACATGTAGGTTGGTAGAAATAATTCATTATAAAGCAAGATAAAAATAACAAAATATGAGTGTTATAGACACTTTGAGAGCACACAGTACCTGTTTGTTCATAAAGACATAAATAATTGGATTATAAACAGTAGCTGTTTTGGAGAAGAAAGCTGGAATTGCTGCCAGACGAGGATCCAGCTCAATGGAGGGATATGCAGTGACTAGGACAGAAAAGGTGGCGTACGGCGTCCAGCAGATTAGAAAGGCAATGATCATAACAACCACCATTCTAGTCACTTGTCTTTCAGGTTTCCTGGTAGTTCCCAGCCTGCCTTGTGTATCTGACACCTTTAAAGAAAAGATAGAAGATTCCAGAAAACAAACAAGGTCTCCAACCAGTGAATTTGGTGAGCAGGCTAATATTCTGCCATGCTAGACGGAAAAACCTACTCTTCTTGAGTATGACAGCGCATAAGGATGCTGTTACTCGACCACAAGGTGTTAATGTTACTGCTCATGAACATGAATTACTGTATACTGTAAATTTTCCTTTGCTTAAGTATCTTTATATTTTTATTGTCAAAGTGAGAGCAAAAAGCAATTAGTACAGCAATCACTGTGTAGATATCTAACTGCAGTCAGGCATTACTGCAGCCTGTAGAGACACTCCCAAGGTAGCTTCAGCCAAGTCATGAAGAGCAAAGTGACAGCACACATTTGCTGTCCAGCCTTACAAAAGTTAATTTAGCTCAGGTAACCTCATCTGTGCTGCAGCAGTGTGCCCCAAGGCAGGGCAGAAATACCTTTAAATTCCATTTGTGAGAAAAGTAATCCTAATTATTTTAGTCAAATCAGAGACAATGTTTGGCCTCTATTTAGAATACCAACTAACAGAATACAATGACCCTAACAGAATGAGCAACTGACAGCATCTGATAACAATAAGTTACCTCTAAAATAAAAGAAACAGAAATTAGGGCTACATTTTTGGGTGATACAACTTGCCATGCACCACTAACTTCAACGGAGCTACCTCAGCTTACAGCAGCTCTGGATCTGCACATAAAGCTAGACTTCTTGGCTTGCAGGAAAGCTGGCTAGAGAACATTTTGTCTCTACTGGTAGGAGCACACTGCTCAAGCAGGGCGGGTTGGACGAGATAATCTCCAGAGGTCCCTCCCAACCCCTACTGTTCTGAGATTCTATGATTCTGTGATTCTCTTCCCTTTTTCCGGTCTTTTTGTGAAATACATTTGCTGCTGTCCTGACAAGCAGTTAATGTACAGCAAAATATAATGGAAAGCACAATTCTGTAACAAGGCAGATATGACAAGCAAATATACCTTTGAACCAGTCTTACAGCCAACCAACTTTAATCTTACCTACAAAACTGTCTTCTGTACCAGTTGGCCCAAGCACAGCATTGTCCTTATGAGATCTTTTTACAAGTCAGCAGTTTCAGATCTCTTCCAAGTTCTCATTCAGGCCACTGTCAGGGGCTGGCTTTAAGTAAAAGCTCTTGCCTTGGACCAGACTCTTCTCTGCCAGAAATTTGGAAAGACAGGCTCACGGCTGCTGTGGTCGCATCAGCAGAGGGGAAATAACCCCAAGCGAGGTGGTGCAGGAAAGGAGGCTGAGCTGTCCCTGTCCCCCCACCAGCACCCAAGCCCCAACCTGCTCCCAAGGCTTCATGCTAAGCTGGCCTCCCCAGCACTCTCCTGCAGCCTCTTCTTGGTGTTCCTGAGCCCTGACCAGCCTCTAACCACCACATCCACAGTGTGTAACAAGTCAGCTTTGGCTAACCTTTTGAGAAGTTTTCAGCCAACTCCCAGTCTACCCCTGCCATTATGCCTACCCACAGTAATTGCAATGATTTAACGGAAGGCACGATTGTGACTTAAATACTGAAAAAGAAGATCATCTTGGTGAGTCGTAAGCAGACAGTGAGCCTGAATTCAAACGCTTTCTTTTTCATACAGTCTTTGCAGACAGCTAGGTGTCCAATACAGGTACTCTGCTGTGGCTGTGGAACCTCCTTGCCATAGGTGAATTTAGACCAGACTAAGCAGCAGCGACCAGCAGAGCCCGTCAAGCTCAGTGGTGCTTTATGGCCTTCACCAGAAGAGCATCTATGACCTAATGACACCAGATCTAAAGCAGGAATGCTTCCCCTCTTCCCCTCATTCATCATGCAAGCATCTTAGGTAGAGCTGTTGAAACAGAGATTATGTGATGTCAAACAATGTGTCTCTGGCAAACATCCTTGTTTTGTTTCTGACGATTTAGTGAAACAAAGCACAGCTACGCAATGTTAGCTTACATGGGAAGTTACTAATGATAGCTCTGTATGGCTCAAGATAAACCTGATGCAGGTCTTGCAATAATACATGCTAATAAAGTAAGAACTTTTGGTGTAATCTGGCCTTTTAGCTTTCCACAGTAACATTAGAACTGAATGGAGACATTTTCCCTAATAAACCTTGCACTGCACTCAGATAATTTAACATATTTAGTACTTACAGAGGTATAGAAGTGCCTCCTGGGGAGGGGTGTGTGTGTCCTTACCTCTGTAGAAAGTTGTAATTCATGTCGATTTTTAACAAAAAAAATACAACGTTAATAAATAATAATGATGATTATAATAATGATAATAAGTTGTCATAATACCTACAAGTTCCTAGACATCAGTGAAGGCTGTGTTAGGTACTGAGCAAAGCTAAGATATTCCCTGCCAATATATGACATTTCTACAGCATTTCTTCACATACTCTGCACCTACAGAGAGAGTAGCCCAGGCTCCCTTCCAGCAGAAGTGCAATCACCTTGGGGAAGGAACAAAATCTCCTGGATTGTGCTTTCAACAGTTTCATCTTTGTCTCATACCAGCCTGGCCCTTTTCTCAGCCATGGCTTTTTGTGGACGGCAGTAGGTTCCTTTCTCTCTCTATATCTGGGAACATGAAACTGATTAGGAACCATGTGCTGGTGCTTTATCTTACAAACAAAGGAATGCTGCCATAATAATTTCTTTCCATTGTAAACTGTTAATAAGATCTTTTCCTAAAGATTAATTTCTTTCATTAGTTTTGCAGATATAGTGAAAGCTCCTATTGGCATTGTAAAGCTGGGGTCACAGGGACTAGCAGCCTTTAAGACAAAACAGTGCCACTCAGGACAAAGTCTGCACTGGGGCAACCATGAGACATGGCAGTCAAAATCCAGGCAGAGGGTTGGCTGAGAACAGTAAGACCCCAGTTCTGGTGCCTGGGTCTCTCCCTGTTCACTGTAGTCAGGTTTTTAAAAACTAGCTTAGTTGTGAAATATAGTCTTATGGCAATTCATTATAAATTTACAGAACATATCACAGCCAGTTAGCTTTTCTATGTCAGACTGTTTTAAGCTGTTACATGTAATAGAGGCCAACTCAGACAATCTCTCTATAAAAGCCAACGGCAAGGACTGGCACAAGCCAGATAGCTACGGCTAAATCATTTGTGGTGAGGTGCCCTGAGGCTGCCCCAGCGTTTCCTGGCTGTGTGGTGCTAGGTCACTGAGCTGCAAGGGCAGTGTGAAACACACCACTTGAAAAAAAAAAATCGTGGTTCTCTTTTTTTTTTTTTTTTTAACATTACTGCTATTCTTTCTGGATAACAGAGGGAGGTTTGAGAAAGACAGCCTAGCAAGATCACACCACCGTGGCTCCAAGTCAATGCTGGAACCTACGACATGGCACAGATCAGTCTTCCAGAAGACATCCTGACCTCACCCAAACGGCAAGACGGAGAATTCACAGGCTTCTGCTGTGACTGACGGTGACATTTTCCTTCGTAGCCTTCCTTGTTCCTCATCTCACCTGCTTAGTTTAACCTTCCAGCCTCTTAAGTGGCTGTGAGGGAAGGAAATGGCCCTATTTGTGCACCTCCTGAAGCGTCTGAGTAGCACATTAGGCACAGCTTGGGCAGGCGCATCACGGTGCTGGATGCTTGGCAAGTGGTCTTGTTTCCTCCATACCCCCTCCTTTGGGTTAATGTCCCTTCTTTTCATGCCAGGCCACCCATGGGCTTCCTCCCAGGGACGGCCTCCTGGAGGTGGCCCTTTCCCACCCCGCAGGATGGGGCCGTGCTGTGACCGCCCGTCTGTGGGGAGGGACACCTACCACCCGCTGTGCATGCCCCCAGCGGGGGTGGTCCCAGGCAGCCGGAGCCCCGAGATGTGGCTGCTCTGGGGTTGCTGTCCTCACCCTCCCAAGCCAAGCAGCAGAGCTCCTTCCCTAAGGGCTGCATCGCCTGCCCAGGCAGCAGCGAGGGCTGCATCAGCAGCAGGGAGGTCTGGCTCCCCTGCTCTCTCTCTTCATTCCTTTTCCTCTGCAGGTAGGTTAGGACAGGGGAAAATAAAATACTCATAAAAGTTCCCGATATTTGGAATAACAGAATCATAGTTTTACAAGTTATCTTAGGAGATTCTGAATCATGAACAATTATTTTCTTCAAGCATCTCCACACCTTCGTCTCCCACCCTCACATCAACAGACACTCTGCTACCTCACTGTGAGCAGCGATGCACCTGTGCTGCAGCTGACATTCAACTTGGGAAATTTCTTGTGTTTAATACTGAAATCAACCTCCCCCAGACATTTAACCTTCTCTCCCCATAATGCATCCTGGAGGAAATCAAGAAAAATCCATTTAGAGGAATCACGATGTTACCTGAAGTATGCATGTACCAATCTGTATTTTTGAACATGAAAATAAAGTATTTTTTGCCTTTCCCTTCTGTTTTGTTTTAGAGAGAACGACACTCAGAATAGATACAAGCATTTGACTATTCCAAATACTTTAAAAACATCAGTAAGTTGAAGAAATTTACTGAACTTACTACTGCAACAATGAAACAAGACAAGGCAGCTTTGCAGTAAATAGAAATGACAACATTGTCCCAAAATATTGTCCAAAAATCCTGTCCCAAATAGGAGTTTTCCTATTTTATTTTCTTATTCTTTTTCACTTTTGGCAGGTTCTTTTTTGGATCAGGTCAACATAATCATTAAATAAAATTTTATTTTATTTTAAATTTAAATTTTAAATTTTCCTGGACAATCTAATATTTTATTTACTAAACAGCATTATATTATTTACAAGTGCTACATCTTATTCTGCCTGTGTTATAGAGTATTAGCCAGCACTCTTAAAATTTTAAGCTAAATTCTGATTTACCTGGTTTGAGTCTTAAGAAATGTTGTTGAACTGAAGTACAATTGTAAATAAACCAGTATCAGGCGATCCAGTTTCTTTATGAGGCAGACATGCTTTCATTTGTATGATGTTTGGTTAATGAGATGTACTGATAAGTGATGCAGACTTTGAAGAAACATTTTCTAACCATGGCATGAATTTGTGTGTAAGGATAATTATCTAAGAAAGGCTGATAAGTGAGTGCATTTGCTGACTGGAAATTTGATCTGCTTATGGCTGATCTTTACAGAAAATTAAACACAAAAATTCCAAATGTTTGCATACCTACACATTTTAAAAGTTTACTTATAATGCTTCTTCTTACCTTTCTTAACTTCTGCATCAGTTTTCCATAGGATACCAAAATCACCGATAAAGGCACTATAAAACAGGTGGTGAAGAATGCAATAATGTACGTGTGGTCGGTATATGCTCCCGAGTACCTGTATAAAACACAAAATACATTGTGTGTGTATTACTAATATGTGTTCTTACTATTTTCTTGAAGTATTAATTTTGCTCCTCAAAGCTGTCACCAGTATTTTTATCAACTGTCTTTAGTCAAAGTGCCTCTTTACAACCTCAGTCATATCACCAGATGGAGCCTCGGGCCATCCCGCTGGCCGTGGGCTAGGAGAGGATCCTGTGGCCACAGGACAAAGTGGGGCAGCTCAGGTGGGAAGGGACATGTAGCCCAACCTCCTGCTCAAAGTGGAGTCAGCTATAGAGTCAGACCAGGTCGCTCAGGGTTTTGTCCAGTCTTGTGAAAAATATCTGTCTCTTTGTCCTCTTTGAATCCTGACAAAAAGCACAAGGTATAGGATGGTCATTTTAGTTAGAGATGGAAGAGCATCCCTTTAGAATTTTTTATTTTTTTAAAATCTGGTTTGGCAAATTTTGCTCAGTTTTGTTGCAACTTTCTGTACATGCATTTTTGCAGAGATGTACACCATCTATAAACCTTTCCTTTAAATTCCTGCCCCTGAGATGTCTTGAGCTGCAAGTTTCATTCCCTTACCATACTCTGCAAAAGTGGCCTTACCAGTTAGGCTCACAAGTAGTTCCAATCTTACTGGTGGTGTAACTGCTCCAACCCATTGTTGGTGGAATGGTCCAAATGAAGGAAAAGGTCCACACAAAGGCAATGCCTAGAGCTGCATGCTTTCCCCTCAAGCGCATATTTCCCAATGGGCGGCAGATCACAATGTACCGCTCAAAAGCCAACAGAGCCAGAGACCAGAGAGCAACAATGCCTATAGTAAGAAAACACAGTCAGCATCAAAAATTGGGTAGATTCACTCAAAAGCAAACACTGTTGCACATCAGACAGTCACAGAATTGCTTTGGTCGAAAGGCATCTTTGGAGGTCATCTAGTTCAACAACCCCCACATGCACTCAAGCACAGTCCATACAGAAGCTTGTCCAGGACCAAGTTCCATTGGGTTTTGAATATCTCCACAGCTGGAGACTCCACAAACACTCTGGGCAACCCATTCCAGTGATTGACCACCCACCACATCAGGCACCTTTTCCATCAACCCAAGTTGTGAAAGGATTTGCAATTTATCCACATTAGTCTCATATTTATTAAGAGCGCAAGATTTTCATATTTGTCTGGTTCGTCAGTCTACAGTATAAAGACCACAAAACCAAGCAGCTAATCGGGCCATTTAACTGATGATGAATTCTTTTTTTAAATTTGGTTCTAGTCTGAAAAGCTGTAAATTATGTGTAGCTTCCAAATTAACAAATTAAGATATATCTGCAAAAACCTTATCTTTGCAAGAAATGTTACATTTCAGCCTGCCATAAAACTCTAAACTACAACTGCCCACAACATCAAATTATCAGTTTATTAGGCACATATCACCTGGTTGGCCAGCAAAATCTTGAAATAACCTGACCTTTCTCCACAGGACATGGATTACATGCCACAAACTGATTTAGCAGCACTGTCCCTCACCGACCTTCCCTCTGCGCAGCTTAACCAGGCTGAGAGCAACTGTAGGGCTCCTTTTCAGGCTGAGGATCAGCCATGTGTTTTGTTCAGAGCAGTGACAAGGGTTAGAAGGCTGTCTTCACTATGCAGCTTTGGAATCAGGAACAGGGATGCAGGAATGAATGTCTATCTCACGTAAGTAGATGTCACTTTTTAAACTATTTTCTCATTTATTCTGCAGAGGTGTATTTACATAGGGAACTAAGTGGTGAGGATTTTCCCTTTTAGAGTACTTTTAGTACTTTTTGTGCAGTTAGTAAAACAGAGCCAAGAAAAAAGAATCACAAACAGATGTAGGTGTGAGGGGTGACTGTTACAGGTGTGTCATGGTTCCTCAGAACCACTGGAGCATAGCTAACGTAAGATGTTTCTGTGGCCTGATATTTTCCACAGTTTAAAAGCACCCACTAATTCTTTTCCTCTCTCTTATTTATCCACATATGCACACACCTATATACAAACCTTGAAAATAGGGACACGTGTGAATTTTTTCCTAACATTGTTTTACCAAAAACCCCACAATGCTGTTATTCTATTAGCAAGCTGTTTCTCATTATATTAAACACATTCAATGAGCAGTATACATGCGACAAGCCACTGATACATCACAGAGATAGTGATACATGTTATTCACGCACACATGAGCCACTACAGAATATATGTAACTGGGGAAAGAACCAGTGATGGGAAGCTGCAGGATAGCTACTAGAACACGCGGAAGGACTTTTTGAAGGAAATGAACATACAACTACAAACAAAATCAAGCTTACCAAAAAATGTGACAGCAAATCCTTCCAGCACACAAGCCCAGTATCCCATATAAAAATAACCTTTTAGATTGGTTAGAAAGCTGATGGTGCCACCAGTCAATGAGACCAGGAAATCAGCCACAGACAAATTGACTATAACATAATTGACAGGTTGTCTCAATTGCTTGAACTTAAAAGTTACCAGGATTACAGCCAGGTTCTCAGCAAGTGACAGGGAGGTCACCACCAACATTACTGCTGCCAGCAGCCTGAAGTGCCAGGGCTGGATGGAGTCCAAGGGACGACGGAAGGGATCCCATCTGGCAGGACCAGAGGAACTGGACAACAGCGAACCGTTTTCAGGTGCTTGGAATGCATCCATTTTTTCTCTCTCATTAGCAGAAATAATATTGTATCGTACTGGAGTTTCTAATCTGTAAATAATACTCAGGATTAAAAGGAGAAATTTGCTGCCTCCAACAGGAATGTGAACAAATTCTCCATGTTTCTGCTTCCCAGCAATAGTCCAGGAAACAAAGTTTTGGTCAGACCCAGTTTAGTGCTGTGAAGTGAGTACGGGAACAGGGACGAGCA
Organism: Phalacrocorax aristotelis; assembly: GCF_949628215.1. Lineage (NCBI taxonomy): Eukaryota > Metazoa > Chordata > Aves > Suliformes > Phalacrocoracidae > Phalacrocorax > Phalacrocorax aristotelis. Next base: position 23,623,323 of record NC_134287.1, on the reverse strand, counting down.
AGAAAATCTCTTAGAGCAACTTCGGCTCCTCTCTGCCAGTCGCCTCCTGGTTCTCTCCTGCTGCAGCTGTCTTGATCTGTAATAAAACCCAACTGTAGAAGCTGTAGGTTCCCTCCTTCTGCAGCAGCCAACAGCAGTGCTGAAATATCCTTCAGATCATCCCTAATCTGTGGGGAAAAATGAAGCGTTTGCTTGGATCCCTCCCTGACCTTTAGCACTGTAAAAATGAAGCTTTCCTTTTGTTAATAGCGAGGGTGGAGTGATCTTCCTCATGCCCTGCGCTGCTGGGAGCACAGCAAGGGGGAGGCTCCCACCTGACTTCTTTGCTTGGAGGAGGGCAGCCCTGAAAAGATCAACACTGGACTACCACAGCAGCTGTAAACTGGGCACCGCAACTGCACTATAAACCCCTGCCCACATCTCAGGCTAGCTTATGGCCTCAGAACTGAAGCTCCAAATTAAGTGTTTACTATGTTATTCAGTGGAATTTCAGTTTCTATCAGAGACAGTATAGATGTTATCCCTGATGAAGGCATAATGATTGTAACTGCAGCTTTAGAACTAAAAACTCAAAGATACACAAAAATATTTTAAAGATCCGAGTTTGTAAATACATGAAAAGAAAAAAACCAGTACAGCATGACAAAAGGCAGTGAGAAAATTAATAGCTAGTCATATATTTATGATAAAAATGACTGGATGTACCTGAACTCTTTAATAATCATTAGCAGTTCGGGTTACTTGTGTTCATTTCCCAAGATGAGTAGCTCAGTCATCTCTGCACCCTAATCTGACACAATACTGTGACAGATATTCCAGTACTCCAGTTCTAAAGGGCTTCCAGTAATTATTCCACAAATTAAGCTGGATACCCCAAGAATATGGAAATCATTCAGCTGTGTTGTGAGATAATTCTTGGGGACCATAATGGTTCATCAGAGATTCCGAGTATTAACCAGAGTCCAAAACACAAAAGTAATCCAGTTTCCATCTTGGAGAGTTCACACTTTGGACACACATCATATACAACACATGAATAAACAAACAGGAGCTGGAGTGAGAGTGAAAACGAGTAACACTACCTATCCATACACTCCCTTGAGTTTATATTTGCTTTGGTTTGTACATGAAACACTTTGTTAGCACAGGTTAAAATCTTCTGGTATGCAGGAATGAATAAAAAAGGTTTCTGGACACTTGCAGAAAGAGTTATGGATCACAAAACTTCAGAATATTTTGAACTAAAAAAAAAAACCACCCTTACCATAACCAAAATAACAAAGATATTTGTAAATGGTTAGTATATACTCAACTGAAGAGACTGTGCTTAAGCAGATCACATTGAGTAACAAAAATACTCACAAAATAATACTTATTCAACAGGAATATTAAAAAATTCCAAGTGTCATAAATAAAAGAAGGATGAACACACAGCAACATTAAAATGCCTCCATCCGGTCCATGTATCGTATGGTTCAGCCTGCATACTACAGCAGAAGATCAAGACCACAAATTTAAAATCAAGTTTGAGTATTACATTCTTTGAAATTATATGTGATTTTAAATTTTTGTGGGTGTCAGAATGAAACTAGAACTCCGAATTTAGCAAACAACAGAGAAGGTAGTATCTAGACTTCTCTTAGACACACATCTATTGACAGTATATTGACACCCCTTTAAAAAATGGATAGCTATTAGTTCCAGTTATTGTTGGTTTATGCTGTCGTATTGTTCAAGTTGTTTGTAAGACTCATGATTCTTGTGCTTCCTCTTTATTTAGAATCCTTTAAAAATATTCCTATACTGTCTTGGTTGCCTGTTTTGCTTGTTTTTCTTCTTCAGCAGGTCAACTTTATCACTGAAAGTGATTCTCTGTGACATGCTCTCTTACTAAAACTAACAGCAGTTGCCTTTCCAGCATCATGGGTTTGCATTTTCTACTTTGCTCTGCATTTGCTACCCTTCTTGCACTGCAGGCCTTTTTTTTTTTTTTTGTCCAAATAATACAGACATGGATTTTTTTTTTTTTTGCAATTTTGGTATAAGACTTTTTTCTGAAATCGCTATCAGAAAATTTTAGAAAGACAAAGCATTGCCTTATGACCACAAAGATAACAGGAGCATCTCACATTTGTAGCCTCAATTTGAAGGGACAGATGTTCTCCAGTATTACATCACAGCTCTTCAGCTCCTTTTATTAAGGTTTTGTTTTCCATTAGTGCCAAATTCCTTTTCCTGGACTTCCATATACTGAAAGTTTGTCGATAAACTTGGAGCACATGCAAAACAAGGAGTTCCTGTTTGTCATATCTCACACATCTGACTTATCGCAGTCTTCATTCTCTTGGCCAGAACTGAAGCATGACTTGCCTCCTTCGCAAAGGTGCTCCTGACTAACACTTCACATGAAAAGGCAAGCTGGTAGACAATAAAGCAACCTCAGGCTACGGTTAAACTGCTGCTGCTTGGAGCAGGGAATGTACGGCCAGTGAGGTGAAAAGGACATTAAGTAACATCACTTGTGTAACATGCCTACAGTAATTCCAGCTGTAAGACAAAATCAGGATGACAAGAACTGTGCTAACTGGGATCAAATCTGGTGCCTGAAATGGTATGTGGCAGTTGGTGAATTAGCCTCAAATTTACCATTCCCACAAGCCACAAACAGGGAAATGAACCATAAAGTCAGTGTGCTATTTCAAGTGGTGCACTTGAATTGATTCTCTCGGCTTTTGAGCATGACAGTCAGTCCCAAGATGCTGCCACCTAATGATAGCTGTGGCCTTCACTCCTCAAACGGATTGTGAAAGATTTGCTTTGTCCCCAAGCAGGATTTGGTTTAGTCACATCTAATTAGAGCAAACAGCATTTTCTATTGTACAGTTGTTTTGTGGGAACCTTAAGTGAAGGATCCCACTTTTGGCACAACCAAACCGGCTTCTGTGTCATATATGAGTGCCCATCTCAGCAACTGACCTGGCCAGTCCTTAAGTTGACTTCTATTCTGAAAAAAAACCCAACCAACCAGGGATTCAGGCACTTGTCATTTCTGTGAGCAAATGGTGCTGACCGAATGCACCCACACAGACTGCTTCCATCACACATCAATACTTCATCCCTTCAGCGTATCTAGCCTCCGGGGCAGTAACTGGGCTGAAGCTGGTATTTCTCCTTCGCCAGATACTGCTATGGATTGTGTTAAACCACTCTGAAATTAGAGGGTCTGGCCCGAGTCTCTCTGCAGGGAAGCTGTGGTTGCACATGCCTGCGCAAGCTCAGAGGCAGCAGCACAAGGGAGCTGCCTTCACGTCCCGGCCATGGGAAACCCCAGCTGCCCTCCCGGAGGAACTTCCCCTGCACGGCTGACAAGGGACCACTGGCTGCGCTGGTTCCGGGTGCCTGCTACAACAGAAAGGCTGCAAAAGCTGGTGAAAGCTAGTGGGGAAGAACCGGGTACACCGTGGGCAGATGCAGAGTCTGCGGCCTTGAGGGAAGCTGGAGAGCAACGGCTCCTTGGGCTGGCTGGGTGGGGAGAGGCTTCAGGCACAGAGGGGGGGCTACATTTAACCTGTTTATGCCTGGGGGGGTTCAAGGACAGCACCTGCAAACTTAATGGCAGACTTTGCTTGAGAACCCCGTTACAGGACTGCAGTGATTAATCTCATTTACCTACTCTCAATATAGGCCCACATTCTTTTAGAACTTGTTGAAACCTGAGTGTAGTAAATAAGTTCTTGATTCAATGAAACTTCTGGAAATTTAGACAAATATTCTCCTCCTGCTGCCTGACTAAACCGAAACTATTCAGAGCATTACGTCAGAAGTGGGAGCAGAGGAATGAGTTGTTACTCCTGTACAGTACCACATTATAAAGATATTGTGAAGTACCTTCATATAACCCATTCAGAAGCTTCTGTGGGAGGATACTTCGTCTGAAAAACAGCCTGAACATCCAAGAGTCAATGCAAAAAATCATCAGTCAAGTGGGCTTTTCCAGTTGATCAGGCAGTGTCACTGAAGCATTTGTTTCTAGGTGGCCAGTTTGTGAGTGTGCCTGTACAGAGAGTACCCCAGATGTTGGCACCTGGTTTTTAAACTGATTTCCTCCATCCATTTCTTTGGGATTTTTTTAGCTGCAGTTTTATTTTCTCACAGTTACTGAAAGCCAGCAATTACACATTTGAAGTTTGTTCTCAGAAAACACTGAACAATTACAATGGAAAAATTTTGTCCTCACCCTTTTTGAGTGACTTGGAGGAATTATTTTGCTCTCTTGCTCCTCAAAAGAATGGGAGTGGAGATTTCCTTTTGTCAAAAGATAAAAGCTGTGTACAAAAGAGGCGTTCAACACTGGGAAAGATACCACCATAGTTGCAGGAATTTCAGTAACCAGCAGTATATAACAAAGCTAGGAGCTACACATAACATGTTCTGTTAACTATGAATAAGAAACTAATTAAAATGGGGGGTGGGGTGGGGGGATAAAGCACATACTGAGCATCAGAAAAGGAAACAATTTGTTAGCAGGCTGTATTTGCTTAAGACATATTAACAATATCTTGCAGTTTGGGGCCTCATCTGAGCAGGTAAGATTTTGTTTAATTTATGATAGCACAATGTTTTGCAAAGCACAATTAAACCCAGTTCCTTGGGCATTGTGTAAAAACAGTTAAGTAAAAGGCAATGATTTAATACTTTTGCTGATTCTGACTGAAATTATTTTGCTGTCACTATGAAAGTTTTTCCACAGATTTTTTTTTCACCCACTTACTTTCACATGATACTGATCTGTTAACACTCCAGTAAAAGAAATTGTTGTTGTAACAATACGCAATAAAGACAATAGGCATTGAAAGAGCTGACTATGTCACTCTAATGAGCAAAAGAACTCTTTGATGGCTTGTTTTTCCTCAGAAATTGTATATTGCCCAAAAGATTGTTGTGAGTTGTGGTCCAGTGTATTCTCCTTGCAATTCAAAGTAAAAAAAACCTGCTCACATGGTACTTCTTATTTAAGAGGATTTTTCTATTATGAAATCCTCGTTCAGAGGAAAGAGGACTTAATTGTGCAGGAAATCCTACTATCTTGAGGAGGATCATGTACATAAGAATCTTTAGTCTTAATAACCATTATTTTAAAAAGTTAGATACATTAAATAAATTTTGTCTATTTTGCAGTCCCTGAAGACAGTATATGGCATTTGCCCCAAACTTGGTATTTTGATTAAGACCAAACCTTTGAAGAAATTAAGGTCAGAATACAATCTGCAGCTTTGCATTTGTCATTATATTTACACTTACTGTAAATATGATAAATAAATTGACATCTTGTCCATGACTAGTTTCATCAGAGCCTAAAAGTCAGTATTCAAATAGACTCTTACCATCATCTTAAGGGTAAGTGGTTTTCAGGAGTGATTCTATGTAGAAGGTTTTCTAGCTTTTGAGTTCTGTAATGCTGGCTGTGAGACATTTAATGCTTAATGAGAGTATTTCTACACCGTAGACATAAAAGAGACGGTGATGCAGTAAAGAGTCTAACCCAGCAGCTGCATAAGCATATGTGGCATGCACTGATTTATCCCACTGAGGAGCAGTGGGGGCATTATATACAGGTGACATTTAGGATTGCTTTCTGGCCCAGAGAGGTAGAGGCATACCAGAGACACCTAGCCAGGCAGCCGGGGCCAGCCACGCCCCATGTCATCCTCCCATGCACTGGTGGGGCACAAAGGGCTGTAAGGTGACCACAGGGTATGCCAGCCCCAAACAACAACAGGGTGCACAGTGCAGTCCTGCTTTTGGACTGTGCAGTGCAGTCGTTGGGATGGCTGGCCTCTGGATGGAGCAAACGCAGCCAGGCTCAAACAGGAGAAAGGCATTTGGGGTCAGTCTTGGCTGGGAACTAGAAGAATGTGGAGGGTAGAAGTGGTACCAAACTAAGAACCTCCTCCAAAAATTAATCTGTCCCCATCCTTGGCACAGCAGCAGCCAGTCCTTCCTGTGCCATTGGGAAGGCTTGAGCTGGCTCTGCAATGAACAATTAACCTAACAGCAGCAAGAGGAAGCCTCTATGCACAAAAAAAAGCAGAACAAAAATAAACAAAGCCCTCTCTATTTCTCCTATAATCATCACAAACTCTTTCCACAACTTTCAACTTTAAACTAAATTTTTGTAGCAAAGTCCAATTTTTATCATGATTAGAGCTCAAACAGTAACAGGTCACAAGGTGACTTTTGCTCTCCTTCCACCAGAGGCAACATTTTCTCACTCTACAGCTGTACACTCCTGGTAAAAGACAACAGACACATTAATTTCTTGTTGTTACTATTTGTTCAAGGAAGACAATAAAAGATACCAGGTTTTAAAATTGGTTTAATGAAGATTTATGTGAGCACTGCAGTCAGTCCTACATTACACAAAGACCCAGCAGACAAGTCCCTGCAGGCTCAGAAGTGTTTAGATCACAAGTTCACTGATCTATTAGGTGCCCAACAAAAACTGAGTAAAAAACCCAGAAACAACCCAAACCCCAAATATCTTCTGTTCATTTGCACAACTTGATTTTTTCAACACTTAAAAAATTTTATGGCAAGGTCCCTGTGAACCATGATCTGCTCCATTTGCCAAGCCAAACAGAGATGCACAGAGTCCATACAGACATTTTTCACATTCTCATTGCAGCTGTGGAGGCGAGGAAAGCAAACACGAAGGCCGAGAATGTCAGCGGCATTCAGACTTACAGTGTGCGCCAGACTTGCACCGGCACTGGGAAGTCAATTTTTAGCTCGTTTAGAAACAGGCCTACACCGTATTTGACTCCAAGACCCAATATCCCTGAAAGCTGAAGTTCCCTGAATGAAAGATGTTTGTTCAAATTCCTCCCTGTTGCCCACCTTAAAAGCTACTTACCAATAAAAGTGAGCCAAGACAAAATCTTGGATCCAGGATGCCAAGTACTTTTGGCTCTACAGTTCAGAAATTCATAGTTTGTGCTGAGCATGTGACTTATTTGGTGGTCATTCTTTTATTTCTTTATTATTTGTATTTTTGTAGGTATCAGAACCTGAATCATAAGTGTATGCTGCCCTAAAAAAGAATCTAGATTTGGGACAGGGCTTGCACGAGTGTCACAAGCACATCTGTCCATATAGCTATCCTGTCTTCAACTCAGAGCAGGAAAGGTTTGCTCGTGCTGCTGGCTGAGAACAGCCTGCTACCTGTGCTGGCCCCAGAGCATGCCTGGTCTGCATGATCTGATCTAACCCAAAACGTCAGGAACAGGCATTCCAACATTTGCACGCTGGTGCACAAGTCTGTGCCCTGGCCTATGTAGCTGAGTAGGACAGATGTAGCCTTATGTGGTGACAGTCAATGAACAGTACTTTAATATGTTCTAAGGTCCAAGGCACGCATATGGGAATAACAATGAGCCGCTTGCCACGTACTCATCAGCACGCCTGCCTGCTTACGCAGCCCAGTGCCCGGGAAGGCAATGGATCTCCCACCCAAACGCGCCCCTGCCAACCCTCCTGCGCCAGGCTGGGGTAGCCCAGGCCAGCGCTCACTGCTGCTCAGGGCCGCACAGAAGTCCACAAACAGAAGAGTCCTACACTTTAGCCAGGCCTCAGAGACTCGAGACACCATGCAGCTGAAAATAAATGCACATAGTTCGTAACACTGATTTCTTCCACTCAGCAGCCTGCTAGCAGGTCCTGAAGACAGCTAGAAGAAAGGGAGATGAGTCCTGAGTGCATGAAAGCTTGGTGCAGATCTATGCCATGCTCCTACCAAGACTGCAGAATCAGTTTTTTTGTGGTACTTGTAACCCTAGCTAGACGTATGATACTGAAATAAGGGAAACATTCTTTATATACTTGCAATTTCTAAAAATAGAGGCTGATCTGAGGCAGCATGCACACCACTGGCTTGTGCACTTGGTTACATCCATTTGTTTAGCTAGACATTTACAACCAGCAATGGATGAGAAATAGTGGCCACCTCTTGCTTTCTACTTAAAATTCAAATTTGAACATTTATGCACATTAGTGGACCCTGAATTCAGGTCTGAGCCCCAGGTCTGCCTCCAGTTCCTCAGGTAGTTTTCCAAAGAAATTCTCTGATGAAACAAAATCAGTAAGAGCCACTACCCAGCTGATGGTATCTCATTAGTGTGATATAAATCAAACATAGCATTAACTTGCCTTCAACTCAGATTGATACTTGTTTGGGGCCAAGTCTATTTTTCCCTCATGGCTAAATTTCACTATGTGGGATTGATGGTGTTGTAAGTGTTAGCACCTACTCCAGATATTCCTGAGGAAAAAGGAAAAACACTAAATCCCCATCTGCCGTTTGACAAAACATCACATCTATGTATCTGCCTACTGAGAAGCATCTTTCGCTGTCTGAGTCTTACAGGATTTATCCTCAGGAACAAGAAGTTCCTCACATGTCTGTAGGTTTGTTTTTCAACATAAGCATAACTTGAAATTGTTTTAAAAGTTTATTTTCATAGACAAAATGTTAATGACACTTCATGTAACAGGCCAGATAAAAGGTCTTATGAAAGTAATCCCTTGTTAGGAAGACATCTCAGAGGAAAAAATAGGAAAGCAGAAGAAAAGGTTGGAGAAGCCCCTGCAGAGTATAGCACTGAAATAGTTAAGACTCTAGTCAAGTCCCATGAAGATCAACAGAAGCCTTCCACTGACTATCACTGATTAGTGGATTTTCTATCAGGAGTCTCAAACTGACTAGCACTATTAGTGCTGAGGTGAGCAAATTGCTGACATAGGCAGGGGTATCCTTCTCCCACACTGTGCTTTCAGGGCCCAGTGTTCCCATACTGCAGCCTGCAGCAAGATAGTCATCGTTACTTGGTCTGCAGTGGATAAATACTTTAAATCACCTCATCTTTTACCTTGTTGGAATTGACTGTTTCCCTTGGGTAATTCTGAGGGACAGAGTCCACAAAGATGCTCAGTAACTAAGTATGTTTTGGAGCAAGGTGCAAGGAAGAGAAGTCCTAACCTATTTTCTGTGTGGTGAACATACAGGCTGGGTTTGTGCATTGAGAATCTGTTCTGTCACCAACAATCACATAATAGATCTTTCTATTCAAATAATACAAAACCGTGTGACACAACCCTGAACCATCACCAGGCACAAGTCCCACAGCCTAAAAAATATCTGCTTATTACTTTACTTATTTGAAGATCACATGTGCCTCCATCTATGGAGAATGTGGAAGAAAACATTCAATGTATGCATTAAACTAAGCATCACTTATTTATAACATTCCCACTCAGAGGAGAATTATGGCAACTAAAACAAGTTACATTTTGCAACTAGCCACAGTAATTCAGCAAAATATATGAAAATAAGAAAGTGCTTATGCAAATGACAGAGTACTTATTTGCAGGAGTTACAAATAGATCAATAGTTGCATAGCAAGCAAAGAAGCTTTCATCCAGAGTCACAAGGTTCCTAGTAGTTTTGACCTTTTATCAAAGCCTCAGTACTGCTTATCTCCATCTGAGTTTTAAGCCATTACTGAGCAGCAGTGATAAACACGACGCTCTGTTCTCTTTCCTACCTGAACTTGGCTGACTTGCTCTAACGTAGTCATATGGCTTGACAAACACAGAAGAAAGTCCATTTGAATAAGTTCACTTTGCCCCCAGATACACCATATTTAAATATAGCTCACTGGAGCCATACATATACTACTAATAAAAACTAGTAAGAAATGCATCCAGGAGTTTCTATCAGTGTATCATGACAGAATGTCTGTGAGAAGGGTCTGACAGCACAGGAACCAGAACAAGAGAGAGGACCAAGATCCAGCCATGCAGGTGAGGCCATGGAGATGGAGCCTGGTGGTACGGTGCTCAGCTGCAGAGAGGAGAGATGGGGAAGGTGGAGAGGGATAAGTCACACAACACAGTCACCAAAAAACCTTGCATCATGAATACACAACCATGCAGAGGGAGAACTTAGAGCCACAATATCCACAGGATTCCTCGCCTTTTGAGGTAAACCCTGGGCATGAGGAACTGATAGAACTTTTGTTCTCCTCTGTACTGCAGATTTAATGTATAATTAGGAAAAAAAAACCCTCTACATTTCAGGCCTTTAACAGTCCAAAAGTCTGATTAAAAGTGCTCAGCACTAGTTAATTTTAAAACATGAAAAAGTGGTCCTTAATTTTATGTTTATTCCCAGTGCAGACAAATAAAATTACCACAAAATGCTCTAAGCAAGCTATATCATAATGCGGTGAACAGATTTAGTGTCATAAATAATTTTAAACAGCCTTCACTTTTGGGTTCACAGCAATGTTTTTTTACAAGCTGCACTGAATAAGGATCATGAGAGAGCTTTTGAAAATGAGTTATGCAGGCATCAACTGAAAAAAAACCCTGCTCTCCGATGAAGTACAGCTGAGCCAGCCATTTATTTTCTTGTGTCAAAATTTATCCTGGAAACAACTGTAATGGAACTCCCTTATATTAAAAAAAAAAAAAAAAAAAAAGATACCTGCATGGTGATGCAAAGCACTGAGGCTCATCCAGGATGTGGTGCGCTCACTTGGCTCCCATGGAAGACGACAGTAACTATATTCAATATCTTTTTTCACCTGGTCAGAGTGACTCTGGGCTTCTCAGCAGCAGAGACCTAATTTAATTCTGCCACCCTCAGGATGGACACAAATTTGTGTCTTTGCTGTCCTTTCCAAGGACTAGTTGTCAATTAAATATGCCCATCCCTCCCACATCTGGCAGAAATCTTGTTCCCCAGGTGGGAAGGACAAACTTCCTTCCTACTGCTTCCTCCCATGACTGCAGCCCTACGCTTTCAACAAAGGCTCAGGGAAGCAGGCAGTGGCTGCACCACACAGGGAGAGCTGAGCCACAGCACTGCTGCCCTGCAGAAGCTCTGCCCCCGCGCAGGCTTGCTCTCCTCGGAGGGCAGCCGCACCGCTGACACCTATGCCTGAAGCCAGTGCTAAGTTTCGGGGCCCCACTGCTGTAGAAAACGGAACATCAGGCTTACAGACCACTGGGGCTTGGTTTTGCCATCTTTTCTATTGCTGTACAGCACCATAATATTTTCAAAACGTATTTTTTACATGAAAGCTTTTTTTCAGTGTTAAATGAGACACGCCACAAAGTGGATGAGGAGGAGCAGCTGCCCTTGAAATAAGGAAGGAACCAGAAGCCAGCAAAAATATTTGACAGTCATCAGTTCAGTACAACTAAGAGACTTCTCCCCTTTATTTTCTCAACTGAGGAATTATTAGGGTAGAATCTAAAAAAAAAAATCTCAGAAAGGTGAAACAAAGACATTATCAGGTACCAAAAGTCTCAGCCCAGTCACAAGAAGTTCCTTGCCAGCAACGTACTGGCTGCGCGTATGATAATACCCACCCGGGGCGAGTTCGTAAGCATCGCGCCGAGTGCTGCTGTACCCCACTCCTGTCAGCGTGGCTCTGAAATTTGTACCTGGCCTTTTGAGCAGATAAGTCAAAGGGTAGCTGGGTGTGATGCTAGCTCTACTGCTGCTTTGTATCCTGATGCTACAACATGTGGCAGGCCTTCACCACACAAACCTCACGTTTGGGCTCTTCCTTACAACCTTCTTTTTTTCATTTTATGGACTGTATATTCCTCCTGAGTTTGCTCCCATATAAACACGCCTCTTCCTTCTTGCTCCAGCTAACCCACCTCTTTAACGATAGTGAGGTTGCATGTGATCGTTGGACCCTCAAAAGACAATCCCTCACTTCAAATTTTTCCCTGGTTAAGGGCAAGCAGGTTCGTTGTCCCTTCAGCCACCTTCCTCTATCTTCACTTGTGTTCACTGGTAGGACACTAAAGCAGCAAACCTTTTTACATCAACACACTTCAGTTTAACTACTGACAACTCTTTAAAAAACAACGCCCAAGCCTTTTTTACTTATTATTTGCCTTTTGTAAATCTACGGCTTTGTCTTTTTTTTTTTGTAAGGTTTATATGCAGCAACTTGTACACTGCAAGGGAGATTTTTCAAAGGCATGAAGGGCAGTTAGACACAAAGGTCTCACTGAAAGTCAGTGACACTTGTGTCTGTCCCTTAAGCCTGTATCTAGAGCTTTTAAAGTGTTTGTTGAGCTCCCACAGTATAGAAAGAGGGGAGAGCTTTAGTAGCAAAACCCTTGATGTTACCTCACATTTTGCTATCTTCCCATCTCTGAGCATTCTCTGGAAGAGAGGCTAACACAGGTATTTGAATTCAGGGAGAAATAGCAAGCATACACGAGAGGTGAGGAGGATAGTTCCGTTATTAATGCAGTTCAGTTAACCTCACCCAGAGTTGGTCTTCGTACAAATTTTAAAGCCTCTATGTGACAGTGGCTGGATGCACAGCTCGAGAGGTCTCAGACTGACAGCAGAGTATCGCTTGTGCCTGCTCACTTTCCAGAACGTGTAAGTTGCCCTGCACAAGTACATCAGGTAGCTTCTGGTACCCATATACAACTACACACAAATTATACATGGCAGATTTAACCTTATATAGGCTTGCATCCATTATTTTGAATTATATCCTCCTGATATTCATAAAGAGCTGGGAATGCTGACTTGATACTGCATAGAATATGATGCAACTCGTACATAAATGTTCTTACTCTTTTAGAGCCATGTCACTTTTTCCTGGCAAGGTTTTGATCAGACATATGTATTTTCATGTGTGATTACTTTACCTCCTCTCTAAACTATAATATGCATTTAACTGATGTTGCACTAAGAACTGAGGACTGTTTCCAGGATTGAAAGGCAGCAATCCCAGTGCAGACATCTGTTTAGTAATGGGGACAGAGCCCTCCCTAGGAGGCTGGCTGAAACCCTCCTAAATTCCACCATACACCTGCTTACCTTCCCCCTTACTGTAATCCCCCAACAACTGAAAAGTCAGTACTCCTGTGGGGATTATATGATGTAGTTGTCTTAGGCGAACACATGCACTGCATCCTGGGCTTCTGTCGCATCAGGCCATGGTCAGCAGAGCTGTTGTCACTAAGAGGTTCAGGCCAGCAAGTGGGACACTGGCTTCTTCCTGTGCAGTGGAAAGGAAAGGCTACGCAACGAGAGGGCGACGTCCACACTGAACCAGTGTCCTTACAGGAACTTGGAAAAAGGACCTGTAATTGCTGAAATCAAAATAATGTGATGTTTGGCATTACACGGGCCCTTCTCACCCTGAGGCTCCCAGAGAATTCTCTGGGGATGGTTTTTTTCCCCTACTGATCTTAGGAAAGCAACAAATAAGGTGACACATGGAGCCAGCAGGGAGCAAAGACCAGACCCCAGGATGCCTCTCCTACAACTGCAGAAAATAAGAGCACACTCTCTCTTTGCAAAGGAGTTATTTGCTTCTTAATAAAAGCAACTAACTCAGCTGATCCAGAAATGAAAATAAATGTTCTAAACATTTTACCCGTCCAGAAGCATTTATAACAACTGCTGTAAAGATAACTTCAAAACCTCCATAGGGCTGCAGTGATATGTACAAAACACACTGATCTTAAGTCTAACGGAGAAATCTGTATTTGCATGTACAGATATGCTTGTTAGCTCAGGTACAAATAACAGCAGCACTGTTCAATGGGTTACAGTTAACTGGGCCCTGGGTATGTCCATGATAACTGGAATCCTGCACTTTGATAGCACTTCAGTAGCACTTCAAACACCTAGTTTAAAGCTAATTCAGGCATGTGTACACAAACCATAGTAAGGACTGAAGACTGATTTCTCACAAAAGAGGCGGGAATGAATTTACCACAGAGAAATCTGTGACCATAGAATTTTAATGCAGAATGAAAAATCCTTTCCCCCCAGCACAAGTATTTTCCCCTTTTGCCTTTATAGCTCAGAACGACCCTCACAGCTCTCTTCCAAGGGATCACCCTCTGCCCTGGGACCCACGGAGAGACCTGTCATTCTGAAATGCACTTTGTGGGAAGGGAAGCGGATCAGGAGTAACACCCATCGCGTCACTGCAGGGCGCACTAGGCTGCAGTAAGAAGGGAACACTCTCATTGTTTATAAGATTCCATGGATAGACCAGTGACAGAACCAGCCGGTTTCTGATGCTTGAAGAATACCAAATTTCTTTGTGTGAGCAGACTGTCGACAACTTTTGGCACTAAGTACCTGGCTGTTAAAGCCCACGGGAGCCCAGTCTCAGGAGTCTACTTGTAGGATACCTTTGCAATACTCTGGGAGAACTTCTTGCTTCAGTTTATCCTTCTGTAGATCGGTGTAGCAAGCCTGGCCTCTCTTATGAAGTGCCTTAGCTCCACTGCTAGAAAGTGCTGAGCAACAGCTAGATTTTGTTGTAAGTCAGCACTCACGAATATATAGAAAATGAAATCTAAAACATACACAGAACTGACCACCAGGCTGTTCAACGTTTCTGCCTTTAAAGCTGCTCCACAGTCCCAGGCAGGAGTGGTGTCAGCCTGGTTTGTGCATCGTGGCTCACAGCAGGCTAGAGTTGGCCAAGAGGCACAAAGATATACATGACTGTGTCCCAAAATTTTCCTATTGGCAATGCTGACAAAAGAAAGTGAGCTTCTAAACGAGAAGAGAAGCTGCAGGGCTTACACTGGGCAGTGAGGTAAGTTATTTCCGTGGCAAGTGCAAGGCTTAGCCAAGAAGCCAGTTAAGCCCCTGCAGACGCTGCAGTATGAAGGAGCCCAAACGGGAACTCAGTGCATTGGAAAAATCTGGCCAAAGTATTGCTACTACCAAACAGCTGTTGTGCAGCTTGAATGAGCTGAGTCAGGGCTCAGTCACAATATCCTGACCAAAATCAGGCAGGCAAATCATAATCATTTATTAAATATATTTTCTGTTCAACAGAGAAGCAAGTTTCTTGCCTGGGTCACCAACTCATGGCTAACATGATGTTATTTTGTTCAACACAAATGATTTTCACAAAGTTATTTTATAACTAAGCTTTTCTCCAGTTACAGTTATATAAATATTTTATAGAATATAAAATTACAGCACTGAGCCATTAATATGTCTCTTCTACACAAACTGGAAATAAGAACATCTTTTCATGTAAAGCAGAAGAATATATTTTACCTAAAGTTATCCATCATAATGGTACCTCTGTGGGTAGTCAGAGCTGTTCCTTATCACAGTCCACTGCCACAGAGGCTATGATCAGGAGAAAAGAGCAATTTCAAAAGCCTGGCAGAATCTCTGCCAGTGGCAATAAGCACTGGAGAAAATAGGCCTTTTTACTCCATGGGCCTGGCAGCCGTCCCTTCTCCCTTTTCCACACTGCACTGTGCATAGGCACAGGAGGCATTCAGCTGCTCAAACATTACCGGTGTTCTGTGGCTTCTTCTGGCAGGCTAGATAGAAACGTTCCAGAAACATGCCGCAAGTAGAAAGGATCTGCCATACAACAGCTGGACCATCCCAGTTCATACACCATACACCGATACATTCCTCACACAAAGCAATACCACCTCCCTAATATTCACTATTTCAGTATCTTTACACTGGGTTATATCATCTTACATGAAGCTTGTAACTTTGCTATAAAAAGTCCTTTGAGAAGCCTGAACACATGAAAATTAATAATCACTATAAAGAGGTGGATCATGATACTTTTAGTGAGGCTCATTTTTTTTCCATTTTAAATTCTCATTATAACACCAGGCTGTATTTTATACAGATTTTCTTAATTTACTTTTAGATTTATTGCTGCATAAAGCAATTTACCTCTGAAATACACCATAGAACGTACCTTTTTTACTGATAAGGCATAAATTGATGGCAATTTCTGTTCAAAAGTAGTCGTACGATATGTTTAGTTTTGGGCCTAATTGCAAGGGAGAAAGGTTGCCTGGTGCTAACTAGTTTTGACTACACTCTCAGAGGAGCAGGCATGGTATACTTTTTACTGCAGCCCCTCTGGTGCAGCAATCTAAAGCTCAGCTATGGAGACTGATCTGCATTTAATCAAACTGCACAGAACTGCACCTGAAGGTCTGATGAGCCCAGTTAGATGCATTGGAACTGTGCTACATTCCAAAGATTACTTTTGGTGCATTTTTCATTTCTTCTACCTGATTATATGTTTCCAATCATCTTTATGAGTGAACCAATCATTTGCTTTAACCACTAACAGAAATTTGTTGCAAGCGGAACAATAAATGCAAATAAATTGCATTTAATTATGGTAAGATATTAAAATGAAGTGTTACAGAGTCTGAACGAAAGATTGATGCAGACCCGTTAAAAGACCGTCAAAAACAGTCACTTAATAAAGATACAAATGTGTATTCCTCTTAAGTAATTTTCCATATTTTGAAGACTTTCAGTAAGAACTTTCACCAAGAAATGTCCCTTAACCATGCCTAATTCTCACCACAGTGATACTGGTGCTCTTTCAAGGCAAGTCATCTTGATAATGTTTGCACAGCGCATCTTCCTACCATGAAAACACTGTTTCCTTCAAAAATACAAGCAAACACAACTTTTGCAGTGTACAATGAATCAGCACAGGTCTCATAATGGAAAGAGGCAGGGATTCAAAAAGAAAACATAATGGTTAACTGCTAGTATCTGAAATGTAATAATTCCTTTTCTGAAAATATTAGTCCATTTCAGTTGAAAATGGAGTTAAAACAACCTGTAATGGATCATTATTTAGAGCCTACTATGAAAGTGAATGTATTTAGTGAGATCCTTGAGCAGTGGATCAAGGCCAGTACAGCCCTACCACTCCTTGCCAAAGCTGCCAGCTCCACACAACCACTTCTCCCTTCCTCTCCATTTTCACACAGAAAGGTTAAAAGGATTAGTTTCTTATGTAGAGATACTTAAGAGTTTTCTCATTCTTATTGTAGGTCTTTTTACAGCTCCTTTGTGAATTTATCACCTTATTCTGATGAGAAAAACATAATAGGAAAAAGACAACTAAGAAGAAGACAAAATAATCACGTAAAAAGAAAACCTGAAAATGAAGGAAGACTCTCCAGGCATGGCGTGATGCGCTGTGCTGGTCACCTCTGAGCTTTGTGGAGAGGTTAGTCATTACTCTTTTTGTCAAAGTTGCCTTTCCTTTTCCAGTTAATAGACATACCTGCACATACAACTGCCTTTCAACAAGCTTCTTTCAAGATGTCCAGATTTGCATAAATCGCGTCAGTGTGTTGCCAAAAATCGGATCGTTTTGGCAGAAGGAAGCATGGAGCAGTGCTCTCTGCAGCAGTGCCAGCAGACCCGACCGGGGCACATGGCGGTGGGGCCCAACAGGTGGCCGCTGCCTCCGCCACTGCCAGTGCTCTCTGGCTAGCGGGCAAGGCCTGGAGGAACCCACAGAGCCAAAACTGCACCGCTACCCGCGCTGCCAAGTGCTTCATCGCACCAGAACGGCTCCTGTTCTGCGACAGATTCGTACATAGGTACTCCACAAGAATAAAAGCAAGCCCGCTGACATCCCTGGAACTCCTTGCATAATTAACCCATTAGAAGCACCTTTTTGACTTCTTCATCACAAGCCCCTGAAACAAAACTGATCTTAAATTCACCAGAAGTCCCTCCTTTTGAATCAGAACCCACTGGTCTGATCCCACAAACACTTCAGGAAATGCTTATGTTGATTACAGCGAGTAGGCCTCTTTACCTCAGTGAGACTACTAAGTTGCATACGTAAACAAAAGGACACAGTTTTGTGTATATAATACGCATGTTTATCTTCTGGCTGATGTGAGTCATCCGAAATTTACCTCTGATATTTACACCTCTGATTTACCTCTCAGAGGAGTCCACTTCTTCCTGCATGCTTTTAGTAACAAAGTGACTGTGGACGGCTACTGTGGAGTAATGACACCGCAAGCACTCATTTCTCTGGCAGTCTGTCCATTATAGTGCACAAATTAAGTTTAGACATCACTTTCATGTGGCAATAATTGCAAATGAGGATCACACACACACAAAAAAAGGACTCCAGCTGTTAACTCCATAAGGCAGCAAGACTGAGTCAATGGGTAACGGGGATGCTCAGGGGGTCACGCTGGCCATTTTTTGCAGCTTCAGCAGGAGTTTGACTCTCAGGAAACTGGAGTCCCATATCCATCCCTGAGTACAGCCTCCAGATTGTAAGAAAAATATTCTTTTCATACCGCATGAAGTACTTACGGACTTTTTAAAAGTATTTATGATAGGATTATAGAACAGGGAACAAATCATGTGAAATAAAGTGCTTTGCTTGCCTGGTTTCATCTGATTTTTTCTAATATGACATGGTATGCACACTGTTAAAGTCAACAGCTCTTGCAAGCCGGACAAAGCTACACAGATGTCTGTCTTCTTGTTCTTCAATCCTGTTCATTTATATTTTTAAGTAAAAATAGTACTGAACAGTGCTGGCAGTTCACAGTTCTAACAAACTGCCACCTCCCACATATATCTTCAAGAATATTCTAGTAGACTAAACTTTGTAACGCAAAACTAGTGTGACCTGTTTGCCAAGCCTTCCACTTTGTGTAATAGTTTCCAGAAGTCAGAACATAACTGTGTGTACCATTGCACTTTACAAAGGGAAATAAAGACCCAGGCTGCAAGGGAGTGAAAACAAAGCTCATTATATTTGAAAAGGAAGGGTACAGAGCAGAAGCTGCTTTTAACCTTCACTGTTGATTTAAAAAAAAAAGAAGAAAAAACACCACTTCTTCCAAACGGCTATGTCAATTTTAATTTTAACTATCCTTTTTAAGAATATTCCAGTAGTGGAACATAGCTTACGGGAAAATACCAGCTCCATGTTTGCTTTTGTCAGCACCTCAGGTCTACCTACTTGAACACAAATGCACCTCTTGATACTAGGACTCATTACACTTTCTACTAGCAGTTTTATAGCGGGTTTGCTAGCAGTTACCTAACAAAATCCTTACTTGTTAAAGACCATGTTGTACTTTTTTTTAAACCTGAATTCATTACTTATGTACCTTCACTGGCTTCCTGTCTCTCTTTAGATGCAAATCAACATCCAGATTTGATATATGCTGTATTAGGATCTGATTGTGCAATGTACTGAATGTTCTCAGGTTCCTCATAGAGACCACTTTCTGGTCCAGAAAAGCCTTAACTCACATTTGCAATTTTGCCTTTCTCATTTATATACTATAAATGTACCCAATCAAAATTCCTATTCAGTTTGTGAGACTGAGGGTGGCTTTGTGTCAGTATTATTCCCCTTAGTTTTAGGGGATGGACTTTACATCGGAGGGACTTTACAGTCTGCTGTGCCTATTCTCTCCTGCACAGGATCTTCACGGTTTGCTCAGTGAGGATGTTGCTATAGTTCAGGGTTGCAGGCCATTTCTATTCAGACTTTCTAAGAAAGTTATATATGCCTGCATTAGGCCTTAATAGAGCACTTCCATGTCTGCAAAAATGTGAAAAATTAAATTCATTATATACAATAAAATAGTTAAATTAGCTCATATGAGGATTAAAGACTGTATAAGTCAACACTTTCTTATTTCTGACTTGACCTGAATAGGATTGCTCTTAAGATAGAATGAGAAAAATAGTCTCACAGCAACAAAAAAAAATTTGAATATATTCAGAGGGTTGAAAGACATAATAGTTTCCAAGTCAGAGAAATAAAAAGCCTCATTAATGATAACAATGTTATAATTTGTTTTGGTTACAAGGGTCTCAAAAGCATATACGTTATATTTAGCAAAGTTCTGCTGCTATTTCATAGCCCTAAAATTCATTATTTTTAGCTCAACTTTTGGAATTAATTTTGCTTACTTAGATTAGCTGGAGATTGAAAAATGTTCTGAAAACCTACTAAAGATCACT
The DNA here is from genome assembly GCF_949628215.1 of Phalacrocorax aristotelis. NCBI lineage: Eukaryota > Metazoa > Chordata > Aves > Suliformes > Phalacrocoracidae > Phalacrocorax > Phalacrocorax aristotelis. The sequence goes on along the minus strand of NC_134287.1, from coordinate 23,603,441 downwards.
ATAATATTAATAACTGGAATTCAGCATCAACAGGAACAAAAACAGCCAAGCTTTTTGCTTCACAGCAACAGCGGAATCTACCTTTACTGACAGCTCCTGTATAGCCCTGGACTTGATGGCAGATTATTGACATTAAGACCTGTATGTGCTGTGTCATTATCCTGGCGGTATTTTTCAGTTCATTGCTTAAACACCTCATCCAACCTCTGATTAAATTGATGAAATTAACAGAATAAGAACTGAGGCATTACTGAAAGTTAATTGCAAATAGGGACTTCAAGAGCTGACCCTGACTTGATCTTACACGACTTAATACCTGGTTCTGCTCTAAATAGTAATAGTGGATATTATTAAGAGTATTCAAGAGTCTACATAAAACATCTCGATCTTTTCTTACCCACTTTCAAAAAATCAGTCTGAATTGAAAAAAAACCAAACAAACCCAAACTGGCTTTTCTGTTTCTCCTGTACCATCAGTAAATATTCAATTGCAGTCTCTTCCACAGAGAGCTGAAAGTTTCACTGTCTTTGCCAGGTTTCCCCAGCTAGGGCTGATATGAACAAAAGTTCCACTTCTGCAAACTGAATACAGTTGTGGACACTTTGATGCACACGGAGATATTTCTAGAGCACCTCCTTTTAAGATGAACCAGAAGTTATTATCCAAATGTCCAGTGTTTACCTCCCGTGTCACTGGGCAGCAGCTTGACTACACAGCCAGAACGTTAGAGGCTGGTTTCAAGCCCCTCCACAAGCCAAAATACATTATACTGCATCCAATAAATAATGTCAGAGGCTAAAAGTTACATTTTCTACACCCATTTCCTGGAGCAGCAGCTGCTTTGAGGACCCAAGTTAGACACATGTACTCCCTACCCAGTGAAAGGGGCATGTTGTGCATTTGAGAGTGACTTCCAGGACAGCCAGCACACTGAGGCACTGCTTCAAAGCTGTGGGAAAATTCCTCCAGCCTCCTCCAGGCTTACAGATTCTCCTTTAGAGGATGGATGTCTATCATAGTTCTTGAAAATAAATGGCAAGGCTCATTTTTTACTTCTAAAAGACAAAAGTAAGACCCCAAATCTTAAGCCAAAATCAGGCTATTGCATAAAAGGTAGGTACAAGGAGCTACATCTCAGGGGGCAAGAGAGTCAAGCTCCCAGTTCACAAAGGGATACTCACACACAGGTGGGATGCACTGGGACAACCTGCCAAAACTCACAGGGACTCAACCCAGTCTGTGAATCCTGATGGGGCTGGGAAGAAACCGTGCTTCTGAGCTGCCCTGAGTGGAGCAGCGGGAACAGGCCCACCGGCAAGGACAGTCAGCCAAAAGGTAACGTAGCTAGTGAGCTCAGAAAGAAGCTTGCTCTTCAAGGTGTCAGATCACAGACTTGAGCTTTGGCTCTAAAAAACCTTTTAGGTTTTCTTTTACTAGAAAAACATTGCTGTCAGCTTTGTTTTTCACTCTGGCTTGTTTTGTGCTCTCATTCAGCTTTCCCTGTACTCCCTACTTTTTTTTCTTTCCAATACATCCAGGGTTTCTTTTTCTATTTTAGTCTTGGGTTTTATACATCAGGTATCTGACAAACTTCTGGTTTTATTTTGTAGAAGGGTGCCACCTAAAAAATTTCCTCCAAACTCTTCTTCCATATTAACAGCCCATACATTAATGTCACAAAAATTAACACCAGAGGAAAAAAGGTAGAACAGCTGTTTTCTTGTCCTCACCAGGAGGTTATACACATTCCAGCACTCAGCAGGTGTCCACACTGTTAGCACCCATGAATAGCAACTGCACACATTTACCTGAGTGGATCTCCCCTCCTTCCACTTGACGTCATTTGCTGTGTCAAAGGCCAAAACCCCCATGGCACAATGCAAACAAAAAGCTGACCATAATAATAGTTAACTTCACAGTGCTTTTCTTCTAATACAATCCCAAAGTACCTACAAGCTGGACAGATGTAAGAATAACTTCATCTCTTTCTGCAATAGCAGAGCAGTCATCAGAAAAACCACAGCCACCACCACTTTTGATAGGCAGCGTCCAAAGTATGTAAAGTACGAGAGGAACATAGGCCTGCAGGACATAGTCCTTCAGAGCAGAATTTGCATGCAGGACAGCCTATCAGGCCTCTGAATTGTAATGCTGGGATTTCTCGAGAGGTTTCCTCTGAAAGTCACGGTGCTTTGTTCTTGGCTGGTTAAAGCAAGGTAACCTAAGGATTGCCTCCTACGTATGGAGGTAGTAATAGTTGTAATTTGTGTTTGGGAAAAGGAGAGATTAACCTAATGAGAAGGGTGTTGGTGGCGGGGGGAAGTAATTGGAAATACACCCATGTGTGGATTGAATTTGTTTTCTTTAAAGACTGACTTTGCCCAAATTTAGCCAGCTTTTGCTGGCCACAGATCAAGGCAGACACAGTATAGCTAAAGAAACCCTACATTCAGGTGATGACTCCCTGATAAACTTCATATTAATTTGCAGAAGCTATAAGGCAAAGCTCTACAGCTTCTCTGTTGTAATATATGTTCACCTTCAGGTCAGAATCAGATTATTTTAGCTGAAACAATTAAAAACAAAAAAAATAGAGGCAAGAGACACCCAAAGTGAAACCACCATTCTGAGTGATTAGGTAATTGAAGTTATGCACTTATGGCAAGAACAGAGCAACTTCTAAGTATTGGCTGCCAGTTTCTATCAACACTACTATGATATTATCTTAATGATATACATAAAGTAGCTCCATATAGATGAAGTCATTAAAATAGACTTTACTCACAGTGGAATGGGGCTTATCCCTATATCCCAAATAATTTAACTATTTGAAATCAATGATCCATGCACTGTATTACATTTAAGCTGAAGCAGGTATTTCCAGAGAATTAGTCAATCACAATTATCTTCCCACCTTCCATATAGTTCATAATTTCCTATGACTGGAGTTTTCTAGTGCCACAGCATCTTTTATGTGCTGTCTTGTCCATCTGAATTAGGTTTTAGCTAAGAAATTTTATTTTTGTAGTAGTACTGGAATAGAAAGAGCATTTACTGCTGAGAACTTATGAGAACAAAATGACACGTTCTGAGATACCACTTTAAGAGAAAACCCTAACCTGCTTTGCTGATCTTAAGGTGCTATATAAACCAGCCCATATGCCACTTGTACCTCATACATAGAGCTCCGTGAAGAAAGAACAATCACTTCTCAGTTCAGTGACTCTCTTTTTCCCCAGCATAAATGTCTCCCCAGATATACATCCTGTATGCATCAGATTGTTCAAGGTATTTTTTTAAACCAAAGTATTTATTGCAGCCCTAAATAAAAAGCTACCCGTAAAAAGGTAGGCGTAGACTGAGCCAAATGCCATTAAATTCTTTCACCAAGATTGAGTCCCACTAAGTCAAGGCTTTAACAGAGAAAAATGGGATGCAGGCAATTGGTAAGACTATACCAAAGAACCACCGCCACCACCTCCTTCTTTTGCTGTGGAAGTGACACAGACTGCAACAGTCACTACTGGCCCTGGCACCCAGCAAGACAGTTGGAAGAATGCTGTTTGGGGAGTAACCGCCGGCAGCTCTCAAGGCTGATCACGAACCCAGAAGAGTCATGTACTGCGAAACTGTAGATGGAGGTCTGCTAAGCGGTCCTTCAGGTTCAAAACAGCCATAATTGCAAGGACAGCTTCAGAATGAATGTAGGAAGCTTGCAGAGAAGCTTAGGCTGCCTGGGGACCCTGTTCATGAAATCCCACCACACCTCTGTTAATGGGCGCTTTGGGAAAAAAAGTACAGAGAATGCATGTTGAGAGGCAAGATTAGCCTTTCTTATGCAAGGACGAAGGGTGAACTAATTTGCCATAATGAAAGGCAGTGTGCAAAGAACCATGCTTATCTTGCTGACTTTTCTATCAAAAGTATTGCACCCGAGCAGATCACCTTCATGTATGGTCATGGGAGATGCAAAAAGCACAGTCTGCCATGAACGCAGAGAGATGTCCACTCAGAACAGTCAGGATAAGACTGAGATCCAGCACAAAGCGAGCTCCTCAACTCATGGAAAAAAACTCACCCTATTATGCAACTTGATAAATGATTAGTAAGCAGAGCTCGCTAATCTGATTTAACATTAACACGGTATGTGACTTCTGGCTTGGAACTGGCCTGGGTAGACTGGCAGGCTCGCAGAGAGCGCGTCTCCTACATCACGCTGGGTATGCATACACTTAGTAAGGCATTTCATGTTCTCTAACTGCACTAAGAGACATGCACTAAGCAGGAGAGTTAACTCTCACCTTCCACTTGACAATATCCTAATTTATCCACAGAATAGTATCTCATGTATTTCAAGAGAAATATTGTCTTTATGGAAACAGATTTTTTTCTTCAACATGCATGAAGTTTTTTGCCTTCCTCACATTTACAGATGTCTAATTTGCCATTCTAATTACCTTTCCTATTGAACTAGCCATTTTCTAAGTGTTTATGTTTGGGGAAAAAACATAAAATCATTCCACAATCTTTTCTGCCTTTGAGAAGGTCCTCCTGAACTCTCCTTTCCACACCTTCTTATAACTACTCCTTCTTACTCTTTCAACCCCTCTTCTAGTGACAGATTTTGTTCCTTCCAAACTCGAGTTCATACAGAGTCTTTGTATACCAGCCTTATGGTCTGCATAAGCAGTTAAGAGATACATTTAATATTTACAATTCCGTTTATCTGAACTTAAATGAATGTAAAACTATTCAGAATTATTTTAATCAGTATAAATAAATCCAATCTTTCATCTTTACAGAACACAAAACAAGGGGCAGTGGGGAGGGAGAATGACCCCAGAAAACCTGAACACATAATATGGAATAAGGTGAAGCAACAGTACAGAAAGAAGGATTACTGTCATCATTCATTTGGCAAATTGGATGTCAGATAAGCAAAAATTAATGCCAGCAAGAAGAAGAAAGAGGTATTGGTCATTTGGCATGAGAGGATAGAAAGCGCACATTAGATTGTGTTAAAGTGAAGTGAGCCTTGTGATTTTACATATAGAGAGGCTCTGTGGGGGGAGAAAAAGTTATGTTCCATGCTGACACAATATCACAAGACAAGTATATGCTAATATCGCATATCGAAAAATCTGCTAGGAATAAAACTGCATTAACATTTCTTTAATTCAATAAATATTTGCTATGGAACATGGAGTGTTTCCTCTAAAAGCATTTTTGGAGCTGAGAAATAAGATTAAAGGATACAGGACCCTGTTATTGCTGCATCTTTACCTTCATATTTCCTGTTCTCAGCTACAGTTCTCTAGAGTTTTGTGAAAGCGTTTGGATCTCTCATTTGTATCAATACCTGCCACTACACCAACAAGCATCTGCTTATGAAAAGCTGACGTTTTATTTTTAGCAAGCACGGAAGAATGTCTCTGGCTATTGTCTTCCTGTTATAAGGACTTAAACCTTGGTTCCCTCTCTTGCTTTTGTGGTTATATTCTCTCCACATTTTCCATGTGATTTTTACAAGTAAGTATATCCTTGGCTCATTGTTTTAGTTTATTTCTGTATTTAACCCCATAAATTATACTATAATGTGATTTCCAACTACACTGAGGCAAAGCTAGAAATGAAAACATCAAAACCTCAAACCTAAAAATTAAAAAAACTAAAGCCAGTATGTAAAGGCACTGAAGCAAATCTTATGCCAAGGGAGTTCTCACCAGTAAGTTCCATTTCAGGCCCCTGAGATAACATGCACAACTTTTTAGATGTCACAGGGATCCTTAAAACACTCTTATTCATCTTCTTCTCAGCCTTCCAGAATTTGAAGTTGTCTACAGACCAGAGTTTCAGTAGAGGAACTGAGGCTGGGCAGGCGACCACACTCCAGCCGTAGCATCCCAGTCACTGGAGTACTTCCTTTGTACCTCTGCTTCCATAGGACTTTAAAATGAGGTACAGCCTTCGTTCTACCCATACGGTTCATGTTTCACAGCATACCAAAGGTCCCCTCCAAAATAGTTCAGTCCCTCACTAGTGCAAAACGTAACTTCTTACTCACATTTAAGGAATGTAGAAGACGTATTTCGTACTGATGACCTTGGTGTGAGAAAATAATGTATTGGACTATCAGACTTCAAGGAAGGAAGCCCTCTGCAAGAAGTTAATCTCGTCTCACTGCTTCAAGATACTTAAGTATCCAACAGGACTACTTATGCAAGACATTCTTTTATTTTTCTGGTTTATTGGAATTGCTTTATTGGAAGAGCTTAGATTTGTTAAATACCTACATAGCTATTCTTGTCCCTAATACAGCGTTCATACCATGACTTTTAAAGGTAGATTTCTGTTTAAATGTGCAACTTTAACTCCTTTAATTACTTTCATTTTTCTTTAATACAGGATAATTTCTCAATATGAGTCATTCCAGTGTGTTTTAAAAACTACTTTATCTGACACAACTTTTTATTTTCCATTAGTGCTACCAAGAAATCCTGTTATGGAAAAACCAGTCGAGCTCATTCGCTTCTGGTCTGAAGTACAAAAGAAAGAGTAGCGTTCCTTTGTCAAGCCAATTAGCATGCACAAATTAAAAGTATTATTCAGGTCAGTCTAGTTGGTTCACTGAAGACTATATCATCTATAGAACTATTCCTGAATGTACTCCTGGATCACTAAAACAGTCAAACTAAAAAAATACAGTGTTGCTAACATCACTGGGCTACGTTATCCCCTTGGGCAGCCCCTGGGAGAATGCAACTGCAATTTCTTGAACACTGTGACCTGGACTGATGACTCGCTCTTAAATGGACACTTAGAGTTGCTACACTCTAAAACAAAGTCTAAATGCACAAAATCACAGCATCATTTTCCATCATGCAACTGGACGCATGTTTTAGAAAGCCAGTGTGAAGGAGAACACACGCAACAGCCTTTTTCCTCATAAGAGGGCTATGGAAACCTCCCGCCTAAGTTCAGCGAACAGTCCTGAGGGGTTTTTTCCTGGTGGGAGCACATGGCTATTGTTCTAACACAATTAGAAATACTATATAGTTTCTGACATAAAGGTTTCACTGTGTTTCATGCTGAGCAAACAGAACAAAAGGGCTCTAGGATGTGCTTTTAACTGGATGTATATTAGACGAGTTCAGCCATTTCCCTGTTAGAACGGAGGAGTACAATGACCAGCACTGGTGGCTACGAGGTCTGGAAGCCCATCTGCCTCCTGGCAGAGAAACTCTTGCCCTGCACTGAGCCCTTCTTATTTGAACTATGCTTGGTGACCTTCTCCATGCATTAGAGAGCAGACAAAATAACAGGATGGTGAAATCAAATAACTAGAGAGGAGACAAACGGAGACAAACTAGAGAAAGCAAAACAGTTAAGCAGAAGGAAAAGAGATGGACATGTAGGAAAAGGTGAGAGACAGAAGGTAAACACAGCAAGACTGAGAAAGCAAGCCAGCTCAGGACTGCCCACGTAGGGAGCTTTTTACTTCTCCCGTTTCTCACTTTGTCACATTCTAGTTAAGTGGTAAAAGTACAGGAAGGCAGCATCCTAACCTGGTAACCTTACAGCAGCTCTGCACTTTTCTGGATACAGACAAGAGGCAGAAAAATGTAAGCAGCTAAAGCTGCAGCATAGCCAGGCATACAGCGGTCACTGCCATACTAGTAACACATCATTTAAAATAATAATAGCGTTGTATTTAAAAATACTGTCATCCTACAGTAAGCACAAGGAAACAATACTAATGACATGAAAGAAGGACAACCTTGTTTCCAAGATACCTGCCTATAACAACATATCTATTTTTTTACATTATTTTCATTCATTTCAGTGGTACACTTGTTGTAGAAGCTGACAGTAATCATAAGAGGAAGATATGTGGACACCATTCCAAACACTACCCTTCTGTATTTTTCTTTAAAATGAAGTGAAATAGTGTTGGAGTGCCCTCAGGTGGTGTAAATTAAATTCTGTCCTATTGTCTTTTCTAGAAAGACAGCTCTGTAAATACTAGTAATTTCCAGCAGGCTGAATGAATATGGAAGGAAGTTACACAGGAAGACAAAGCACCGCATAAGCAGCTTTGTTTCCAAGGAAGGCCCTTTTCTTGAGTCTATTGACAACTCCTGATTTTTAAAAACCATTCTTCATTCATTTTTAAATATCTGTGGAAGAAATCTAACAAATCTCCCACAGAAAATTTAAACAACATAATCGCTGATAATAGGAACAAAGAGGGGTAGAAGGAAAGAGATCTAGAAAAGAAGATAAAACCAGAAGTGGGAATACGTAATGAACTTTGTAAGAGCTTTTCAGAACAGAAGCCGAGATATGCATTAAAAAAAACCACACACAGATAGTGTATAATTTCTTAAATCTTTTCACATGTAATATGGCTTAATGATGTGGAAAAATGCATAAATAAAACAGTATGTGATAAATTCATCATATAATCTGATACTTTCTGAATTCATACTGTGATTTTTAATGAGCCTTCCAATGGCTGTCATTGCCAAAAATATATTCCTGGTGTTCAGTCTTTGGTGATGAATTGCATTCCCACCCTTACAGAAGAAATTTAGTCTGAAGAAATCAGTTTCCTAAAGACACAGGAAGTGCATCAGGCCAGTAAAATTTTTTTGTTACTAAGAACAGCCATGTCAAATGAATTTTATTTAGCTGCTCTAATTCTCCACATTCAGGGCAATTCCAGTGTTGTGTAGCAGATAACTAAATGGTTGCTGTATGCCCCGCATTTATCATTGTTTTATGTCTTCTCTAAATCAATGTGAAGATCAGCATATCGCCGGGAGAAGCCTCTAATCAACCACAGTTAAGAGGTTTGCCAAAGATTTTGTAAAATTATAATCACTGTTATTCTATTGAGATACTCTTAAAGGAATGGCCTGTCAGCTTACAAACATCAATTACATCATGGAACACGAGCACTGAAGATGATGGGAATCATATCACTGAATACGGTTTCAGCACAGAATAGCACTGCGGCATAGCTTTGTCTATTGTCCATCCAGTTCCGTCCTATCGTCTTTTCAAGAAAGACAGCTCTGTAAATAATACTAATTTTCAGCGAGCTTGATGAATATGGAAGAAACATACAAGATGGAGCAAGCACCGGGGTTATAGTAGCCATGGTCCTGACTAATCTGTTCTGCCAGCTCCCACTGGAAGGACTCCGCTGTCCTTCAGCTTATAACGACACTCTGGTCCTCTTCATACCTGCCCCTGCATTGGCTCCTAATGTCTAGCCACCAGCGTACATTAAAGCATTCCCCAAACAGCTCAGAAGAGTAACTTCCAGACTGTTCCAAAACCCAAACAGGACAAAAAGATTTCAAATCCCACCAATCTTTCATTTCCTATGCAAATGATCCTTTCTATTCCTTTCACAGAGATTTGGGAAACTCTCCTACTACGCTGAAGTTATGTGTTATAGGAAATGCTGTGCTGCTCTTCAGTTTTTAAATTATTACCTCCAGGATTTGTGAGGGTGACCAGAAGAATTGCTGTTACATTTTTAGCAGCTCTCTTTACAAACTGTACCCTTCAAAGAAAAGCAATGTAAGCTTCTCACCTCAAGTCATCCCCTACTCCCCTCGTCCTGCTTTCAGTAATCACTAATTACTTGGGGTTTTTTTTTAACCTCGCTTGCACATTCAGGAGGAGTTTTACTAACAAAACACTTCTCTGTGGCTCAGAGAGAATCAATAGTGCTTACAAGCACACTCTTTATTTATTGGCAATTTACTCCTGAATTCCCCCATCTAGGCTATCAATAGGAAGGCAATCTCTTTATAGCACTAATGACTTGCGGTAAAGTATATACATCTGTTTAATACAAATAAGGGCAAACGATTTCCTAGTCTTGGTTAGATAAAATAGAGCTCACAAGGGCTTATCTCACTTAGAAAGAATAACTTGTAGCCTTCTCTCATTAGAAGGATAAACTATTAGAGTGGAGACAAGTAGGAAAAAAACAACATTGGTGGAATGAGGGAAGGGAGAGAGGGTTGGTGGACACTCAGGTCTAACCTGACCTAAGAAGGCAATGCTCTTAATACTAACAATAATATAAGCCATTGGCAGAAAAAAAGCAACAGGTAAAAGAGGGTTTCCAGATGGGGGGGGTGGGAGAGTGGTGGTGGTAGGTAGACCAGGAATTGTAATTGAAGGCCTGGGAACTTCAGCAACACCAGTGATCTGCTGGAAGCCGCACTGGCAATCCAGTCAACCACAAACTGCACTGCACTGACTCCGAGCTCCACTGGGGGAGGAAGAGCCCTTCATTTTGAAAAGAACATTAAGGCAAGAAAACGCAGCCCACCTTGTCATCATTAAGAGTGCCTCTCATGAGACCCAACGGATAGAACGAAACTAACACTGATGATTGCTTATCTTAAATCTCATAGAAGTTTCACCTGCAAAAGCACTGTTTCATTTCTTGTCCTAAAATATATATATATAAAATTATGTCCATACTATTTTTCACCAATGACCATATTTACAGTAATGGTGGGCGATTTCAATATGTCAAGTACTTTCCTTAAACCTAATTCATGTTTTCCAGAGCTTCAAGAACTTGTTGCTTAAAATCCAAAGCAGACCAATGAATTCACAGAGTTGTTGAAAACTTCCTGATTATACTTTCAAAATCAGTCTAGTCTTCAGCAGAAATAAGTTATTTTGAAAGGATTTATGTATATAGCTCCCTCCATCCTGATAATTCTCCAAAATGAGATTAAAGACTTAAAAAGAGAGTAAACCCAACAAAGGCACAAGGTTGTAATACATACTGAGCCTTCAGCTTTTGTTTGTCCAAGAAAGTACTAAAAGGCAGTCTCATGTACTTGCTTGATAGCTGAAGTTAACTGGCTTCCCAGGAAGGCATGGATTAGGAACAGAAAAGGTAGATCCAACTTTCAGGCCAAAATGTGCCCAGAGGAGCTTGAAAAAAAAAAAATTTGGTTTGACAGCTTTATATTAAGCTCTTTTGTGAAGCTATGAAAACTTAGAAAGCCAAATAACATCCTCATACAGCCGCAACCGTTCACTTGCAATAGGCAAACCACACAAAGCCTCCGAAACTTGTCAGGAAAAAGGAAACAGTACGATAAGAAACTATTGCCTGTGATTTCAGGAATTAATCTCTCTCACTTGGGAAGGGGATGCCAAAGGGACAGAAAAGCGGTCCTTCTCCACGGCATCATGCTCCCTCCCCCAGCTTTCGGACACAACCACCCCTTAAGACTATCACCATCCTGAATTCTGCTGTGTACCAGCAACCTATCCACCACGTTTCACAGACGGCCCTGAAAGAAACCTAAGATTTCTGACAGAAGCAATTTGATGAATGGGTTAACTACACTGTCGTGACAGTAGTGCTAGAGCAACCCAGCTTAGTTTGCTTTGTCAAGGTGACAGCCTAGAGGAAACAGCACGGCATTTAGTCCAACTTAGCTTGCTGCGTGCCTGAGGTGAGGTCTCACCCTGTACCCGCTCTTAGCTCAGCGCTACTATGCGTAGGCTCCTACCAGCCCCATCCAGCTGCTGCCTTCACTCCAGCTGCAGCAATCGCACACCTTTCGGAAGGGGACGATACTCCAAATAGAACACGTGAATTTCTTGGATTCTGAAAGTATCCTAAAGGTCAGGTGCCTAGATGGCAAAATAACTAAACGTGCTGCCTCCTTCAAACGCACTGCAGACAGAACAACCCTCAGGAAAGCTTTTGTTCCTCCTACAAATTTGTTTTATAACAGTCACCACTTTGCTTTCAGCCACAGCATCCTTTGTCTGGAGCTAAACAAATCACGCTTAGCCTTGCAGCCAACCTTCTGCTCCACATGCCGGCGGGTACGACCTACCTCAACAGCAAGCTCTTCAGCACACCTTGGGCCTTCGCAGTCTCCATCTGGCACGACCGCCCGCCAAGGGGCAGCGGGCTCGGAGCTGAGCTGAGATGCCTCGGGAGCCGGTGGTGGCTGCAACACGAGCAGCGTTTCCGCTGGCCGGGCACAGCCCCGCAGCGCACAAACCAGGCCAGCAGGAGCAAAGGCCCAGGGCTGAGCTTAGGGCTCTGGGGCCAGGGGTGGGGAGGTGGGGAGGGCAGTCCCCGCTGTGGCTGACCAGGGCCCGCACGGCCTTCGGGGCGCTCGGGGCCCGCCACAGAAACGGCCGAACAGCAGCAGTAGTCTGACTGCAGTGCGGCGGCATTTCCTAGTCCTGGAACAGTTCAGAAGGGTGGTAACAAGACATAAAATCTTCATTACAGGGTGATTTCTTCAACCTTACAGCACGGGGCAGAGACTGAATTCTGTGGAGGGGGAACTGCAGCCCTCAGCTGTGACACAGTTTGCAAATCAGTTTCTTAACGCACTAAATTGACTCTCAAATATCACTGGCAAAGGACACAAGACTATAAACTTGCCAACCAGGAATTCTGGGCTTAAGCACCACTGGCAATAACTAGCTTTTGACACCGAGACACCAATGCTTTATTGTTAAGCAGAAGAATGATATAATATTTAGGAAAAGATTCTTTCCAGCCTTACAAAAATAAACGTAGTGTAAGAACAAATTGAAGTCTCCATGTAAATGAGTGCTCAGCTGGCTTTATTTATGCAACCTTGTAATACAATACTCCAATTTAAGGATATAACTAGGAGCATTGTATTAGAAAGCTATAAAAACGCAGACTACCAGACAGTTGTTAAAATACTTTGTACTGCTTTGTTCACAATGACAGATTGAAGACAAAAAACCCTGCAGCTTATGCACACAAACTCTTGAGTGAGGACACATTGTTGCCTTTCTTTCTTCCCATATCTTTTAGGAATTAATTTTCACAAAATCTTGGAAAGTTTATTTATTGGACATTTTTGTGTGTATAAACAGAATGAGCCACCAGCCATCATGAAGAAGAACAAAATGTATTTCCTCTGCAAATATGCTTCCCCTTTAATGGCAGAGTACAGTATCCCTAAATTATACCGCTCAGTGGGCATTTCTTTATATATTCCTTCTCGCTGTGGCATGCAAGGACCCCTTGACCAGTGGCATTTCTGTACTGTGCATTCTGGTCTTCATCACGGTTTTCTGCCAGTGGATTCAGTTTTCAGTAAATGACCTTGTGAGCACAAAGATGCCCAGCTTGCATCAGAGAGGCAGGGGAAGCTGGGAAGGTTACAGACTCCTCCCGGCCCTGGGATTCTCTCAGTACTCCCTGCCGTGTGCTCTTCTCCCTTGTTCAGACCATATGACGGAGCTAACGCTGGCAGTACGTGACCGGGGGGGGTGGGGGTGGGGGGGTGTGGCAGTCTGCCTTACACCTGCAGGCAGACTCCTCATGAGACTTTGCCTGGAAGTGTTAAAAAAAAGTCAAAACTACTGGGTGCGTATGACTGAACAGCGAACACAGTGGATGCCCCCGGATACTCGACTAGGTAGAGGATTTCCACCTGCGGACCCCCTGCTAGGGGCTGATTTCCTCCACAGCATCCCTGTGCTCCTCTGCTGCCCTGGGCTCTGCGGTGCCTCTCCAAAGCAGGAAGAAGGGACAGGACAGCGCACCTGAGCAGGCAGAGGAGCGGGGGAAACAGAAAATGAGAGTTTGAGAGAGAAGGGGACTTCCCAGATTGTTGAATCTGATCCCTTGTTATGTAACTGATTTTCTTCATTTGACTTCACCTTAGTCTGCATCTCCAGCAGACAGAGGCCAAGCACCTAAACGGCCAGCTCTGCCCAGATGGTTGGGCATGCACCATCATTGACTTTTTATTCCCTGCAATTTCAAGCCCATGGGAAAAAAAAAAAATCTGCAAATCTCTCCCCTAAATTTAAGAGCCTGAATTCTGCCACAGCTGTATGAAATGCTGTTTCATATTTTGCCCTAAGTACAATACTATAACTATACCACACTCTAAGGCAATAATGTCATTTTTGCGTTTTTATGTTTCTTCACATTTTTGTTACTCTGTTCTCAAGGTCATCCAGTTTCTCTTGCGTGCCACTTTATACTGAATGAGGACTCTCAGCTCTGCACCATTAGCATATTCCTACTTTTTGTGCCAAGGATCATAATGAAAACTATTAAATATAGCCTTTCACAGGACATACATCATCCTGTGAAGATGGTTCAACAGCGATCATCTAGTCTAAAACGACTTTGTTTTCTAGCGACTGCATTTCTAGCCCAAAACACCCCTCATTTTTTAAACACAAGGAACTCTTTTAGGTATGCTGTGAAGAAGCAGCATCCATACTGTCAGGAACACAGGCAGGCAGCATGGTTGTAGCCTCAACATGGGTTTTCCTGCTCTCTTGTAACTCCACGCAACGATACCGCTTTCCCTCCCCTACCTAGCTTCACTCCACCAGCAGCAGAATAATTCCGAAAAAGAAGGCTGTGCAGAGAGCTGCCCTGAGCTCCCCCTTCCCAATCGCTCGGTTTTCACACGGACATTTACAGCTGCACTTCTGAATAACGAACAGCACAGTGGGGGAAGCTTTCACGTACTGCGCATCTGACCTCTCTGTAGTCCATAAAGTGAGACGGAAAGCGCATGGATTTGCACCCAATAAAAGTAAAACACAGATTATTCTTATTCGGGGTTTGTTTTCTTTTAGTACCTAGCCTCTCAGACATATTCAGCTGCACAGAAGCTGCAAGAAAGGATACTTCAGCCGTATGCATGACAAAAAGTACTGGAAGGTTAAACAGAACTTGCCTGCAGTTATCTGTACTGCAGCATTTAATACTGGACTGTGTATCACAACACTCCATTCTGAATATGTCGGGTGCGTAAGTCTCAGATTACTTTGATGTTACCGATCTCAGTTTTGCTTCCATGTCCTTTGAAAGAAAGGTTACTCATGTCAGGGGCAAAACAAAGCGCTTATTACTTTTAAACGGTAGAAATGAATCCTCTGCCCAACCTGGAACTGCATCCAAATGCGTTGACAAACCGCCGCCTTCATGATCGAGGAGAGCCCAAGAGAAACACACCGTGGCCTCACAGCCGAAGGAGACGGCGCTCCCGGCTCCCCGCACCACGCTATGCGAGCGGGAGCGCTGCACGGGACGGCGCGGCGGCACCACGCGGCTCCCCCGAGCTCCGCTGCCGGCCTCCGCCCGCGCGCCTTCGCGCCGGGGGCCCGCGCCCCCTCTCGCCGCCCGGCGCTCGCCACGACGCCCCGGCCTCCCGCCCCGGCGGGGGAGCGGCGCGGCCCCGGGGAGCGCGGCGGGAGCGCTCGGGCGGCGGCGGCGGCGCCGGGGAGTGCGGGGCCGCCAGGGGGCGCCGCCAGCCCGCCACGGCGGCGGGGGGGGCTGCGGGGCGGGGGGGGCTGCGGGGCGGGGGGGGGGGGCCGCGCCGCGGGGGGCGCTGCGGGCGGGGGGCGCTGCGGGGCCGGGGGGCGCGGCGGGGGCCGGGCCCGCTCCGCCGGGCCCGCAGGAGGGACACCCGCCGCGCCGTGCACCCCACTGCGGCAAGGCCCCGTTGCGGGGGCGGCTCGGCCGGGTGACCCGGCGCTGCCACGGCCGTGCCCGTTCTCCTCCGCCCAAATTAACCTCCACGAAGCGGCGTCTCACAAAGCGAAGGCGGCGCGTCCGCACGCCAGAGCGGGCTGTAGCGCTCCCAGGTCAATCCGGCGCCGCTCCGCAGTGGGATGTACGTGTAACCAGAAACATCTCAGACCGTTTTGTTTCCACTCCACAAAGTCCTCTGCCAAAACGCGCCCGGCCGCAGGCAGCGGACTCGGCGGAGCACGGTGCCCCGCCAGCACGGCGCTCCGGCACCCCGCCGGGCAGCGGGCTCCGAGGGGCGGCCTCTTCCCAGCGGCGAAACCCCACCTCGTGGTACCGAGACCACCCAGGGCGAGAGCAGCGGCCGCCGGGCGGGGCTCCGGGCCGGGACCGGCGCTCGGAGCGCGCGGTGCAGCCGCCTCGCAGCCGTCGCGGGGCTACCCTGCCGCTGCGCCGCCCCCGAGCGGCACGGCCTCCGCAGCCGAAACGGGGTTTGCTTACGACTTGGGGAGCGCTTGGACCTGGAGCAGCCTGGAGTCCCGGCGGGAGGGGGCAGTCCGGCCGAGAGCAGGGGATCCAGCGGCATCGGGGAGAGGGAGCGGCGGGGCAGGAGGGGACCCACTGCTCGCCCGGGGGCGGGGAGCCGGAGCCGGGAAGCCTCCCTCGGTGCCACCCCTCGTCGGAGGGCTGGAAGAAAAGACACAAAAGCAGTTTTATCAGGCCGCGGGGTCTGCAGAGACAAACGCCACAGGTTTCCATCTGGAAAAACAGGGGTATTAGACTGCAGAAGTCGTCAATGTACAGGACAAACGTACCAGTAATGTGCAACAAGCGTCACTGATGACAGATATAAATTGTCAGCCGGCCTCAGAGCACTGTTTTAGCGTGAATTCTAACCCAGAGGACTTGGGGCGGGAGGCAAGCTGCCGACCTGCCCCTTGGGTCTCGCTCGGCCGGGCCGCCGGCACGGAGGCCGCGCTGCGGGAGGCCCGCCGCTGGCCGGGGCTCCGGGCGGCGGGTCCCCGGAGAGCGCCGCAGCGGCCGCGGGCGCTGGCGGCAGCCGGGGGAACGCGCGTCGGGTCCTGGCTGCGACGGGCGCAGGAGCCGAGAAGCGTCCCAAGGGAGCGGGGGTGGGGGGGGGAGGCGGAACGCGGACGCCGACACTCCGGTGTCTCCGGGGGAGCCGGGTTCCCCGCTGCCACCTCGCAGCGGGCAGGAGGCCCGTACCGTCCAGCTAGGCACTGCGCTCCGCTCCGCCCCGCCGCGGGCGCGGGTCCGGGGCGCCCCCGGCCCACCCCTACCGCCGGTACCGTAGCCTGGCTGCAAACGAGCCCGTCGGTGCGGCCGGGCTGCGGCGCGGGGTTCGGTCCTGCCCCGCTGGCGCCGGGGTGGCGGAGGCCGCGCTCTTACCCCGTTCCATCGGTCCCCCTGCACCGGGCGGCGGAGTCCCGGCGGGGCCCGCTCCTGGGGGGCGGCCGCCGCTGCCTGCGCGTAGCGGTCGGTGAGCGCCCGGCCCCCGCCGCAGCGGGGCGGAGAGGCCGCCCTCCCGTTCGCCGAGCCGGACCGCTCCGTGCTGCAGAGTTCGCGCTCAGAGGCGAAATCCCGGCGGGCGGTGGGTACGGCGCGCCCGGCGGGAGGAGGCACGGCTACCCCGGCTTGCACCGGGGGCACCGCCCGCGGCGGCGGGCCGGGCCGAAGCACGGACCGCCACAGACGGACGCAACCCCCGGCGGATCCGCGGCGTTCCGGGGGCCGTCCGCGCCCCGCCGCCGGGCCGCCTCCAGCACCTTCCCGCGGCTCCGCGATCCCGAGCCGCGCCGGAGGCGGAGAGCAGATGGCACCGGCAGCTCCTTCCCGGCGTACGCAGGCGTTGCAGAGATGACACTGGGCAGAGCTGGTGGCGCTCAGTCGAGAGAGCCGGGTAAACCCGTTACGGCTTTCTGTGCTGCTGCCGCTTACAATAGAGAGAGGAAAAAGCGATGAAGTCGCTTATTAAACCTTCTTCAGGGCAGCGTCGTTTTTTAATCTCACGTTTGTACCTTAAGCTGTTTATGAGGATGCACGTACCAAGACACACAGGCTGTTACAGCGACTGAAAATAAAGATCGTTGATCGCGCCCGAGTCATCGTTCCCGAACTTCCTTCGGCATTAGGGCTGTTGTTTCAGGTTAAGCGACACCCTAATTCACCTGCAAACGGTTCTGCAGGTAGACATAACTGCACCCAAAGGGACGCGCCTTTTAGTAATTGTTCTGATGTGGTGCAGTCGATTCATGTTTACTTTGCGAACACTCGGAAAAGTTTTAATTCCCCACTTGTTGTGGTTCATATTTTCCTTGGTTAGCAATGCTTCAAAACCGTAGGAGAAGGCAGTTCTAAGGCAAAGAATGCACTATAAAGCCCGTTTCCAGGATTGTTTTCTACAAAAAAAACCTCAAATCCGAATTCTTCTTTTCTTGACAAGTCAGCCTGTTTTCGATTAAGAAGAATACCGGTGGAAATTCTGTTTGTGCGAACGAGCTTCGTTCCGCGATGATGCAACAGCCATTTTTTTCCCTTCGAAGACGAGGGGCTCTCCCCCCCCCCGCCAGGTCCCGAAGGGAGCACCCCTCCGGTGCCAGTGCGTTTCGGCACCGGCGGCAAGGACCGCCGAGCGGAGCGGCCACGCAGCCCAGGACGTACGACGGCTTTTATAACCGGGCTTTCAACGTTCGACTCGAATACAAGGGGACAGGCTGGCGCGCAACAGAAGACGGAACCGGTCGCCCGACGAAAGAGCAACCGAGCCACGGGAAGTACGGCGCAGCCCCTCCCGCTCGGAGCCGCCGTCCTCCCGCACCTGAGCGGCGCTCGGCGGGCCCCCGCGGGCCGCCCCCCCGGCCCCGCCGGCGCGGGCGGGTCCCGCAGCGCCGTGCCCTCTGGGGCTCGGAGGCGGGTCGCGCCGCAAGCGGCCGGGGCGGCGGCGGTGCCTCGCCGGGGGGGGGCGGGGGGGGGAGCGGAGCGGAGCTGGGCGCGGCGGGGCTGACCTCGGCGGGCGGGGCGGGGCGCGGCGCGGCGCGGGGGTCCCGTCGGCGGCGGCGCGGCCACGTGCGGCTCGGCGCGCTCCCACGGCGCCCGGGGCCGCCCGACCCGGCGGTGACGTGTCGGGGTGGGGGCGCTCGCCGCTCGCCGATTGGGCCGCGGCGGCGGCGCGGGGAGGCGGCCGCCCAATGGGCGCGGAGCTCGCAGGTGCCCGCGCGGTTATCTGCGCCCCGGGGCGCGGCGCGGAGGGTCCCCCGCTGCCGCCGCCGGGACGCGCGGCCGAGGCGAGGCGCGGAGCCCAGCCCAGCCCCGCGGCGCCCAACGCGCCGGGCCCGGCCCGACCCGACCCCCCACCCCACCCCCCGTCGCGCTGCGTGCAGGAGCCGCAGCCCGCCCGGGGACGCGCCGCCGGCGGGGGGCTGATCTCCCCGGGACGCCCTTTCCGCCGCCTTGCCGTGCTGCCCCGACTGGGCTGTCTCCGTGCTTCAGCCTGGAAGTTGGCCGTGCGCGGCGCCGAGCTGCGGGGGCGGGCGGAGAAGCGCCGGGGTTTTCCTGCTCCCAGCAAACTTTGGTACTTGCTGTTGCTTTGATCCTGCGAGCAGAGACCGTCCCGCCCGCGGCCGGCGCTCGGGCGCGGGGTTACAACAGAGCGGCTGCCGGCGTGCTTGGGGAAGGACCCGCGTTCATTGATGACCACAAATGTTAGCGGTGGGGCAGATGGATGCTAATCGCCAGAGCGCGTTCGTCCTCAGCAGTACGCCGCTGGCCGCGCTGCACAACATGGCCGAGATGAAGACCTCCCTCTTCCCCTACACCCTGCAGAACCCCTCCGGCTTCAAGGCGCCGACCCTGGGCGGACTCAACACGCAGCTCCCCTTGGGGACGCCGCACGGAATAAGCGACATTCTGGGGCGGCCCGTGGGCGCCGCCGGCAACCTCCTGGGCGGGTTGCCCCGCATCAACGGACTGGCGGCCTCGGCGGGGATGTACTTCAACCCCGCGGCCGTCTCCCGCTACCCGAAGCCGCTAGCGGAGCTGCCCGGGCGGCCGCCCATTTTCTGGCCGGGAGTGGTGCAGGGCTCTCCCTGGAGGGACCCCCGGCTCGCCTGTCCCGGTAAGTGCGGCCGGTTCCGGCGGGGAGCGCGGCCCGCGGAGCCCCCCCCGCGGCCGGCGGCCCGGGCCTCCCCTGCGGGCCGCCGAGCGACGCGCCGGGAGCCCGGCCCCGCGCCCCGGCAGGCCGGCGGCCGAGCGCGGTGGACGGACGGGGCGGACGGCGCGGCGGAGGCCGCGGGCGCGGCGCCCTGGAGGAGGCCCCGTCATGGGCCGGGGCCGGCCACCGCGGCGGCCCGCGGGGTCCCCGCACCCGAGCCGGCCTGGAGCCAGCGGCGCCGTAGCGGCGGCGGACACCCGAGGCAGCCCCGCCGCGGCCCGCTTCAGCCGTGGCACAGGGCGGAGAGCCGGCTCGGAGCGGGGATCGGGGCAGACCCCTCTGACGGAGCTGTTTCTCCTCCGCTTTCAGCTCAGACGGGGATGGTTTTGGACAAGGACGGCAAGAAGAAACACTCGCGACCGACTTTCTCTGGGCAGCAGATTTTTGCTTTGGAGAAAACCTTCGAACAGACGAAATACTTGGCAGGACCGGAGAGAGCCCGCCTCGCCTATTCCTTAGGGATGACCGAGAGCCAAGTGAAGGTAGGTCCCCGCGGGCGCGCCGGGGCCACGGGCCGGGCACGGGCTCTCGCTGCTGCCTCCTGCTCCCTGCCCAGGCAGCGTCATCACGTTTTGCTTTTGCAGTAATTATCAGCGGCTATTAAAACTGTGCAACCGTACGGGGTTGGCTTTTTTTCTTTTAAAGTCAATTATATTTTAAATTACATTTAGATATTGGATAGATTTTAGGCCAATTTCTACGTAACTTTTGTGCTTAAATTTGTGCTGCAGACGATTTAAGAAAAAAATGTATAACATAACTGAAAAAAACAAAAAACCTCAAACCAAACCCTGAACCACAAAGTCCCCCACAGGTAATTGCTTTCAGAGGGTCAGTTTCCAGCACAGACCGGGTCCAGTAATTGGCACACCTTTGCCTTGCATAACCACGCAAATCACTTAGCAAAGACGTCAGGTGAACCGAAGCTTTGAAGTGCGCTGGGAGCCAGGCAATGCTTATTTTTCTGGCCACCATGTTCTGTTCTGAACACATGATTGTTCTGCGAAAGCGCTGCTTTTAGTGTTGCACAGCTCCGGCTGCCGACATCCCTGGAGGAGCCGGGCAGGTGACCCAGCGTGTCGCAGCAAGCCCCCTCCGCAGCCCCCGCAGCCCCGCGCCGGTGGGGAGGGATGGGACAGTTGGCTGCGGCCCGGTTGTGCCGTCGGGCGGGCAGGGCGGTGGGTGCGGGCGCAGCAGCGGGACTGAGCTGTGCCGGGTGTGGTGCCCAGGTCTGGTTCCAGAACAGACGGACCAAGTGGCGGAAGCGGCATGCGGCAGAGATGGCCTCGGCAAAGAAGAAGCACGACTCGGAGACGGAGAAGCTGAAGGAGAGCTCGGACAATGAGGACGATGACGAGTACAACAAGCCCCTGGACCCCAACTCAGACGATGAAAAAATCACAAGGCTACTGAAAAAGCACAAATCCACGAACCTGTCCCTTGTCAGCCCCTGCAGCACCAGCTCGGACACCTTGTGAGGGCACGGGCACCGATGGCTGCTGCGGGTGGCCGCGGCTGGGTGAGCCACTGTGGTAGGCGCCACGACAGAGAATTGTAACTGGATGTTTGAAGTGGTGTGTTGTACAGCCTAAGATGTATGTGAAATGTATATATTTTTTACAGAATAAGTTATGAAATTATTTTCCTTCTCATCGATGTAAATTTCAGAGGAATTTTTCCAACTTCTTGGTTTTTGTTTTGTGTCCCTTTAAGGTTTGCCCTTCTTTCTTTAAGCTTCCTTGCCAATTTCCTGCTCCTAACAATCAGATTTTGTTATGTTTTGTATGGGTCACCAAATCCAAGCTCAGCCACTTTGTATATAGTAAATTTCAGATTTTGTGATGTATATTTCTAGCGTAAAAATGGCTGTTTTCTTTCACTCCCTCCCTCAGTGTTTTGGCAGTTTGATTTCTCCTGCCTCTGGACTTTATGCTTAATAATATCAAGAGAAAACAACCCAGAAAAACACGAGAGAAAAAACAGATGCTTGATTTTACATTGGGATCAAATGATGTCTCCACACGGGTTGGACAGACTTTGTATAAATCAATAAATTATTTAACAAGCTTCTCCTTGAGCGAGTTTCTTCCTGCATTACTCACTTTCGGTCCCTGTCCCGCTGGGTGCCCGGGGCACCGCGGCCGAGCTGGGGGAGGCTTTGCCCTGGGTTTGGCCGGGAGAACACGGGGCACGGGGATTCCTGGCTTTTGCTTCACTAGTGGAAGGCGGGGGGGGAGGGCGCTAATTTTTAGGGCCGCTCTTTTCCCCCGACCCGCCCGCTGGGCCGTGGGCCGGCGCTTCCCCCGGCTCCGGCGGCGCTGCGGGCTGGGGCCACGCACCGGCCTCCCCGGGCCTTGCTGCTGGGCGCCGCCGCAGCCTCGGGGCCCGCAGCCCCCGCCCCGGCGGCCGCCGCTCCGCGAGGGAAGAGGCGGGGGGCGGCGGGCTGAGCCGGCCGAGCCCTGCGCCCCGACGGAGGCCGGCTGCTCCGACGGCACCGCCGGGAGCGGGGCTCCCTGCCGCAGGGGAACGCGCGACCCGGGGCGCCCCCAGCCCCGGAAAGAAGAGGTGCGTGGCGGGCTGGACGCGCAGCCCTGCCGTGCCCTGTGCAGGCGCCGCGGCCGCGCCGGTTGCTGGCACGGAAGGGCGTTGCGGTGGTGACGGGGCGGCGGGAGGCAGGGGCTGGGACGTGCCCCACTGCGCTGCCCGGGCACCGGCCGCTGCAGAACATCGAGGGCGAACTGGACGAGCTTACCGGCGGAGGTCTACAGCACCACCTCCCTCCCTCGCCTTCCAGCTGGGCTCCTGGGAGCGGCAGCCCCGGCCCGCACCCGCAGGTTGTGTTCACGACCTGCCCATGACGAGACCCAGGTAATTACGCAGCCGTCGAGGTGCCTCGCAGCTGCCCAGGGCGCTGCTTTTCTCCTCTGGGGCGTATTCGAGGCCTGGTGGGTGTAAGCCAGCTTCCTTGTCAAGCCGCTTTTTTCGCCATTTTTTTTTTTTTAAAATGAATGAGAGATTCTTTTCTTTCCGTGCCGTAGCTCCTGCCTCGCAGCCTGGGGGAACGCAGCGGCCGCGCTGCGGGCCGGCCCCGCTTCCCTTGCCCGCAGCGGAGCGGCAGCCCGGGCCCCCCGGGGCAGGTGCGGGGCCCGATGCCTCCCGCATCGCAACTGCCCCGTCCTGCATCCGCCTTCCGCAGCGCGGTGCGGGGCCGGCGCTCCCGCGGCTCCCCGCACCGAGGGCGGATGGGGCAGCGCGGCTCTGCTCGGCGGGGCCGGCCCCGGGGCGCAGGAGCCGCGGGCCCGGCCGCCCCTTCCCGGGGCCCGCAGCCGGGGGCGGCCGCGCCAGGGGGCGGCGGGCCCGGCCCGGCGGCTCCGGCTGCGCGGCTGGGCCGGGGTCGGGGTCTCCCCCGGGGGGACCCGGCCCGGCGCTGCCGCTGGCGGCCCCGAGCGGCGCCCCCACCCCCCCGGGCTGCAGGTGCCGCCACTGCGGGCCAGGCGCGTCGCTCGCTTTGATTGATTTCGCTCCGATCTGAGGAGATCCTTGCCTTGCTGTCAGGGCAGCTCCTCATTGCAGGGGAAGGGGGGGGGGGGGAGTCCTGCAAATTCCTACTCACTGGAAGCGGTGGGTTGGCGAGACCTCACTCGAGTTGTACCACGGTTACAGACGGAGTAAATCAAGTTTAGAAATTAATCTTCGCCCCGGCTTTGAACGTACCGAGACACGACGCTGGAACAGCAGCGAAGAACCGGAGCCGTTTTCCTGGCTCCTAAGGGAAAATGACAACAGGATAAAAAAACCCCACGCGCACTTGAAAGTCGGATTATTCACACCTGCTCCTTTCCGTACCTGCCTAAGTGAAATGCGCCCCGAGGAGGTCGGCAGTCTGCGCCCAGCCGTGAGCCCCCCTGTGCAGGCCGGGGCCGCCCCGGGCTCGGGCAGGCT